>NC_083277.1:103278323-103601573 GCF_963506605.1 Zootoca vivipara
GCCACCATGGCAAAGCAAGAAGGAATCTAGTGGTAATGGACACTGATAACTGTTCCCTGCAGATAGGTGTTTGAATCCCCTTGTAGCACAGAGATAATATGGAACAACCCCCTTTTGCCATGGAAGGAAGGCCCGACCTTTCTATCACAACATCCAGCTAACTCCAAAACTCAATTGGAAATAAGGTCGGCGGTTCGAATCCCTGTGACGTGGTGAGCTCCCGTTGCTTGGTCCCAGCTCTTGCCAACCTAGCAGTTCGAAAGCACGTCAAAATACAAGTAGATAAATAGGAACCACTACAGCGGGAAGGTAAACGGCATTTCCATGTGCTGCTCTGGTTTGCCAGAAGTGGCTTTGTCATGCTGGCCACATGACCTGGAAGCTGTACGCCGGCTCCCTTGGCCAATAATGTGAGATGAGCGCGCAACCCCAGAGTCGGTCACGACTAGACCTAATGGTCAGGGGTCCCTTTACCTTTTACCTTTTATCCATAGAGATAGGAATGGATGAGAACATCACTTTTAAGCAAACGGATTTTTTTTTGCATCTTTCCAATTATGATATGGATCAGAATGTAATTAGCCTACAGATTTGCCTCCATAAACATACCAAATTTCATCCTTTAAATGTGTGTTTAAACATAGAAATGTGTTGCACATTAAGATAAAGCACAATATTTTTGTACTTTAGGATCACAGATGTGTCTAAGTACATATTGAAATAGGAATTTTCATATGGCTTTTAAACACGAGTAAACAGCATAGATTTATGTGAAAATGAGACTGAATGGGTGGGATGGGCTTATGAATAAACACATGCGGAACTGGCACAGGGCAGAAATAGATTTCTGTGCATGGAGAACTTGCAGGCACCCCAGGAGAAGGTTCAGTAAGTAGTACATAACTCAGGAATATGTGAAGCGCTGCAGGCTAACACAGGAGGTGGGTAGGATTATGCTCCCATAGGGTCCCACAGACACTGCAAACAATAGAGTTGGATTAGAGTTACTGGGAGGGAAGCAAACATTTTGCAAAGTTGAGGACTGTATGTAGCGGCACTCACCTTGGATCCACAGAAGCTGTTCAGTCTTAAATTCCTAAGGCAATTTTTTTCTGTGTTCCAAACTCTTCATTGTGCTTGGAAGCTAATCTCCCCTCTGCTGAGTTACAGATTTGGTGTAAGACATTTAATTATTGGCTTCAGCTGAATTTAAACCCCACCAGTCTACTACCTTTAGTATCACAAGATTGTCATAAGAGCACTTGGACAGCGCCTCAACTTCCATCAGCCCCGGCCAGCATGGCCAATGGTCAGAGATGATGGGAGGTGTAGTTCACCAATGTCTGGTGAGCCAAAGGATCCAGCCACTCTGGGCGGCTCCCAACAGAATATTAAAAGCATAATAAAACATCAAACATAAACTTCCCTAAACAGGGCTGCCTTCAGATGTTTTCTAAAAGTCAGGTAGTTGTTTATTTCTTTGAAATCTGATGGGAGGGTGTATCACAGGGCAGGCACCACTACTGAGAAGGCCCTCTGCCTGGTTCCCTGTGACCTCACTTCTTGCAATGAGGGGACCGCCAGAAGATCCTGGGAGCTGGACCTCACAACAACTCTCTGTGGTAGGTTAGGCTGAGAGGCAGTGACTGGCCCAAGGCCACCCTTCATGGCCAAATGGGGATTTGAACTTTAGTCTCCCGTCTGACTCCTTATCCACTATACCACACAAGTTTCTAAGGTCAGACTGTTTGTAACATGGGCATTCCATGTTTGGAAATATCCCATGGGGGGCGTGATTTGGAAGCAAAGAGTCAAACCATTTGCTCCCATACCATGGTAATGATCCAAGTCCACCCCCTGCAAAAAAAGAAATCCTATTAGCTAAGATAGGCATAGGCAACCTTGGCTCTCCAGATGTTTTGGAACTACAACTCCCATGATCCCTAGCTAACAGGGTCAGTGGTTAGGGATCATGGAAGTTGTAGTTCCAAAACATCTGGAGAGCCAAGTTTGCCTATGTCTGATCTAAGAGGAGAAAATATCCTGCACTGTAAGTTCTCCGGGACTTTGTTGGACGAGGTGGAAGAATAGAGCACCGCAAATCTCAAAATCAAAAAGGATATTTTGTTTACTGGCAGGGGGGATAACATCAGCATTGTAAATGTTTCAGTGTTGACAGATGTGAAATGATATTTTAAAATGATCTTAGATTTTTTCTGTTCCACAAAGTAAACAAGCAACAGCAGCCATCCCCTCAATGCTTCGTCTGAGATCTTTGCTTTGGCCAAAATATTTGAAATTATTTTTGTAGGAGGAATTGACATAGGCCATCCACCCTACGTCTTCCTTTTAAGCATCTTCTGTTGCTATAGCAATCCATATCTCTATTTCTGGAACAGATGGTTTTGTATTTTGTGCTCACTTGTGACAAGAGACAAGTAAATAATTTGCAGCAATTAATATTACATTCTACCACCATCTATTTTACAGCTCTTTGTAGAGAGATGATGTAAAAATCAAAGGGTGGTATCCAATTAAGTTTTACTCAAAGCAGAGCCAGTGAAATGAATAGTCCTAAGTTAGTCATGTCTTTAAATTTTAGTGTGCCTACTCTGAGTAGCATCCACTACACCCCAGACTGCAACTGCTGTCAATATGCATTCATTTATTTTTGACAATTAGGCATAGCCACAGGGGGTGGTATTTTGCTACAAGTGAGTGAACATTCATCCTGCAATGTCATAAAAATACAGTATAACAGTGCAATCCTATGTAAGTCTACCCAGAAGTACATTCAAAGTGGCTTTCTCCCAGGTAAGTGGCTATAGAACTTGATGGGACTTGCTTCTGAGGGGACACGCCTGGCATTGTGTTGTTAGTTATTCAGTGGGACACTAGGATATCAAACAATAAGATGCTTTCAGACAAACAACAGCTAAGAAAAGAAAGGGTGTAAACTCCACAGAAAGTAGGGTTTTTCCCATTGACAGGTATGTGGGGCCAATATCTCACAGAGTTTCAGTACTGTGTGGTATAAAAGTCAATCCTTCTTCCCAGGGGATTCTGGGAATTGTAGCATTGTGAGGGGGAATAGTTGTCTCGTAACAACTCTCAGCACCCTTAAACTACAATTCCCAGGATTCTTGGGGGGGGAGCCATGGCTGTTAAAGTGGTACAATAGTGCTTTAAATATGTGGTGCTGCAGACATGACACTTATTTCTATCCATATGTGAGGAGCATGCAGATTTAGAATAAAAACAAAAAAAAAGCAAATTATGAGTCACAAGTGCAGAAAATATTTTTATAGGGAAGCATTGCCCATATCAACCTTTCTCATGGTATTTCTGCCCATTATATTTTACAGAGATGATTCGTTCTGCCACCCCATTTCCCTTGGTCAGCCTATTCTTCATGTTTATCGGGTTCATTCTCAGCAACATAGGGCATATTCGACCTCACAGAACCATCCTGGCCTTCGTATCTGGGATCTTCTTCATTCTGTCCGGTGAGTTTTAAGAATCTGACATTCTTGATCCACATTTGCCAGCTCCTTAGTCTGCATCTGAAATCCAGTCTTTTGTGTTCACATCTAAGAAGGACAATAGAATTGGGGGGGGGGACCAATTAAGAAAGTCAGTGTGTGACAGATTTTGATGTTGTATTCTGTCAGCCTGCTCAGCCCCAGCATAATATCATGCCACAGAGTTCTGCATTTGCCTCAGTAGGGTTCATTCCAAGTATCGAACAATCAAACAGATGATTATTTGTATACCACCCTATATCTGCAGGTCTCAGGGCGGTTACAACACAAAAGCACAAAATGCATAATAAAAGTAAAAACAGGACAATGTCAAGGCTAGAGTGTCAGACAAGGCCTGAGGAAATCCAGGTTCAAATCCCCACACAACCAAGGAGGTTACTGGGTGGCGTTGAGTCAGTCGCTATTTCTCAGCCAAACCTGTCTCACAGTGTTGTTACAAGGATTAAATGAGAGTGAGGAGAACCATGGATGCTGCCTTGAGCTCCCTGGATGAAAGGGAGGACACAAAACGCAGTAAATAAATCAGCTCCCTTCACCCCAACTAAGTAAATCGGCTAAAATTGATGAGATGCAGCACTTTGGCTAAGTAGATGACTGTCACAAAAAATGTAAAAGGGTGGGTGTGAATGCATTAGCGTTAAACTTGTGACGCTCCCTGAGGAAAAGCTCTTTATTGAAGCGTGCCTCTGTGTGAGCTCTTTTCCCAAAGGTTTGCAGCCATTCCATGGAGATCCACTTTCTCCCATGGCCCTGCGGCAGCCGTGCCAGATATTCCAGACAGTAGCACGACTGCTGGAATGGACACACTGCAGAAGATGCTTCTGAAAGGCGATGATGCAGTACACTCTGTCTCATAGCCCCATTTCCCAGCATTGTTGATAGGCCCCTTTGTTTATTTACTTCCTTTCTTGTGTTTGGAGCCCCCTCCACCTTGAAGGTTCATGGCAGCTTATAAAGACAAAATGGGCAATCAAGGCTGCATTGAACACAGTGGGGCTTACTTCAGAGTAAACATATAGAAACGTGCCCTGGGAATCAATGTAATTTCACCATCCTTTCCGAACTTAAGCCCAAACCTGCAAACCCGGCTCAATCAGGCTGGTTTTACCATGTTTCCGAAAAGTGCTCAGGCTTAGATTTCAAAGGACAGTTGGAATCTAGTGTTTGCTAACTGAACCTGATAAAATGAGGTGTGTGCATGTACAAACACACACACGCAAAATCTTCTGTGGTGTTTGAACATTCTGCTGCAGCTCCAGACACGTCTTTTTGAAATCTGGCACAATTCTTTCATCTCATGGTGGCTGGAGTTATCAGGGGAGAACTAGAACTTAGAAATAACCAGCCATTATGTTTCCATTTGAGAGGAGAAGCTGATGGTTTATTCATAGCATTAAGCGAGTGTTAAGCCAGCAGCTGTGAAGGGAGATCTTAAAAGCTTTCTCTCGTATCAAGAGCTTGTAGTTCAGAAGAACCATGTCTGAGAACAGAAATATGTTGTTTAATTCAGCATAGGGCACTCATTTCTCAGTGAGTGACTGCGGACGCAACCTCAGGGGTAATGGCCAAGATTGTTACCTCAGGTTGCACGTTTCATCTTAGACCAGGAATGGAGTGTAGGGAAGCTGAGAGGGGATATGTTTCTTAGATATTAATCTTCCTTCCTCACTTTTGTGAGTACAGCAGAGTGCATCCCTTTGCATCTTAAAAAAGGCTAGTTTTAGCCTTTTAATTTAAGTAATCCAGGGTGCTTTAAGGCATACATACTGGATTCTCCTGGCATCTCACCCTTAAAACAATAACCACACAGACAATCTTGTAAAAGGTAAAAATAACATTTACTCACTCAGAATACTTGTTGAAGAGTAACAGATACAGCAGCTTTGTTCAGGCAGGCTTACAATGGTGATCTGGTTACAAATACATGCTTTAGTCTAGTTTAAAATGGATGGCTCAGACAGGGCCGGCTCTAGGTAGACCCCTGCAAGGGCGGGGGCGCCGGAGCGATCTCTGCCAGGGCGGCAGACCTGCTCGAGACTGCCCTGGGCTCAGACTTAGCATATGTTCTCACGTTGCTGGAATGATGATGAGAGAGCAAAGAGGAAGTGCCCTGTCCAGGTGAGATTATATCTATGGCTACGGCCTCCCCCTAACAGGCACAGTGGGAATCATGTGCCTATCTAGCAAACATGCATTGTTGTGGCCCTCCTACTGTTATTGGACTCCCCTAGGCAACATTGCCAATGGTCGCCTTCCCCAACCCCCATCCTTGAGGAAACTGAATGGGTGCTTTGGAGTCTTATCCTGTGCGTGTGTATATTTTTTTCTAATCATAAACTTTTCTCCACCCCAGGTTTATCTCTGGTTGTGGGGCTCGTTCTGTACATTTCCAGCATCAACGATGAGATGCTCAACAGAACCAAGGACTCAGAGACTTACTTCACGTATAGATATGGATGGTCGTTTGCTTTTTCCGCCATCTCTTTTCTCCTGACAGAGGTAAAAGGTTGGCTGTGAGATCATTAGAAAGCCCTGTGCTGAAGTGTTCCTAAAGATTCTCTGTGTATTTTGATAGAGATTATTCTCAGAATTTTTTCTTGATGTGTCAATAGTTGATGCTCATCATCAGTTTTGGGGTGTAGTCAGAAGCAGGCACCCCCAGCATGGTCTGGACCAGCGCTCCTCTCCTGGTGTCAGAGGAACCAATGCTGTCAGAGAGAGAAGCACTGGGCCAAGCCGTGCTGGCATAGGAGCACCTCCAAGTGCCACGTCAGCTGGCCAGGCAGCAGGCGGTTCATGCATCCTTCTTGTACTGCCGTCCCCGGATCCCAGCCTTACGTGAGGCTAGGATCAAGGGGTGCATGGCTTGGAACCAGGGAAGGTTGTGTAAAGAAGGCGCAAGAGCCATACTGCTCAGGACTGCTGTCACTCCAGCATGGAGACAGGTTCCGCCGCTGATCTGACTTGCAGTAGAATTTAGTAAATGATGTATGACCCTCATTCAACAGCCCCTCCGAAGGTGAAGTGGGGCCATGTTGCTGGTTCTACCCCCCAGACATCCATGTGCAGTAGGCCTTGGCTATATATCAGCCAGGACTATTATGAGGGGCCGACTGCTATGATGGCTTCACTCAGCGGTATATCACTGATGAAACCGCCTCTCACTGAGGGACAAACCAGCTGCAGCGGGGCACTGGAGGCAGAGGACTCGGGAGCAGTGGCAGTTTCATCAGCGACATACCGCTGAGAGAAACCGTCATCACGGCCTGCCCCTCATAGCAGCAGAGGAAGAAGCAAGCTGCATCAGGGAGGCACAATCAGGCCCGGCTCTAGGGGTAGTCTCAGTGGCGCAGGGTGCCGGGCCGGCAGGAGGGCGTTGCCACGGCGCCCTGGGGCACAATAGAGCAAGTTCCTCCCTCTGCTTGGCTGAGGAGTGTGCCTCAGTCAAAAGGTTTTAGGGAGCTGTCAGGGGCTCCATGAAAGTGCTACCGAGTTGAGAGAGTCTGGCTCCTGCTTGCACCCGAGCTGCTCAGCTGGGGAGGTGCGGGTTTGTCACACTGTTCCCGGGGGGGGGGGAAGGTGGCTGCATACCCCCTCAAGGGAGAGAGAAGTTTAAAGGAGCCCCCACCTCCTGCTGGTGACAGGGTGTGGGCTCCATTAGACTCCTGCCCTGCCAAGGCACCAGTGGCTCTCTGATGCTGCCAGGCCCAGCTCCGCCTTGCGGACTTCGCCCAGGTGGAAAGAGGCCCCCAAAAGCGAAGGCAGTCAAATGCATTGAGCCTAACAGGATCTTTGCACTGGGGTGAGTGGGGGGGGCAGTGAGGTACCTCGCCCACCCCTCCATGCCAGCGAAGGCGGACCTCAAAGGAGTCATGAGGGTGGAGGGGGGCTGCCAGCTGAGCCATGGTGGTCTGAGCCGGTGGCGAGGGGAGGGAGAAAGAGGCTCAAACCACCTGCGATGAGACCTGAGGCGCCCTGTTCCCAAAGGAGGGGCATGCCTCTCATTGGTGGGCAGTGGCAGCACTCTCCCCACCCTTCCTCTCAGCTGGCCCAGAGGTGGGCGTACCTTCACCAGCCTCGAACAGAAGGAAGCACCACTGCAGCCCCAGCCCTGAAGGCTCAGTGCGGCTTGGCAAGTGAGGGAGCTTGTGGTGGTACCTTGTGCCCTTTCAAAATCTGCCCAGGGTGATGCCCCCTTGCGCTGCCCACACTGCCTGGGGTGGGCACATAGGACACAGGGAACCCCCTGCATGCCACAGTCCGGGCATGGATAGGGGTGAGGAAGCTGCTACCACCAACTCACCTCCCACACTCCACTCCTGGGTCAAACCTGGTGCAGCTCCTTTGCATGCCGGAACCAGGCTGTGGTGAAGGAGCCGTCGTGGGGGTGCCTGGTCATGCCGCTGCACTTATGTCCTGCTTGTGGGTTTTCCAGAGACATCTGGTTGACCTCTGTGAGAACAGAATGCTATATTAGATGGGCTTTTCTTACGGAGCCAGCACCAGTCATTGACAGAACCAATAAATTCTGGTTTCCTACCATCCTCTCCCCCTGTTGAGTTTTACAAAAGCAACACGGAGAAGGAAGCTGGCAGCCAGCGCCACCTCCTAGACCGGTTGTAAGGAAGTTCACAGGTGAGGGAATGCCAAGCTCAATGGGGTAGTGCCCTAATGGACCAGCCTCCCATGTGTTTGCACATGTAGGAAATAACAGATCAGTTGTTCCCTCTGCTTAAAAGTGATTTTCCCTTCGTGCCTACACTGTCACTTGCTTGGATTCTAACCCACCCCAAAAAACCAAGAATGCCTTACCTGTAAACTTGAGTGGGCTGTGGAACTGCAAGCATCCCTTTGACCTTGCTGTACCTTCATGCATTTAGAAATCGGAAGTACCTATCTGTTAGGGGACACATGAAAGAATGCGTTTGTCAGGTTGCAATACGAACAGGCTTGGTTTTTCATAGATTGCTTTTCTTCCAGTTATAAATTCATTGCTTCTTTAAATTACATTTAAATCACAAAGTAGTTGGTGGCAAAATGCTGGAATAGGTTGTCCCTTTCACTGGGAAGGGACATTCAATGTACAGAAGGGTTCATTTGCTCATGCAGGCAGGCATCAGCATCCCCATAATCAATTAACCATGTCTCTTTAGAGCATCCCATTTTGTTCCCCTTTTAGCCCAAACTCCATACATTCCTCTACTGCCTGGTGCAAATGACAGCTGGAGGATGTGGTCTCCCAGCACATTTCTGGGCTGTAGGCTTACCACCTTCAAGTCACAAGCAGAAACACAGAGAAATCGTGTGAGCTAGGCCTCCTTATTTATGCTAAGAATCATTAGCATTATGCAAAGAACACAGCAGCAGAAATCCTGTTCCTGTGAAGTCCTGTGTTGCATATAATTCTGCACAATGGCTTAAGTAACATCAGGATAACAGCAAGCAAAACATGTGCTTTCCTTTCACCAACTCCAAGACTCTTGGTTCCATTGGCACTGTTGTCCCAGTGGTTTCTGCCAACTCCTCTTTGAAGCAGTTTTGCTTCATAAGAGTGGCTTGAGTGCTCTGGTAGTGGGGGGACAGAGTGGAGGAAAGAGCCACTTCAGACTATGTTCCCCGCAGAGCATGCTGTGATGTCCTTTCACTGTTGTCAAATGTGTACTGGCCACAACATATAGTCAAAGGGGAGGATTGCACATTCCCAGATAGAAGATGAAGACCATTTGACTTACCAGCCCAAGAAAATCCGCCTGCACTACAGACTGAAATAATATGTTGGGACAAGATGTTCAGTTATAACAACTCCAGCTGAGAGTGATATTTCTGAAGTATTAATGCATGCAAAAATTCTGCATGTCAAATCCCCCAGCAGCCTCACAACCAAAACACACTCCTACCCTCAGAGGCACATCATATGATAATAAGGAAGCTACCTTATATCACTGGTGCCTTGAGTCCCATCAGGGAAAAAGGAGGGGAGCCATAGATTTGTGGAGCTGGGATCATTCTAGTCCAGGCATAGGCAAACTCAGCCCTCCAGATGTTTTGGGACTACAACTCCCTTCATCCCTAGGACCAGTGGTCAGGGATGATGAGAGTTGTAGTCCCAAAACATCTGGAGGGCCGAGTTTGCCTATGCCTGGACTACCGTAGTCCAACCCCCTGCAATGCAAGAATATGCAGGTGTCCCATATGGGGAATGAACTTGCGACCTTGGTGTTATCAGCACCATACTCTAACCAACTGAGCTATCATAATAAATAATAATAATAATAATAATAATAATAATAATAATAATAATAATATTGAGTCAGACTATTGGACCATCTAGCCAAGTCTTGTCTATGCTCTCCAGGGTTCCTAACAGGGGTCATTCCCAGCCTTACCGGGAATAGCCAGAGATTGAATATAGACCCTTCTACCTGCAAAGCAGTTTCTGTACCATGGAGCTACAGACCTCTCTCAAAGGCAGTGGCATCAGCATCCCACAAGGTCCAGAGGGGGGATATTTCATGGTTGGTTTGCCTGCCTGGCTCATCAGCATGTCACATCCTATCAGAACATTAGAACGGCAACCCCAGTCCTTCCAACTTGAACAAATGCTTTTGTTTTTGCTCTCCTTTCCAGAGTGCAGGTGTCATGTCTGTCTACCTGTTCATGAAGAGATATACCGCAGAGGAGATGTACAGGCCTCATCCCGGCTTCTACCGCCCACGGCTTAGCAACTGCTCTGACTACTCTGGCCAGTTCCTCCACCCGGATGCCTGGGTTCGTGGACGCAGCCCTTCCGACATCTCCAGCGATGCATCTCTCCAGATGAACAGTAGTTACCCTGCTCTACTGAAATGTCCAGATTATGACCAGATGTCGTCCTCTCCATGTTGAATCGAAAGTAACTCCTTCGCCTTTTAGGAATGAAAACCTGGTGGAGGCTGTTATGTCCTCAAAATGTACTTTTTTAAAAATAATAATAAAAAGCCCACTCTTACAGGACAATCCCTCTCTATTTATACAATTAGTGAATAATATCAATTCTTACCTAGAGATAAAACGGGTTCCCACAGCGATGCACATATGCATATCCAGAAAACTACAGTGGAGGTTTTGATCCTGCAGCTGGTCCATATGCCCAGATCTCTTGGAGTCGTGAGAGAGTGTGGAAAAGATACAGGATTGTACCCAGCGGAAGCTTGAGACCAGAAAGATACTTGTAGGGTTTTCGTAAAGGCAACCTGTGATAAGCAACAAAAGGTTTGCGGATTAGAATATGTTCATTGTAAAACATTACCAGAATAAGATGTAAATGTACATTCCTAGTGAATGATCGTTAGAAAACTGCAGAATGTGCCATTGTCTTCAAGCTGGAAGGTAGAATTTTAGAATTAACTAAAAGTACTTCCTCTTGGCAGTATTTCATTATGAAATGAGGTTGGGGGTTTTCATTAGGAACCAGACAATTAGCCCTCACCAGTGATCCCTTTCCATTCTGGTGAGGCTAGTCCTCAATCCAATTTGATAACTTCATGACAAACCCTCTGACATTGCAGGTCAACACATTGAAATAAGGTGCCTGGTGTGTGCACCTGTAAACACAATCTATTCTTCTGATATCAGACTGAAAATATAGGCTCTGAAGTAATAATGGATCCAAATATAATTTGGCTCATAATACGTGGTCTTAGAACTGAGTGAATAGCGGATATGATAATTTATGCCCTGCAAAAACCAAGCCCAAAGGCTTCATTCCATCAATCGGCTTTAGTTTATTTTGCTATTTTCCTTTCTTTGGGAAACCCATTGCAATGGAAGTGCTTGTATTATCACTGGCACCTCAGGGGATTGATTGGGTCATGTTGGCATTCAGCTTTCCCTGTAAATAAAGTATACAGAAAAGAAAAGTTCATATCTGTATGTTGTACCATGTGTATATTATGGCTAGATTGTTCAGAGAACTGCAATCAAATGTACAGAATACAGTAAGCTGATTGGCTGCTCTGAAAAACGTAAGTGTACAAAATTCTATGTACATGCCAGTTTTTGTTTCCACTCTGAAGTTATCTTGAGTTGTAATCAAAAAGAAGTAAACAAAATCCAGACTTTCAGTCTGTTTGCAACATATTTGTAAAAATTAATTATGGTAAAAAAATAAAACAATGACAAAGATTCCGAAAACACTCAGGCCGTTGCAGCTGGGATGACTGTTCTCATTGAATAACACAGGACCGTGAACAAATACGGTCATGGTCTTACAATATCTAAACTCATGCGCAAAATGGAGCCCCCCACGGACTGGGCACCACAGTTCAAGGAGGATATTGACAAGCTGGAACGTGTTCAGAGGAGGGCAACCAAAATGGTCAAAGGCCTGGAAACGATGCCTTATGAGGAACGGCTTAGGGAGCTGGGTATGTTTAGCCTGGAGAAGAGAAGGTTAAGGGGTGATATGATAGCCATGTTCAAATATATAAAAGGATGTCATATAGAGGAGGGAGAAAGGTTGTTTTCTGCTGCTCCAGAGAAGCGGACACGGAGCAATGGATTCAAACTACAAGAAAGAAGATTCCACCTAAACATTAGGAAGAACTTCCTGACAGTAAGAGCTGTTTGACAGTGGAATTTGCTACCAAGGAGTGTGGTGGAGTCTCCTTCTTTGGAGGTCTTTAAGCAGAGACTTGCCAGGCATATGTCAAGAATGCTTTGATGGTGTTTCCTGCTTGGCAGGGGGTTGGACTGGATGGCCCTTGTGGTCTCTTCCAACTCTATGATTCTATGAAATATACATATTGGAGCTGGTATACTTTTTGATCTTACATGTTGTATTTCCTTCCTCACTAGATGTGTCAGTTGCTGGTGTTAATTTGTATCTGTATGTAATAATGAAATACCCACCAATTTTACTTCCAGGATTCCAGTTTCCCATCTCAGATTGTGGAATTGAAATAAGAAATTAATTATTCTGTCTTACAATATCTAAACCCATGCGCAAAATGGAGCCCCCCCTCCCCCAAAGCTAAAATCTCACTGATCAGATTTTTGGTGGGGAAGGGTGAGCAGGGGGACTAAATTGCCACCGCCCCCATTCCTCCAAAAAGCCAGATTTTACCTTTTAGAAAGGAGCTCTATGCACACATCCCTGGCTACTGAACTGGTGAGTGGAACACTGTGCACAATACATGTCTGCCCACCCAGCTCTTAATGCAGAAGCTTCCTGCTAGGAGCATGCACAGTGCTCCTCGACCATGGGGAGGCAACCTAAGGCCCGGGGGCCGGATCTGGCCCAATCGCCTTCTAAATCCGGCCCGCGGACGGTCCGGGAATCAGCATGTTTTTACATGAGTAGAACGTGTGCTTTTATTTAAAATGCATCTCTGGGTTATTTGTGGGGCATAGGAATTCGTTCATTTTTATTTTCAAAATACAGTCTAGCCCCCCACAAGGTCTGAGGGACAGTGGATCTTGCTGACCCCTGTCCTAGACGGATTGGAACCCTAGTGTAAAACACACTTCTAACTTAATTTTTTTATTAAAAAAAATGGGGTTCAAGCCATGAGAAGGAAGGAAGGTAACTTACTTATGCTACTTCTTCCTCTCTGGTATGTGGAGCTATACTCCCCCTACATATCTCCCTCTCTTCATGTTAAGAAAAGGCCACCAGTGTTCATTTGGCAACTTAATTATGTGGAAAGGCATGTACTTGCAGTTCCTGGTATGGCAATGCAATATGCCAGTTCTAGCTGTTATCTTCATTTCAAGTCAAGCGCTTGCATATAAACTGAAAGGTCAAGTCACTCCAGCCCAGACTGAAGAAACAGGAGCTATATAGGGCTCCATCGATATACAGGTGGAAATCATTTTGGAATTCGCTTTGTTTTAAAATCCAGAGTGTGATTTTGGGCCTTCTAATGTGTGTAAATGCTTTTGGCATTATCTCCTTGAAGCTATTCTACTTCTTCCACAGATAACACATGCTTATTGGGTATTGGGGTATTTTTAGGAATGTTCAAGGATTAAGCAGAAAACTCTTAAATAAATTTTATACCTATGATGGAACATTTTAATCAGGCACCAGGAAGTTCTTGTACCTCAGTACTAGTACTTTTATTTACCAGCCTTCATTTAAGATAGGGGTGGCCCTCCAGATGTTGTTGGATTCCAGCTTCTGTTATATTTGGCAAGTTAGCTGACGGTATTGGAGTTGAGAAACATCTGGAGGACCACAGGTTCCCCACTCAAGAGTTTAAGAGTTAATTCAAACCTAGCTTGATCCACTAGCATGGGGACAATTGAAAGAGGATGCTTTCATCCCAGTGTGGCTTCCCTTTATTATATACACAAGACAACAACAAGAACCCACCAAAAGCATAACTTGTCCTAGCAACCCGCAAACAAAACACACTACAGTCAACTGAAGGAAACCAATTGGGCTCTGGGCCCCCAAATCTCTCTCACAACAACAACAACAAAAACCACCTACCGGTAATAAATGAATAGAAATAGAACTTACCCACGTGACACTGACACAAAAGCCTTGCACATACACAATGTAAAAGAATGAAAGTTTACTACCCCACTTCTCTCCCCACCTCAGAAAGCCCTGCTCTAGTGTCTCACATCAAATATAACTGAACTGTAGAAAGGACTCTAAAACTGAAACTGAACGAAGAGTATGTACCTTTTGTAACCGAAGAAAATCTTTAATAGAAGCAATTTTAAAGACAACAACCCTAATTTGATCCAGTTCACCATGATTTAGTCCCATACATCAGAGTTCAGCTCTTCAATATATAAAATTATACTAAAAAAGACGACTGTGGCTTAGTAGGGTGCACAATATTTTTTGTTTGTTAAATGTATATTCCACCTTTCCTCCAAGGAGCTCAGGGTGGTGAAAATGGTTCCCCTTCTACCCCACCCTATTTTATCCTCTGTAGATAGGTTGCAGGCATGTCAAACCTGCGGCCCTCCAGATGTTTTGGCCTACAACTCCCATGATCCCTAGCTAGCAGGACCAGTGGTTGGGGAAGATGGGAATTGTAGTCCAAAACATCTGGAGGGCCGCAGGTTTGACATGCCTGGGTTAAAGGACTTTCCCAAGGTCACCAAGTGGACTTCATGAATGAGTGGGAATGAATGAACATGGATCTACCTAATTTCAGTACAATCAATACTCTCACTTCTGATAACTGCCAAATAAGATGGTCTCTGGGTGTTCTGAAACACCATAATCCCCCCCCACACACACACACACCACCAAATTCATCATTGGAAGTAAAAACATGAAAACAAGATGTTGCAAGAGATCCCTTTGGATTCTATGCTCAAAATAGCCAGTATGGTGGCTAAATATACCCAAATACTATTATTATTATTGAAATGTAAGACACGTGTTAGAAAATATTATTGAAACAGAGTTTCAATCTACTCTGTTGAATCTATAAATATGTTAATATCTTAGCAATATGCCTCTCAAAAATATACGTGCCCAGCAGTTTGGTTTGCTACTTGGGTCAAGGAAAACAATGGCTTGGGATTTTCACTGTAAAGGTTTTCTATGTTCTTTGGAGCTACTAAATATTGCATCAAGCTGAAAGTCACTTGCAACTGACACATCTCTCTCTCTCTCTCTCTCTCTCTCTCTCTCTCTCTCTCTCTCTCTCTCTCTCTCTTTTACACATGCACAGAGACAAAAATGAATTCTAACCATTTGGATGACATATGGAGTTCATGACACCATGAAGCTGTTCAGAATATCAGGAAGGAGTGAAGAAATAGCATGTGGGGGAGACAGATAAGCCCACAGTTTGAAAAGAAGCCGAGAAGTCTCATGATGAATTGGAGTTTTGTGATGAATGCTCTTCTCAGGCTAATGCTACGTGCCATGGCTTTCCACACTGTCATTTTTTTTTAAAAAAAATACTAATCTTATTTTGAAAGTTTTCAAAACAATTTTTTTTCTAGCATTCAATGCTCTAACAGAGAAGGCGAGTGTGTCTGGAGTGGCAGAGATACACACTTGGATTTTTTTTCCTTCTCATGCAACATCCACCCCAGGCTAAAGTAAATTATTGCAAAGGTACCAGATAAAATCCTTTTTGTTGTGGAAACAAGGGAGTAAGGTCAATTGTTCTATTGCTCAGTTTGTTAGTTAGGTTGGGGGGGGGGAACAACCCATGAAATAACAGGAAAGCATAACGAATTGTTGAAATGAAGACAGCTCTGTCATTCCCATTGAAATCAATGGGTCTTAAAGTCACAGCAAACTTGCTCATTTGGTTTCAGTGAGGCATGTTCTGCTACATTACAACAACTGAAATCCCATGTTCCCATGTGAAACTGCTTGGCCTCAAAAACCCAAAATTCTCAGGAATTACCAACCTATCCCATCAGCTATTCCACATTTCCTTCATACAGTTGTCTGTGCTTATCTTGGACCAGCATGTCTGCAGTGGCAGATGTCTGTAAGAAGATGCAAGCCAAACAAGCACCCTCTCCTCATCACTGCTCTCTTGGACCCCTGTGCACGGAGATGGTCCCAGTGGAAACGGGGGCAAGTAAAGACCTTGGTAATAATCTTTGCCCATGTCCTTTCGATGAATTCACCTTTTTTCAGATCTGGTTTGTTGACTCATTTTTCAGCTGAGCAATCTGCCAAGCTATACCCTTGTGACCACAATGCTTTATTTAGGTTATTTCAGGATTTTGCCATAACCTGCAGCTTATTAAGAATGGACAAGTGTTGCTTGTTGTTGTTGTTTAGTCGTTTAGTCGTGTCCGACTCTTCGTGACCCCATGGACCATAGCAGTCGTGTCCGACTCTTCATGACCCCATGGACCATAGCAGTCAGGTTCATACTAATGAAATGTCCACCGAAATGGTGGAGCTGTGTATGGAAATGAGGTCTAACTTTCAATAAAGAGGAGCAAAATTTTATTTTGTTTGCCCCAAACTGGACAATGTGGTCCTGCTGTTTGTTGTGTTTCTAGACATTAAGTATGGTTTTTGCCCTCACTCATTCTTGTTTCCAGGCCTATTATGCATGGCAGTCTTTATTCCTCCATCTCTCTCTCTCTCTCTCTCTCTCTCTCTCTCTCTCTCTCTCTCTCTCTCTCTCTCTCTCTGTGTGTGTGTGTGTGTGTGTGTGTGTGTTGCTTGCTTGTAGACATGCAAGCAAGTCTTAGATAAGGACTTGTATTGGAAGAATGAATGCTGATGTGCCACTGATGCCTCTCTAATGGAGGAGAAAGTTGTGCTATGTCCCTAAAGCAGGGGGAAACAATGTGTTTTTAAAGGCAAATAGATACTTAGTGAATTTCTCATAATGTAATCCAGTTCATAACTCAAATAGCTCAGTTGGTTAGAGTGTGGTGCTGACACAGCACCAAGGTTGGAGGTTCGATCCCCGTAAGGAACAGTGGCATGTTCCTGCATTGCAGAGGGTTGGACTAGATGAGCCTTCCAATTATGATCTATGATTCCATCCTTCCTCCAAAATCAGTATTCACAGGGGTTGGGAGCTTATCCCATTTTACCTTCAGAATCTACATGATGAGTAATTCCCTGTAGGATTCATGCTCCTGTCCTTTACCCCACCACATTATGGTAGCTCATTTCTAACTGGTCTTTCCTGTAATGTAAGTTCATTTTTCTTCGTATGATAGTTCCTTAATACGCACACACTTCTTGTTCCCATACTATTTCCCATATATTTTGTTCTACGCCACAGTCTTAAAGGAGAAAATGTAGCCTACACTGCAACTTTCTCCGTACACAGTCATTTACAGGAAAGGCATTGGAACAGGGTGCCAATTCACCAGTGGTACAAAATGGTTACAGCAGTATATATATTTTGAGGGCATTTTATCAATGCTGAAGCAAAGGCTAGGATAAAAATGGCAAGAAAACAAGGAAGACTGATGAGAAAAACATCCTACCTCACTATCTTGGCTAAATATCAAACCTAAGTATTTGCGAGAGTTATAGGGTGATCATAACCATATCTATTCATAAGTATGGTGCTGGAGGAGACTCTTGAGAGTCCCATGGACTGCAAGAAGATCAAACCTATCCATTCTTAAGGAAATCAGCCCTGAGTGCTCACTGGAAGGACAGATCATGAAGCTGAGGCTCCAATATTTTGGCCACCTCATGAGAAGAGAAGAATCCTTGGAAAAGACCCTGATGTTGGGAAAGATTGAGGGCACTAGGAGAAGGGGACGACAGAGGACGAGATGGTTGGACAGTGTTCTCGAAGCTACGAACATGAGTTTGACCAAACTGCGGGAGGCAGTGCAAGACAGGAGTGCCTGGCGTGCTATGGTCCATGGGGTCACGAAGAGTCGGACACGACTAAACGACTAAACAACAATTCATAAGTAAGCCCCATTGAATTGAGTGTGGATTACCCCCAGGTAACTGGGGTTAGGGTCGCAGCCTTAGTTTGTTAAAACTTTAGGGAATTCACTTGAAAGTGGAATTGCTTTTCCTGAAGATAATCCCAGGGGAGTGAACTGTGATGTGTGAATAATCATGTTGGGTTATATCCAACACTGTGTTCCACGAGTGGAACAGATATCCCCTCACACTAACACTAAGTTAATGTGCTTTTAACACATCTTGACAACACTGCTGCTCTGCTTCCATAGCATTTTGCTAAATGTGTGCGTGTGCATTTTTGCTGCAACAGCCTATGTGTTTACCCTGGAATAAGGGCAAGAAAAGAAGAATTTTTTTTTAAAAGCCCCCGAATGGTGCTAACATATATTGGAATCTTTAAAAGATATAACATGCCCAATACATTTTGTTTCACATTATCCTCATGGGCACTGAAAGATGCAAACTATATTTCTAAAGCACTCCCTACAAAAGTATTTGTTAACTCAAATTAAATACAGCATCCATAATCATAAAAACATGGCATATCATTTATACGAGCTTAATTTCATGTGAGGCTGATCATCCACTTTTCTAGAATGAATCTATGAATAAACCCCAAGTAGCACACTGTTCATTAATCCATCGGGGGGAATTTTACAGTCTCTGCATAACATTTCTACACAGAGGTACATTTCCTGTGATCGTTTCAAAAACTAATCCATGCCTTGTCAAAGTCCCCAAGAAACAGTCTAGAAATATGGTTGCTTTTTCCATGATACCTTGATTAATATTTATGGTTAGAAAGAGGGGTGCCTTACTCCTTTCAATTTAGCTTTTACGATTCCAATTTAGGCAATAACATGTAAGTAAACGCAAGTTAAATATTTGTTTGTCTACATTAAGGAGACCTATGAAAGAATGATGAGAAGCACTTGTCAGGGCTTTAAAACAGTGTGATTTACTGCAAATGTGATCAATACACAGACTGAAAGGAGCTAGCTGGCGTGTGTTTCCACAAAACATCAGCCATGTTTATGCAGAACAATAGCATATTCCATATTATTATTCATTATCTAGATAAATAGAAAGAGGCATTTTTAAGTAGGGCACAGCTAATTTGGTGAAACCCTTGTGAAATTATGCAAATTACATACCACCCAACATGCTTCTTGTCTGCACTGGGAAGTCAAACCCTCAGCTTCTAAGGGTGCCATGGTAATGCAAAATGTAGAATTAAGTGTGGTCACACTATATGAGTCATTGTGACATATATCACCGTTCCTTGTATGACTCCAAAGAACAAAAAGCAATGCAGTATAATTAGACAACTGGAGGAATGAAAGTGAGGGAAATTAATATAATTATTAAGTGCTCCCTATTTCTCTGAGATTCAAGGGCAATGCTAAAGAGCTTGGCTTTCTTTTGGATGATAGAAAACTGGAGATTTAGGGTTCCTTTGTAGCATTTGCTTTATTTACATACAAAGGTGCCAACACAAATAAAATATTGGGGAGGGGCCAGGGAAACTTTGCCCTGCATCACTTTGCCCTGCATCACAAGATCCAGTACACGCATACCATTTGAATGGCAACACCCAGAACTTTGGGAGGGGCCCTCAAATATTTTATTGGGGAGGTTTGAAGAGACCCCGGGCCCTAGGAGTTGGCTCCTATGTTTACAGAGACTAATGTACACCACACCTCACTTTCTGCAACCTCCAGAGTGAAAACTCATACTATCTTTCTCAAATTCAGATTGCAATCTTCCTGCTTCTCCAACACAGTTGCAGTGTACAGATGCCAAACCCTTCTCTTAGCTCCGGGAGGTCTTGTCATCTGAAGGCTGGATTCCTGTCCATGAACAGAACATCTCCAGTCTAAGAGGACATTTAGATTCTTCTGTTTGAAAGTCCTAGCACACATCAGACACCCACCCATTCACCACGATCAAGACTGCCAACTCACAACAATATGATTTTTTAAATAAGATATACACTTTTTTTGCAAGAAGAAAGTAGGTCACCTTCTCCCCTGACAGCTGTATTCTTTTCATGTAAACACATTTATTGCAATTAAAAATGCAACAGAATCTTGTTTGTATCAAGAGAGAAAAACGAGGCCAGAGAAACTAGGTCAAGGCAGACTGAGTAATCTAAAATGCTGGGCTTGTCCATTTGAAGAAGCTGTTTTCTGCAACTTATGTTAGCCAACATTTTTTTTTCAGAAGGAAAGCTGTCACTCATTTTGGACTGTGACCTCTGCATTTTCCCCAGTCGCAAATAGACAGAACTCTCCATCGTACTACAAAACCGTTTGATCTTGCCAATTTTTCTAAGTCAAGGTAATATTAATGGCAGTTTTAAATATGGATATATACAAGGTTCAAGATAAAGCACATTTAGAACCACACTTAAATTTATTTATTCAAAATATTTAGCTATAATGAAAATAGGACTTGACAGCCCCACCATTACTCCTTACACACACTACAGTCACATGCCTCTATTTCCTACCTCCCCAGTTGATCTGCAGTATCATAGCCATGTTTAGTTGGAGCTACTACTGTGACTTGCCAACAAGCTGGACTTTCTAGGGATTCTCAGAATTATGACGTAATGGAAATTCCGAAGCCTTGGCAGACTTCTGAATAAGGAGATTACTCGCCTTTCCTGTGCTCCAGCTGTGCTGTCAGTCTGCAGCAAAGGTTTTAGATAAAATATTCATGATCTCAATAGATTGCAAAGTCCCGACTCCTACCCATTCTTCAAAAGATTGTTTTGCTATATTGCCAAGAGGTGACATTTATGAACCAAGGGTTCCTTAGTAGTCTTCGGAGGAAAATGGGGATAAGCAATTAAAAACCAAATGATTTGACACCATTAAAAGGGAGAGGGAGAGAGGGGGAGAGACTGAGCTCTTAGTGCTTTTCCAACAGGAAGGGTATGGCAACAAGGGCTTTTTGACCTTCAGAATATGCTTGCACTTACGCCCTGCTCTTTCTCTGGAAGGCTCTTTTCTCTAGAACTGGTGATGCTACTTTGAGGAGTGTGGGAGCATCTACTAGAGGTCCATAGGGTCAGTGGTAAGCATCTGCTCTCAATCCTTGCCATCCCTAGGTAGGGCTGGTAAAGACTGCCAGTCAGTGTAGCCCAGGCATCCCCAAACTTTGGCCCTCCAGATGTTTTGGACTACAATTCCCATAATCCCTGACCACTGGTCCTCTTAGGTAGGGATCATGGGAGTTGTAGGCCAAAACATCTGGAGGGCCGCAGTTTGGGGATGCCTGGTGTAGCCAATACTGAGTTAAATGGACCAATCATCTGACTCACTAGAAGGCATCTTCCTCTGTTCCTTCCTTCATTGTGTGGTTAAATCTACATGCATGACATAACTCCTTCTCAAATCAGTGTTGCTCCAGTTTCTTTATGAATAAACCTTTAATGGGATTGTGCCACATTCCATGCATAATCCAAAAGCAGGGTGTAATATCCTGTTCAGGCCTGATGTAAAGAACCCAAGTGGCAAGGCAGGTCAAAAGGTTCAGGACCATGGACAGCTCTAAGCAAATTGCTCCAACAATGGTTGGGAACAGACCGAACTTTCTTAAAGTCTCTGCCCAGGCAATGTGATGTTCTTCTGGGGACTCCTGTCTGTCTGTCTCAGGCTCAGTGTCAATGATCTCCTAATGTCCAGCAGCAGACGTGGAGCCCTGCACCTGGTCTGGCTTCTTAGAGACTCTGCAGCCTCTGGCTCTCAGACTTGATTGCTAACGGACTCTGGGGTCAGGACCAATAGAGAACACCACTATTTATTCCAACTTGAAAGCATGGTTCTGCTGTTTTCTTACGAGACAATATTTTAAATACCTTTCAACCCAAATTCATTGGCAATATGAAAGATCTGGTCCACAGACCATGAGTTGCCCTTCACTGATTTCTACATTTTTTTGGTGGTGGTGGGGAGATCCTCACCAGATTCCTCCCACTGAGAGAAATAGTCATGGCTCATCTTAGGGCTAACTCCAGTTTTGAGGAGGTATTTGGTAAAAGATGCTGACTGATCGGCCCCCTCCTACCATGGTGGCCCTCCCTGGTGGACTCATCTGGTGACAGCAGCAATGGTAGACAACAATGACACTCCAATTAAGTGACCATTTACAATGACTTGGAACAATGCCAATTGGGTGGTGTGTGTGTGTGTGTGTGTGTGTGTGTGTGTGTGTGTGTGATGGTCCCTGGGAAACAATGGGGTTGTCCATAGTTGTGTGTACTATCACCAGGCCTTCTTCATACCAGACTCATTGCTGGGAATTTGTAAGTAGGGTATAAGCCCACACACAAATTTGCATGTGGAAATTTGGACCTCTGAGCAAAACGAATAGGGTAGGTGGCTGGTTTTCACCAGGACTGGGTTTTACAGCCTTCCCTGCCACACTGTAAGCAAAGTTTTAAAAGGGGGGGGTTATGAGCTGAGAGGACCACTGCAAAATACCTGATAGCATATGGAATTCATATGCATCAGCAGAAGCCTGAACTTTTGCACTGAAGTACCTTGGAAGCAACCACACTGTGACTTTCAGTCTCAAAATATGAAAACTAAGTATATTATAGGAAATGCATGCTTGATAGTAAAGAGTTCCTAGCTGCATCTAACAAAGGTGGAGGTGCAAAGAAAAGCCAGATGATTCTTCTCTCATGGTGGAATGAACAGTCAAAACAAAATAAAATCCTTCCAGTAGCACCTTAGAGACCAACTAATTTTGTCATAGGTATGAGCATTCGTGTGCATGCACACTTCTTCAGATACACTGAAATAGAAGTCACCAGACCCTTAGGTATAGTCAGAGGGTGGGGAGGGGTATTACTCAGAAGGCTGGTGGGAATGGGTGATTGGCTGATAGGAGTGGTAAACTTGTTGATGACTGTTAACGACTGTTAACGACTGCAATTGGTCTTGCAGGAAAAAGCAAGAGCTGAGGTGCTAAAGAAAGCTTTGTTATGTTTAATGAGATAAGAATCCAGTGTCCTTATTCAGACCAGGTCTCTCCATGGTTTTAAGCTTGGTAATGAGTTGCAATTCAGCAACTTCTCTTTCCAGTCTGTTTCTGAAATGAACAGGAAGGGAATGAACAGGTGGAATGAACAGGAAGGGAGGAGCAGGAAATGAGGTCAGCAACCCTAAGAGGTCTCAATCGAACATCAGAAGGAAGATCAGCCCAGACAAAGGACAGTGAAACAGTTTAGGAAGCTTGGAGGTTCCCCTCTCTAACTCTCCTTTCCTCTCAGAGCAATACAAGCCACGTTGCACCCCAACACTTCCAACAAGACCCAAGACTCGTACACCTTGGCCCACCCACTAATAAATGCCCCTGCTTCATACAGTGTTGTCTGATCATGAATGAACTGTCATATTTAGAGTCCACTGTATCATCTTCTGAAAACCTTCAATGCCTTGCCCTCGGTTGCATGAAGCCAGATTTCCCAAATTGCCTGGCCGTGTTTTTACAAAAGGTCTAATGTCAACTCAAACACCCACAACTCTTTTCTGTTTTTAAATGGAACATTTCCCCCAGCAGTCCTCTGACTCCTCACTTACTGACACAGGACTAGCAGCTTGGAGGAAGGAAAAATAGATGAGATGCTTTCTTAACACACACAAAAGCCACGCTCCACTAATTTCACTCATCTTATAGTCCCCTTTTATTTGTGTGGATGGCAGAAATGGCTGTAAAAGGCAACTTGTGCAGCAATCTGTGAAGGGCACTGGGGGAAAGCAATTATCTTAAATGACACAATCCTTTTCTCGAAGATTTTTTTTTTCATTCTTTTCCATTTGCAATGCCTTTTCTATTTCTTCTATGGGTCTCTTGGAAGTAGCTTTTCCTTGTGCTTGTTTTATAGCACCCCCACCTGTGCTTGTAGAGAAACAGCACATCCAAGCCTTTAAAATTCATTCTGAAAGCTGCATTCCAAAAATATTTGTCTTTTCCCACAGCTCTGCTACTTTGTAAGCCAATGCTTTTTTAAAAAAAAAAAAAAAACATAGACGCAACACGTTGGACTTACTCCCAAGAAACTATGCACAGGTTTCCAGCCCAAAGCTTCATAACGTGAGAGAACAGACAATCTTCCAAGACCTTAGGCACTACAAC
Organism: Zootoca vivipara; assembly: GCF_963506605.1. Classification (NCBI taxonomy): domain Eukaryota; kingdom Metazoa; phylum Chordata; class Lepidosauria; order Squamata; family Lacertidae; genus Zootoca; species Zootoca vivipara. The sequence continues at coordinate 103,302,390 of NC_083277.1, forward strand.
CAACTAACACAAGATTCAAAACAAATTTCAAATTGTTTGCGGCGGGGGGAGGGGTAGCAATGGGTATAATATATGCGTCAGAAGACAAGAGTCAATTGACTTAGTAAATCACACAGCTGCATCCTATATTTCTTGATTGGCAATTGTGACCCCTTTTCACTTTTAAACTAATTTTTTTCCTCATTTGCTTTCCCTCCCTGTAAACTGCTTGTCATTATTTAATAAAGTCAATAATTTTTTTAAAAAAACAATCCATAAATAACACAGGCAGAGATTTCCAAAGGTCCAATGATAATGGCAAATGCACACAATGATCAGAAATATGAAGGAAGATGTCCCTGTAGACTAGGCATCCCCAAACTGCGGCCCTCCAGATGTTTTGGACTACAATTCCCATCTTCCCCGACCACTGGTCCTGTTAGCTAGGGATCATGGGATTTGTAGGCCAAAACATCTGGAGGGCCGCAGTTTGGGGATGCCTGCTGTAGACTCATCACATATGGCAGGCATCCCCAAACTGCGGCCCTCCAGATGTTTTGGCCTACAACTCCCATGATCCCTAGCTAACAGGACCAGTGGTCAGGGATGATGGGAATTGTAGTCCAAAACATCTGGAGGGCCGAAGTTTGGGGATGCCTGACATATGGGGAGGAAAATACATGTCAGGACCCTTTTGAGTAAAAACCATACATGAGTGAACAATAAATAAAAGCAGGGATCCAGGTAAATATACCCTTCCCAAATGAATGCAGGTCTGCCCAGCTGCCTCCTGTTTTGTATTTTGCTAGGGGGTGTTTAAAAGGTGAATAATTCAGCATGCATCCTTTCTCCACTCATCATGAACCAAGCATACACAGTGCAATGGGTGACATTTTGATTGCAGGTGTTGGAATCTTACTGTCAGATGCAATTACTTAGGGCTCTATTGGACCCTGATGCCCACGGAACAAGAATCCTATTTTTATGCCATTCAGATGCAGCATTACACCCAGCCACCAAAGAACCAGGTTGTTTTATTTCTTAGTGGAGAGAGGATTCTCTCTCCTGTTTAGCCATAATATTTATTTGAGGATTAAAGTGACTCTGCCACCACAAATCTGTTCTTTGGCCAAGAGCGTATATAGCCTGTCCTTGTGAGCAAAACAATTCTTGGAGCAGTGAAGCAGTTGGCTTTTCTACGCAATTTTGGCAAGGTGAAATGATCTCCTAAGTGCTCCAAGATATGTGATTGCAACTCATTACATCCCAGGAAAGCTTCAAACAGTTTGTTGTGTCGGCACTTTGGGCATAGCTGCCAAGTTTTCCCTTTTCTCGCGAGGAAGCCTATTCAGCATAAGGGGAAATCCCTTTAAAAAAGGGATAACTTGGCAGCTATGACTTTGGGAGCTTGGTCTTTCGCAACCCGAAAACAGGAGAAATTCGCTGGAAACGTGATATCAAGGCAAGTTCACCATGAGAAAAAAATGACTCAACCACACCTTGAACTTGCTCCCAAATATCCAGAAAGCTTGTGGCTAAGAGGTGAGATAAGCATCACAAAAAAAAGCCCAACCCACCTATTTCAGGATGATGTGGAAAGTGAACCATGGAGATACCATGCTGCAAGCAAAAGTTTTTATCTGATATTTACAAGTGGGGCCTGCAAAAAAAAAATTGCAGGTTGGCTTGCTTCTGTGAAGGGTTCTAGCCAGACAGCCTTGCCAGCTTCCAAGATTCTTAATTCCATTTGCCCCCCCTCTCTGGCTTTGTATTTCCCCTCTCCAGGAGTTAGCATTCTATGGCCACTGAGAACGCACAGTTTGCATCAGACTGCTTTGGGTCTGCTGTCCTGTGTTTTTTGTGCTTCTGAAAACCATGGACTGCCCACAAGGCTGTTGATGCCTCCTGCTTGTGCAGAGATAGTGCTATTTTGGCTACGCAAAGAATGGACTTCCCTGTTAGATTGCATATGTAGAATTAAAAGCATTTGTATGCCACCTCATGAAGTTGGCTTTTAGCTCAAAAGTGTCCACCTTCATGCCCCAATAGGGCTAAAGACTGCAAGTCATTATGTGTGGGGTTAACAGCTAGACTGTTGTGCTGGAACTGAACACTAACTTTTTCCCTACTTCCCATCTCCTTGCCCAGCTCCACTTAGTGGTAAACCTGGTGTTTATACAGCTACTGATGTGCCAGCTAAAAGTATGGAGGTTGTACCTCTGGTTAAGAACTTAATTCATTCTGGAGGTCCGTTCTTAACCCTGAAACTGTTCTTGACCTGAGGTACCACTTTAGCTAATGAGGCCTCCCACTGCCGCCGCACGATTTCTGTTCTCATCCTGAAGTAAAGTTGTTAACCCGAGGTACTACTTCTGGGTTAGCAGAGTCTGTAACTTGAAGCGTTTGTAACCCGAAGCGTTTGTAACCCGAGGTACCACTGTAATAGCAGTGGTAAAGCCCAACAAACTTTTACACTTGCCTCAGAACTCAACTTGTCGCCACCATCATGCAATCAATGGAAAGCCCATTCAAGTCTTGCAAATTCAACTTCAGAAATACAGGGGACCCTTCACAAAGCCGCTCCCAGGTTCTTCAATGATGAATAAAAAGAGAGCTAGAAATGGGAGGGCTTATTCCATTTGGTTCACATTTTAATGAATATCTATCTAATCTGCACCTTCCAAAACAACACACACACCAAAATACAGCCAACCGTTGAAATTCACAGCTCCTTGAATTTTGCGACGTGGTTCTCTAACCAAACAATGTGCAAAAAAAGTGGATTTCAGGTGCACGTGTACATTATGACATATGACATATATTAGTGACATATATTAGTGAAAATATCATACAAACTGCATTCTGTTAGGAAAGCATGCTGACAGAACTGTGTGATAATAGGAGAGGTGCACACTGAAATGCTGGTGAATTTTCATGGGAATTTCTTTTTAATGGCAAAGTGATGTGGAAATGTGAAGTACCGAATTTAAGATTGGAAAAATGAGAAACTGCCAATTTCAGACTTGCTCATCCCTAGTGAGAGTTTGCTATGTCCTGAAAAACATGGACTTATAAGCAAGATCTTCACACCAGGCCTCTTTTGGTCCCTTTCGCTTTGCAACCTTTGCAAAGTCTGCCCCCTGTGCCACTGTGGTCTGCTTATCTATCAGCTAGTAAAAATGACACATAAAATGCCTTTTTAAATGCCACCTTGTTTATCTTTTGCTGGTGTGCCCGTGTTTGGATGAACAACTCTATCCACTGCGAAACAAACATTGTGATTCACCCATTTAGCTAAGAGCAACGGAGTCTCCTAGTCAGATAGCGACATACATATGTCATTTTCTATTGCTGCGATGGGTGTGCTTGTAGATTACTGTCTCCATTTTTTCCCCTTGGAGGAAACGCCTCTCTTCGTCAGCAGACCTAGAATATAATGATTCTTAGCACATTTGCAGCTTGTTTGTTGCACTTGAAACCGCATGCCACAAAGTAGATCATTTATCTGTCCAGTTGCGTTTATAAACTGCAACTGAAATGTGACCGTTCTCCACTTCGAAGCAAGTTATTCTAGTTGTGGGCTTCACTGGTTTGCAGGAGGATGTGAAGCTGGAAATTGGACCATATCCTCATGCTCTATTTTGTAGTAAAAAGCCACATATTTTATGAAAGAGATAAAGAGACCGGGAGGGGGGGGGAGTATTTTTTTTCTGAAAGGCAGTAACTCCTCATGAACATAAGGTGGCAGAAGAGTTGTAATTGAAATGCTTGACTACAGGCAAGCCAGTTTCTAAGGTTTTACGGACGTATTTCCCCCACTCCAAAGAGAATGCATGTAGTATCTTTGTACTGACAGTTCAGTGCTTTCTCTTCAGAAAGCATTAATCTCTGGGGTTTATGAGTTTTTGTTCTCAAGTCTCCAGCAGTAACGGTGAAAAGATGATCTAGGCATTTGACGCGCTGCTCTTCTCTATAAAATATTCCAAACTTCTCCCCACAGCCTATGAAGCAACTGATTAAGCTGTTTAACTGGCATTCATTGGAACGTATCTGTGGATCAATGCTACTCAGCAGTGGAATTATTTGTACATGCTTGCAAGCTGGAGCCAGTGCTCAACCACCCCACCATTCACATTTCACAACACACTGCATTAGTTCTCGTAAATATTTCCATATATGACCAGCTCACCAGTTCCATACCTTCCACGACTATCATTGCAGACTAATCCAGTGGGTTATTTACCAGGTAGACCTACTGAAGGTACAATACTTGTTTGGGTGATACTGTACTGTGTTATTCCAGGCTATGATCTGAAGAGACATGAGACCGCCATCTTGCTGAAGCTAAGCAGGTCTGGTTCTGGTTGATACCATGGATGAGTGCCTGTCTGAACAAATTAGACTCTTTGTTGGGTGCCAAAGAAAAAAGGTGGCATATATATGTAATAATAAATTATAAATAAAACAAAATCTTTTCCTTAAGAGAAAGGCTTTACCCCTTCTGATGATAACATCACTATGGATGCTTATATAATAAATAAATATCTATACCTATATTACTAGGTGCAACTGCCCCTGCTTGCATCACTTGCAAACCCTTCCCACCCCAAACTTTTGCCAACCTGCTATCCCCTCACAGTTCCTTCAGACCCCCAGACCCCCAAAAAACCATATACCTGTCTACCTGTTATCACCAGCTGCCAATCCACACCCTGCAATTCACCACAAATTGCCCTCTTCCACACAGTGCACCCCTAAATCCCCCTTCCTCACCGGTTGCCCCCAAATTCTTCCTCCCCCTCCCCATGCAGATTGACCAAATCCCAAAGAGAGTGCAGCCACTTGCAGAGGACAGAAGAGGGGAAAAGACTGTCTCCCCTTCATTCTTCACTGCTGTCGGACAGAAGTGGGCAGTGGGGCAGGAAGGAATACTTTCAATCCCCTCTGCTTTGTGAGTGGCAGGGGCAGAGAGATCTTGGCCGTGCGGCGAGTTATGAAGGGAGCAGGAGTTTTTTGAGAGCTGTAGGCAGCAGCGGCAATGGCAACCATGGCAGGGAGCATTGAAGGCTTGCCTGGGCCAGCTGCCTGGCTGTCAGCTCACTTGTTGCACCCAACCTCTCAGTCCCAAACTGCCCATTCGCTCACAGCTCACACAGAAGAGCCTTTCCTGAAACAGGGACTCCCAGATGCTTTGGATTCCCAACTCCCAGCAGCCCCAGATAGCAGGGGAAAAGAACTCAAGGGCACTCTGGCACCCACGGGCACCAGGTTGGCAACCCCAATCTAAGAAAATAGGACTTCTAGAAGTATTTTAAGGCACGGAAAGCAATCGCTCCAAAAGTATCTGGGTTATAGTTCTGGCTTTAAAAACACGGATGGCTCCTGGAACAAATTTCGCACCCTTTGTACAACCGTGCCCACCCCCCAAATGAGCAATGGTACTCGCACTCTGTTCTACCTTAGCCTTTGCCAGCTTCCCTTGGGTTCTGCAGTTGGCAGATTTATGAAAACGAAAACCCAAAGATTTATACAAATCAGCCTGATGAATAGGAAGGTTCATGTACGAGAAAATGGGCCTTTAATTACCTACAGGAGAGCCAATCCAGTTAGCGCTTTAGGGGCAAACAAAAAGCCCAGCATTCGGAATTGTGCTTGGAAACAGACTGTGAACATGTCATGGGCACCTGCTCCTAGGGGCCCAGATTCCTTTGCCCCCCCAATTTTTTTTTGAAGGGGGAATAAAGTTTCACCAACACTCTGTATGTCCATTGTTATGATTGGGGGGTGGGGCTTATCTACTCCCCCCCACCCAAATATTTTATTCAAGTTGGCCGCCCTGGAACATGTACGACCATTTCAGCAGTGGTGAGACATGTTCCACACGCCCAGTCCACCTGCTGTATTTTGATATACTGTAACTTCAGTTTACAGACAACTTTCAGAGGCCCTTCCCTGCAGGACACACGGCAGTATTTCAGGCAGGATATTACTATAATAGTGGCCAGGCTATTTCTGTCTCTGCAGAGGCCACCTGATGAAATCTTGGACCCTGATGTTACCTAGGATCTGGCAACGACATGGGGAAAGAATATCTCTGTGGCACAGTCAGGTGAACTGCGCTGTTTCTCTTCCAGTGAGGAGCAAAGACCCAATTTCCTTTGTCCTCTCCACCTCATTGTCAAAATAACATTAGATATAGACAGTAGCAAAAGGAACGGGCAACCCCTAGGGGGCACCTAAATAAAGCCCCTTGAGGTACTTTTATTTTCCATGCCTTTTAATAGGTGATTAGGTGCTGCTGCTCTTCTTCCCTTGCTAACTGTTTTACATCGGTTGCTGCTGGCTTTTTAAATAGTCTGAATCTGACACAGACTCGTTTCCTGCCGAGTTTGTTGGGGAGCAGCTTTCAACATTTTAAAAGAAAAGTGACCTATTTATATTTTAAACATGCAAACGAAGAAAACAGCCTCACATCGTCCACCGTGACTTAAAAGGGTCAAATGCTCTCCTTCACTCTATCCCATTCTTTTAAAAATAAAACAAAGCCAGAGTCAAATCCTAAAAGGGGAAGAAGAAGAAGAAGAAGAAGAAGAAGAAGAAGAAGAAGAAGAAGAAGAAGAAGAAGAAGAAGAAGAAGAAGAAGAAGAAGAAGAAGAAGAAGAAGAAGAAGAAGAAGAAGAAGAAGAAGAAGAAGAAGAAGAAGAGATACTGAAATTGGAACTGCAGCATCTACCATTTTCTCTATTTACTACACAGTTAGACATACAAGCTAAATGACACTCCCTGAAGTCTGGTCGCATTCAGGTGGAAAGGTTTCCTTCTCCCACTTTTATTCTGCTACTTGACAACCAATTGATGTGTATTTATATCAGGAAATTGCAGTCTCCGGGCTGTGAGCACAGTGGGAGCAAAATCCTGCCATGGCTCATTATAGTGCTTTCAACGTTTAAAAGATGTTATGCAACAAAAGAAGCCAAACTGGCAATCATGCCACCGTTTCAAGAGACCTCTCTGCTCTATAATTTTATATATAAAATCTCTCATATATAATATGAGAGATTGGGCTTGCAGGGGTTTTTCACCCCCTTCGTGACCTGTCTGGGCACACTATCAGAGAAAGCATTAGAGATATTTTTCTTTTCATACACTTGTCTGGTGTGTCTGTGTGTGATTGCTTTTCCTTAATATGAACAGATAATTTCTCTCTTTATGAGTAAGTAGAGCACAGGAGGCAGGGGTTTATTTATTTTTTCTCCTTTTGACACTATCAGGTCAGATCTCAGGAAGATGCAGTATGCTGTATATTATTACCGAATCAAATTTCCTTTGCTTCTGCCTGCAAAAAATTTGCCTCCAAAATAACATGTTTTGTTTTTTTCTGTACCAACTGTATTGTACATCCCTTGGTAGGCCATTTAAATGATGATGATGATGATAAAGCTTGCTTTACAAGGAATTGAAAATGTTTCATAGTTCTGCATTTCCATATGTACTTGTCAACTATTACAAACGGTCAGAAGACCTGTCCTGCTAGGTCACTCAGAGGCCCATCTTATTGAGGCAATAGCCTCCAGTGCTGTTTGTTCTTAGCATCTGGTATCCATATATACTGCTTCTCCTCATGGAGTCTCCATTTGGTTGACAGAGTTAATAGACAATGAAATACTCATATTCCCAAAAGCTGCCTAATCATTAAAAAAACTGTACACATTTTCATTTTTTAAAAAAAGGAAAACAATGTCAAAATAAAAAATCAGTTGAGTAAAAAGTTCAATTTTTGCCATATGTAATGTTTTTGTGGGATTTAGTACTTTCACATGTGGATTCTGGTTCTAAACCAGTGTTTCCCAAACTTGGTTCTCCAGCTGCTTTTGGACTACAGCTCCCATCAACCCTAGCTAGCAAGGTCAGCAGTCAAGGATGATGGGAATTGTAGTCCAAAAGCAGTTTGGGAAATGCTGTTCGAGTGTTTCTTTTCAGAACAGCACCTGAAATTATGGAGGTCTAGGAATACAGATATCACTATTCATGTGGGGGAAAGGAGGATACCATCCATGTTGTTTCTGGTCATATTTCTGGGCAACTTTAATTCATGAGCCCCAAGTTCTAATGCTGCCACATCAGATACACAAGTGTATCTAAAGAACCAACCCCAGGGTCCTTTCAGTGCTGTTCAACATTCTCAGTGGGCTAGCAACCTTCCAGAAGCATTGGAAGCGCGAAAACAGAAGGAAAGGGAAGCGATACTGAACCCTTTCCCTGCTGGCCATTATTATTTCTCTACTTCAAAATGCTCCCCAGCCACTTTCTTCCTTTCAGGTTTCTGAACATGTACACCTACTTGGAACCAATTCCCTATGTTGTTTAGTCGTGTCCGACTCTTCGTGACCCCATGGACCAGAGCACGCCAGACACTCCTGTCTTCCACTGCCTCCCGCAGTTTGGTCAGACTCATGTTGGTAACTTTGAGAACTCTGTCCAACCATCTCGTCCTCTTTCGTCCCCTTCTCCTTGTGCCCTCCATCTTTCCCAACATCAAGGTCTTTCCCAAGGAGTCTTCTCTTCTCATTCCCTACGTACCTATAGCCAACTCCTTACACCAGTACACCTGGATAATGTTCTGCACTGCAGGGCTCTTGCTTTTGATGTTCAGAAATACCTGGAGCCAAACAGTAGTGACCCTTTGTTTGCCACATTGTTAACAAAATGCCTATACAAGTGACCATGGGATCCTGCAATTCCCAGTTCTGTTCAAGCGCTACTTGGGTGTTAATATAAATATTGCAACCCTCAGTTTGCTGCACTGAGCAAGTAGAATTTACATCCAAGTGCTGCCCAAAACTAAAAGCCAGACTAGAAATGGGAGCATAAATAACTTGTTCTGTAGGGCTCAGCACACCCAGCAGGGAAGGCTGCTTACTGAAGAGGCTGTCTAGAAAATGAATGCAAAAGGCCTTGGTGGATTGAGGGGATGATTATCTCAGAACAGACAGATGACTAATATTGCTAATTCTGCAAGGCTATGTTATGGGCCTAATGTAATTGCCTTGCTGGATTGTGAAGCCACAAAAAAACCACCCCTATTTCTAAATTCTAACTATGTTCTTCATCCTGAAATAGCTGGATAAGCATCGAGAACATTAAAGCCAGGTATTCCCCAGGAATTTTGATGTGAACCTGTATGCTTGTGAAATTTTTTACTATTACACATACACACACACACACACACACACACACACACACACACACCCTTTGGGTCAGCTGAAGTAGCATTGTCCTTGTGAGTTTTGGGGTGAGTAGGGAATTGAAGTTCAAACAGTTACACAGAGGTGTTTTCACATGGTACAAAAGCAGCTTTGGAGACGTTGGAGAAGGTTTCATGCTATGGATAGCATATATTGTATTGTTAGAACAGAGTGGTGCAGTGCCACCCCAAGACATTTTGCCGCTTGAGGCAAAATAGAAAATGGCGCCCCCTGCCTCCTCCACCACTGCTGCTTGAGGCGACCTGAGGTGGTGGGGAAGAAAAAAGTAGTCTGGAAAGGAGCAGGAGTTGGTGAGGTAAGCAGTGTGCTCCTCAGGGAGATTGAGAGCTGTTTTTTACTCCTGTTTCAAGGTGCTGAAGGCAGTAGAGAGACATTCCTCTCAGAGGGAGATGTTCCTCTCAGAGGGAGATTGGGATGGCAGGGCCTATCTGCAGCTAGAGCAGGAGCAGCAAAGGTGCACAAGGACGCCCTCTCACCTTCCTTTCCAGATCTGCAACCCCTCCCAGCTGTCCCCCACCTGTCACCTGAGGTGACTACCTCGGGAAGGCTAATGGGCACAGGCCAGCTGGCCCAGGAGTGGCAGTTCATATTCTGCAACAATTTTGGAAACACTTTTCACTGCCTGGCCACTATGTATGCTTCTCCTTTTAAACTTAAGGAATACGCCACAAGAACAGATCCATACTGAACTCATTCTGGGACACGCAGAAGTTTAACCTCATTACACTAACCAATATCATAATAAATTTATTTTACTTTTCCATGCGTTACTGCTTACGCTGCTGACTCTCTACTGAAATCTAGGCTGCTTAAAGTATTCTGGAGGAGAGTCTGAGTCCAACTGTCTCATGGCAAATGATGTTCTGCTTCACCAACATTTTTGAGTTCTTTGAGAGTTGCAACAAATGTTTGGGTGGAGTGATCCAGCAGAGATTATATCCTCAGTCGTTCCCCACCCCCCACCCCCAAAAAAGGCTTTTGAAAGATACTGCTCCCAAAAGGTCCCAACAGAAAACAGAGAGTCACTTCTATGTAGAGTCCTACTTTACAGCGGACAGCCCTCTGTTTTGAAGGGCTGTTCAGTCCAAGTGTCTTTTAAAAGATAAAGAATCATAAAAAGGGAGGACAAGAATCTTGAAGTTGCCTATCAACAGTTAGCAACACCTAGTCAACAGACTAAGAAGGCACTCAAGTCACCTGCTGCTTTCCTCAGTATGGTGAATGTATTGTATTCCTCTCTAAATTATAGTATTTCTAATTTTATGTCTATGCATTTATAAATAACCACACACAAATATTGTACGAATTCTTGTCTCTGGTTTTTCCCCCCTGGCGCAAATCTTTTTTGGCAATGCATAACTGGCCATGAGAACTACACGGACACAATAAGGCAATATCGGGGCAGAATTATTTCCCCGTGCTTTTGAGGCATTCGATGTCCCATAGCCATATCATCCCGCTGCCCTTCTTTTTGGCTTGAGAAGACGTATGATGAAACTAGTCACATCTAATGCACACTGACTGCCTTATCCGTTGATGGAGCTAGAAGGTAAATGCATATGATTGATGTACAGCTGCAGACAGCCTCCTAGCAGCCTGATCTCTTTGGGTTGTGCTAAATTATAAATCAAGGCAGAGACCTCTTCTGTCTTGTAAATTTGTTTTGCACAGATGGAGGCAACTCTGAGATCAAGGTGTGTTTGTGTGAGAAGTATGAAGGGAAGGTTGAATCACTCACACCCGGTATGTAGCACATTGTTTCCAATTCTTAAATGAATAAGAATGGCAAAAGGCTGCAGAGAAATAGAGAACATCAGCCTTAATATGGCAGCACCAACGTCAACTGTAAACTTGTGAGCAAAGGATCCTAATTTATATATCATTTTATCTCATTGTGTCCTCTCTCTTTCTGTGAGCCACCTTGAGCATTTTAATGGAAAGGTGGGGCAGAAACGTATTACAGAAATAATAAACACATAAATAAATATTTGGCTGGTCGAAATATTACTGTAGAGTAGAAAATACTCTTGTTTTAATCAGTGGCACCAGGTTTTAGATGGCAAATCTTTCCGATGTAGGATCAAACTGGGTTGTAAATGATGCTCTGATGTGCCAGTGAGTTGAGCCCCATTGGTTGAATAGTTTACACACTGAGCCAACTTGAATCTGTTTTGATTCCCTGACATACAGCCAGATTTGCCACAACTAGATGCAGCATTGAAAACATGCACCCCTTGACATTTACAGACACCGTTGATTTTTAATGCGATCTTTCACTTGTGTGAGCAAATTTCGCATCCTTTTTAAATAATAGATTTTTGGCCCTTGCCTGGCTGCTGCTAATTATTCACGTGCTGGCTCATTTTGAACCTTGCTGAGACAAAGCCTGCGAAGCTGCATTAAAAATGCCTAATGTTGATTTTTTTTATTTTTGTACAAGCCCACAATTGCTCTCCAGTAAAACAAAACGAAAACCCTAAGCTGATAATGCAATAATTTTTCACTAAACTAATTACTGGAGTGGAAGATGCAAAGCTTTCTGCCAACTGTGCCTCCTCTGCTGGCAAGCAGGAAGGTCACAAACTGTTCACAGAGGCTTTGCTTCCCTGTCAGCAGAAAGAGGGCAGATCTGTACTTCACTAGCCCATATTTATTCTTTCTTGCAAAATAGCTAATGACCTCCTGCTAAGCTAACTTTGCCTATGTTGTGGGTTCTGACTTCTTGTTTTGTGGGGCAGAGGGGTGGGGTGGGGGAGTATTTCCTTCATCACATTATATATATATATATATATATATATATATATATATATATATATATATATATATATATATATGGCCAGCTTCCAGTTCACTCATCTATTAAAATCAGAGTTTCACAAAATAGGCCACCTAAAACTCTAAATATAGACAATTGAGGCATTGGAAATCCAAAGAAATTTATAGAATTTGGTGTATTTTTGGTGAGAGGACAGCCTATTTCTGAAGGGACATTCTGGGAGAAGTTGCAGGATGTCACCTCCATCTAGCTTCAGGTGCATTCCTTTGCAGGTCAGCTGATTTTGAATCCCTCTTTACTCACTCCAACATGGAACTCAAGGGTGCCACATCAACCATCTACAAGCTATTAATTGCCAAAACTATGGGTAGCTGACATAATTTGTATTTGGTATGGGAAGGGGACCTGAATATACAACTTGAGGAATACAAGTGTGATTGCATTTGGTTCCAGAACCCTTTGAAATCTATTTTGGCCAGAATCCAGGAGGCCACAGTTAAAACTCTATTGAGGTGGCATGGGGCTCCATGTTGTCTCTCCAAGGTTAGCCATTCTTCATCCATGCAATGCTGGTATGAATGTGGGGTTCAGGGCACATTCCTCCATATGTGGAGGAAATGCAGTGTAACCCTTTTTGTGTGTGTTTTCACTACCATTTCATTGTAACTGGTCAGAAATTACTCCCTAACCCTGCCTTTGCATTTTAGCCCCTAGAAAGTAATGCCATTCCAACCTTACTGTTCCCGATTTTCAAAGTGGCTAAGGTGTCAGCAGTGAGACATTGGAAATCCTCCTCTCCCCCTTCCCAAGAACCCTGGTTTTGTAAAGTTTGGGATATAATTCTCTTGGAGCACCTCACTTATCAGCACCATGTGATCAGAGGTACCTCTCAAACTGACCATTTCAATAAGATTTGGTCTTCATTTGTCTCTTATGTCTTATGTAAGGCAGAAGCAGGTCATGCTCCAGCTACACATTCATCATTAAGGAAAGGCTACGTCAGAGAATTCCGACACAGAGACGGGGGCAGAAATTGACAATGTTTGCTCATTTGTCCCTTGTCTGGAATGGAAATCAATCCAGCGAGTAGGGCCATAAATACGTCATTTATTACATCCCCCCGCCGCCACCGCATTTGTATTGTGTTGCCTTTGCATTGCAAGGAATAACATGGAATAATGTAATTATAGCATAATTTATGCAAGTTATGCGATTGTTTATGTGAGGTACGCAAGTTACATAACCTACATGTGTCATTTTGCCACAGCGGACAGTGACAAGGCAGACTGCAGTGGAATGGAAACAGTGCTGCATTCAACAGCTAAAGGAGTTGAAAACAATGCCTTCTCAGATCACTATTCTTAGGTCACACCTTCTGACTACATTACCCCTACATCATCCTTTTTTTAAAAAAAGAAAGGGATAAGATGCATTAGTAAGAGTAACAGCATAATGGCAATAGAAAACTCAGTCATTTTATAGGCGTTGGTATATTGCACTATTTTTAACACAGAGTTTGGGCGTATGCTTTATGTAGCCTTCTGGTGGACTCTGCGGAGGTAGCCAAAGAGTAGCCTCAGCATACTATTACCTGAAAAGCATACTATATCCCCTGCTCATTAAAATGAGGAGGAGAAGGAATAATAGAATGAAAGAGTTTGAACGGACCGCGAGGAGACCCAACTCTTTTTTAATGTGAAGCTCGAAAAAAGCAGGGGATAGAAAATGCCAACCTCCAGATGCAATAGTTTTATCTGAACATAAGTGAAGCAACTGAGTTTTCTATATGTATAAACTTGCTTTGTGCAGGTAAAATTCATAATAAGAGGTGGTATTTCTGGAGCGCTAAAGTGCATTGACTGAGAGTACAAGATCTATTGACTTTTTAGATAATGAAATGGGAATTTATCTTTTAGGAACAGGAGCTTCTTCTTCTAACTAAAATGGGAGAACTGTAGCATAATTTCCATGAGTGAAGCATAATGGTACGCCTTGCAATCCACACCATAGATCTGCAGCCAAGATAATAGCTATAATAGTAGAGAAATGCTAACTCATTTCCATGTCTCCGTTTCAAGGTAAAAATCGACACAAATCAGCTCATGTTACTACATTCAAACAGAACTCACACAGCAGAAAGCAATCTATTTTCTAATGTATTCCATTACCTAAATAGCTGATTAGACCAACAGAAAAGCCACATGCATAATTCTGAGAGAGCAAAGAGGGAGGGAGGGAGACAGAGAATGTGCAGAACAGCTTAAATTAAAGCTGGAGATTTGATGTGGAAAAGACCACACACATTGCCTTTTTAAAAAAACAAGAAAATGTGGGTTCCCTGCTTATATGTCATAAACCCCTTTTTGAAGATGATAGAATATAAATCCGGATGAGTGTTCATCACACAGCTTATCTCACTGAGCAACCATATCAATATACACTCACTGGAATACTATAGCAAACTCCATTTTCTAAGAACTAGTCACGGAACATGAAAAATGCGAGCCTTTGCATAAAACCCCTCTGAATATTAATAAGGAACAGAGTAGAATTTCTCACATACCATCAGGGTTCACAGCAGCTTAGCAGTTATATACTGTTTGCCAATGATGTGCTGTTGAATCACCACATACTGTATGTAAAAGGTGGGCGGGTGACACAGTTTCTAAATAGTGGAATGTAAAAGTCCAGTACATTTCTGTTTTTCCATTCTAAATGGAAATACAAGAACTTTGCTATTCGCACACTCTCTTCACAACTGATTGGTATCTATCCAACTGCAAAATAGAAGGTAAGAACAAGTCCTCGGGTTGCAAGTTTGATCTTTGGGCTTTAATATTATGTAACATTACATGAGCATTTGCCCAATGATGGGAAGCAACACGCTAACACTGCACATTATAGCAATACTTTGGCCAAGAGTTGCCTGCTCTGATCAAGCAGGGAAGAGCCAAACCTGGGAGCAGGACTGTGCATGTGCAACTGAAGTGAATGCAGACGTCCCTCTGGTTGTTGGTACTGCAGTGCTCACCTGGGCTCCAATGAGCAGGTGGGATTTGCCTTCTGGAGTCGATATAGAAACACAGAGACATAGGAAGCGGTAGCAGCCAATGAGGCGGAATGGGTGGGGCATTTTTGCTCTCCCAGCTTCTTACCCAGAAGGAGGGGCAAGGCATGGGGAGCTTGGGCGCAGTGCAGCGCATGGTGCTAGGAATGTTGGATTGGCTCTGCCATCAAGCACCATACTAGGCCAAGCTCCCCAAGCCTCCCCCTCTCCGTTTCAGTAAGTGCCAGTGAGCCACTGTGTTGGGAAGCTGGGAGAACAATAGTACCCCAATACACTGCCTCACGTCCGCTACTGATGAAAAGATGCCTTATACTGAGTTAGAGCAATAGTCCAGCTAATTCAGCATTGTTTATATCAGGTATGTCCAACTGGTCGGTCGCGGGGTGTCCCTGGTCGATCATGGGTGACCTCGTGATCCTGATTGGAAGAAAAAGCTCAACAACCTTTGTGAAGGCTCCCCCAACCCCAAAAAGCTCAACAACTTTGGTTCTTCATCCCCCCCAAAAGCTTATCAACTTTGCTCAATCCAATGGGTAGATCTCGGCCAGTTTTTTTTAATAGTGGGAGTAGATCACAGTCTCTTGGGAGTTGGACATGCCTGGTCTACACCCACTGGCAGCATCTCTCCGGGATTTCTGACAGGTAGTCTCTCCCAGCCTTACTTGGAGATGCTGGGAACTGGATTGAGGACCTTTTGCATGCAAAGCAGATGCTGTAACCCTGAGCCACAGCCCTTCCTCTAGGGTTGGACTTGCATGCCTTCTGCACCTTGCATAGGCATCTCTGCATCTTGAGATGAATCAGAACCTTCAACACCATTATACGTAATTGTGCATTCTTTCGGCTAGTCTCCATAGACTCTGTTAGTACAAAAAAAAAAAGAGGAGGGACTTGGTCCTGCACTGTAGGGCTTTCAGGCAGTGAATCCACGAGAAACATTTGCAAGTTTCATCTATGCCAGACAGTGTCATCAAACAGGGTGCATGAAAGAAGTAGAGTCGCAATAATACAATAGAAGCCCAGCATGCCTTTATATTAATTTCATAATGTTCCTTACTGCCACCAGTTAGCTATTAAGCACAAAGAAGAAGAATCCAACTTGCAGTTCTACAACCAACACTCTCCCACAACGCTAGATTTGTTTTTTGGATTTGGGTATATTCTGCCACATTGTATTAGATCAACTGACATTGTATTAGATCAGCTGGCATACTATGATAGAGGCTAATGCACCGTGTTAGAAATGTTTAAACTTAAAGCAATAAACCATTTCTCAATTGGTTCATTAATCCCTGTGGCTGCCTCCAAGAATTTCCTGATCTGGACCTTGTGTAAAAATAAGTGAGCTTTCCGCCCAAAGAATGCGTTTCAAAGCTTTACTGCAGAACAGTCTTGAATATAGTTACAAGAACAAAATACGAAGTACCACAATTGCACTCAAGCAATGTGGTTTAGTCCTTTATGCAATTCAGTGAAACTTCCTTTCTCTGGTCCCAGAGAGATCCTAAATTTGTTCATCATTGCAGAGCTTCTTAGCAGCAACTGCTGCTGCTGCTGCTAGCCACCACCGACACCTCAAGTTTTCTCTCCTGCTGCAAAAGCTGCAGCTCAGGTTTCCAGAGGTGAGCCATAAGGTAGTTTAACTTGTTGAAATGGAAAAACACCAGTCTTCCGCTTTCACCCAGAGTTGAACCTCTTGCTTAGGGCAAACTTCTCTTTACAGCATTCCAAATAGAATGCATTCAAACACAGCATTGAACTTTTAACTTTAACATGCAGGACACCTGCCTTGCTTGCTGCTGTGCATGGGAGTGACCACAATACCAATCTACCAATACCACAGAACTGTTTCTGTGCCAGGTAGGCAGTATAGCTGCTTTTGAATAGGAGCTCAGCTCAGCTCCCATCTGTGGCAGTTGACTACCAAAGTCAATTGCCCAAGGTGCAATGCCAGACCTACAGATCTATAAAACAACAGATCTATATAGATTTTGTACACCTACAGAGTTTACAGACTCCGTAGGACCAGGATTCTTGTAAGCCAACTTAGCAATTGCTCTGTAAAAAACAGACAGACAAGATACACTCATTATAACTATAGCCAAATAGTTCCTCTTTTCTGTTTCTTTTTTTAGCCTGAAAAGGCACATTGGGATGATGCAATTAACAGCAGGGGAGTCCACTCCACCATTATCCTATTCCAAATTGTTTCCCCAAGCAGCTTTCCCAGGCAAGGTTTCAAATGACTGTTTCTCCAATTGCCTATGTGAGGAAGCAATGGAAGTAAGCAACTGAAAGGTAGAGTCTCCTCCCCACCCCACCCCAGAAAATGGGCTGCATACTCATTTTAAAGCACACCTGCACATTCCTTCTCTCAAAGAATTCTGGGCACTGTAGTGTACTCCTTGAGTAACAATTCCAAACAACCCTTAAATGATAGTTCCCAGAATTCTTTGAGGGGAAAACATACTGTATGTTGAATGTGCTTTAAAAGTATACTGTGCATGCACACCAAGTCTCCCCCTCCTGCAGTGGTTTTTCAAGGGGTGGGAGATTAGAGAAATATTGCTACTACAGTTACATTTGCATATAATGTGAAATTTGGCTCTCAGACATATCTGCCATGATCAGACTTTGTGTCAGGGAAACCCAATTGGGCTTCTGTGGAACATGGTTTAGTGGTATCCAAAGTCTCCACATATAAAGCTGTTGGCAATCATATGGATAGACCTCTCCAACTCAACAGCTGTACCTGCAGAGGCTTTGCTCAAACTTAGGAACTATGGCTACTGCTACCCAGGAAGTGTCTCCAAACCATGATTTAAAACATAGCTTGAATTCAGCTTGCAAATCATTATTTGGTGGATTTATTGGTTGCCAGTAACCACAGTTTGTCCAATTCAGCCAACGTGACAAACTATGGTTTGACACACACACACACAAAAAATCCTTCTAGTGGCACCTTAGAGACCAACTAAAAGGTGCTACTGGAAGGATTTTTAAATTTTTGTTTCGACTATCATCAGACCAACGCGGTTACCTACCTGTAACTAGAACTGTGGTTTGACAAACCAGGAAAGTGAGGAGAAAATATTGTGACTAATAATAATTATTATTTATTATTTGTACCCCACCCACCTGCCTGGGTTTCCCCATCACTCTGGGCCGCTTCCAACAAAAATTTAAAATACATTAAAATGTCACACATTAAAAACATCCCTGAACAGGGCTGCCTTCAGATGTCTTCTAAATGTCAGGTAGTTAGAGGGGAAGATGGAAGCACCTGCCTTAATCTATGATTGGAGATGCTTTCCTAGGAATAAACTTCCTTAACTTTGACATGCCGAACTTTAATTCACCTGCACCCAGGGACGATGCGTCCCATTTCACCACTCCCACTGCTGCCATCGCCACATAGCCTGCCTCAGCCGTCACTGGTGGAGAGCCATTGCCACCAGTGCCAATTTCAGACAAGATTGTGCCAATTTGTGGGGAGATCTTACTGAAAAGTGTGTGCAAGTTCTTCTGTGATTTCAGGTGAGATCTCGCCCAAATTCCCTGCCACCTGAGGCCATGGCCTCACTCTGCCTGCATTTCTCAGACAAACCAATTAAACAGGCTCCAGCTGGCTCAGAAACATTTCTGTTTACACATTTCTGTTACACAGCCAGTTTACAAATGACTGCTATTATTTGTGTTCTTCCACCTCCCAGGCCTACATGTGTGCTTGAAAAGAGGGGCTCGATCTTTAATTAATATTGACTAACTTACTTAGCAACTTGCATAGCAACAGCTAGCACCAATTAGTGGGTTCTAACAGATACACCACATTAAGCCGAGATGGCCAGCTGTGTGATAAAATGAGACACAAGATGGAATAGCCTTTTCAGTACGCTTCCCCCCCATTTTTGATATCATAGAAATGCCAACACACATTCAGAAGGGAAGCATAAGAGCAGCAACCTGAATTTTCACAACTTGTAAACAAAGAAGTGCCCGGGGGAGCAGGCGGTGGCATGGAGGGATAAAAAATTCTCAGTGTCTTTGGGTTTATGTAGATTGGGGAGCAGTAAGTTCTCCGTCCCTTGTTACAGTATATATATAAATTATGTCACCGCCAAGAGGGCATTCATTTCTATATTCATGCTTATATTGTTTTAATTCTATTACTTTTTAACTGTTTAATATGTTTTTATCCTTCTGTATTTTGTCTGTGTTGCTTGAATTTGTATAAACCACCTCAATTCCCAGTGTAGGAAAAAAGGCAGAATGATGATGATATAAAATAAATAATTTGTTGTTTACTCGTTTAGTCGTGTCCGACTCTTCGTGACCCCATGGACCATAGCACGCAGGGCACTCCTGTCTTGCACTGCCTCCCGCAGTTTGGTCAAACTCATGTTCATAAATTAATAATAATAATAATAATAATATCACTAAAGAATTTAGTAGGGACAGAGGAGTTGTCATCACCCCATCTCAATAATAGTCTTCCCCAAAAACATTGAGAATGATGCTTGGGTTCTCCATTCCCCATCAGTCTATTAGCCTCTGAACTTCCCTGCAATGGCCTCATAACCTCTCCATCAGGGACACAGTCGTCTCATAAGCAATCCTCAGACAGCCCCGTGATCAATCAGCCACTGAATTAATCATCCTTCCTCCTCCAATCCTATTTCAACTTTTCAATGAGTAGAGCAGTGGACTAGTGTTGACATAACAATACTTAAAAGCCAGAGGGGCTGGACAGAAGACCAACCCTGCAGCCTGTCAGGTCATTTGGGGGTCCCCCAGCATAGCCCATGGGGACCCAGGTGGCGCTGTGGGCTAAGCCACTGAGCCTAGGGCTTGCTGATCAGAAGGTTGGCGGTTCGAATCCCTGCGACGGGGTGAGCTCCCGTTGCTTGGTCCCAGCTCCTGCCAACCTAGCAGTTCGAAAGCACATCAAAATGCAAGTAGATAAATAGGAACCGCTATAGCGGGAAGGTAAACGGCATTTCCATGTGCTGCTCTGGTTTGCCAGAAGCGGCTTTGTCATGCTGGCCACATGACCTGGAAGCTATACGCCGGCTCCCTCGGCCAATAATGCGAGATGAGCGCGCAACCCCAGAGTCGGTCACGACTGGACCTAATGGTCAGGGGTCCCTTTACCTTTACCTTTACCAGCATAGCCCATACTACCCCACCGCGAAATTCAAACATGTTCAGTGCTGATGCCGTAATACGATAAAGGAATTAATGCCAATGGTTTCTATGGCAAGCCACAGCTTCAACCTGCCCCCCCCCCCTGCACTCCTTTTACATTTGCCATGCAAAGTGGAAGTATGGAAGGCAAACTCCAGAGCAAATTAGCATCCAATGTGCTGTAGTCTGCAGCCAAACTGAATGCCAAACTACACGCCATTTTTGGAAATCCAGCATGGGCTCCTAACAATTTTTTAAAACTTAAAAACAGGGGGGATGAGGGGATTCCAAAAAATGAGACTAGAACTGTGGAGGTGTGTGAGGAGGCAATTAACGCATTCACCCACCCACGGCTGCTATTTGCAAGGTGCAGATCCAAGGAACTGTGTTTTTAATACTATAGGGCCAGCTTGGACGGGAGGGTATTTAGATAAGGAAAAACACTCTCTTCTCAAGCACTGCTGCTCCAATGCAATTCAATATCCCAAACAGCTGCTGCTTTTAAGTAAAACAAAAAACATTGGGAGATCTTCCGCATCACCTATGGATTGGCCCTACAGTTATGTCCTCAAGCTCCTGTTTTCATTTCTCTCTCTCTCTCCCCCCCCCCCCTCATTTCCTTGCTCCTTCTTGGCGTTGTCTGTTCCTGAGCTAGTCTTTGTATATTTGTAGTCTTCCTATGTAAAAGCAGCACAGGAATCATTTGTGGGTAAATGCCCTAGCCTGGGATATAGTCGGGGCTGCAAAACATTTACATCTGCTGGTGGAAATATAATCAACTCAAGAAAATACGTTTCACACTTTATGAAATGTTTAAATCCTACATTTTTGTTCTACTCTGAGGAGGAAGTGCAGAAAACATGTCCAACATGCTTGCATTTTATTGATTTCAATGGGGGTGTTAATTTGTCTGCTTAAATCTTCCCCAGCGAAATCACTGAGGCTTAAAAGTTCTTAGCTTTGACTGAATCTTGCCATAAATAAACATAAAGATGAGACATGGGTAACTTATAGTGGGTCTTATGTTGTTGTATGTTGTTGTTGTTGTCGTCGCCCCCCCCCCACTCCAATGAAGAAAACTGTACTTGCAGGATCAGGGTAATAATGGGTAAATATGCTAATGACACTGATACATTTTTAACGTTCACGGTGTGAAAAGAGAAGATTCTAATCAAGAGTTATGAAAAGCCATGCATCATACTGTCAGCCTCATCACTCAGTGTGTCTTTATGAGGTTGTACAGATTGAACAGTCTTAAAATCTCAATTCATCCCTGTCTCACAAAAGCATAATAAATTAGCATTAAAGTCTAATTGACAAAGTAAAAGATAAACTCTCATGTGGAATCTACTGGGTAACTTCCCAGTCTCTCTCTCTCTCCTTTTCTCCGAGAAGGCATAAAAAGCATTCTGCATTCTAATTCCTTCCATGTCAGAATTGTCAGGAACTGGAGAAACTAGTCGGAGGATTTCTTATGGCTAATGCCACGACCTGCAGGAAATTTATTTACTTTCTATTTCACTATCCTACTCACGGGAAAAGGTCAGGTGTGTCAGAGCTGGTTAAGGCTTTAAAGGAGATGGGCATTTGTGTCCTGGAAGGTAATACAGTACAGGGAAGAAAAGACACAGGGTTCTCACAAAGCCACAGCTTCCCCCGCCTCTGCCTTCCTGAGAGCCTTCGAGTCTACCTTAAGTTTCATTTCACTGCCAGAACTTGATTTTGACAGCCCTATGGTTCCTTTGCTATCCTCATGGTCCCTGTTCTACGTACCCATGTGTCCAGCCACAATATTCCAAAACATTCTAGGAATTCTCCAGCATCTTTAATTCAACATTTAGAACTCTTGTGTTCTGCACTAGTGTCTGGTTTTAAAGCAACATTTAGTTTTGAATCTTTTATACATTGCCCATAACCCCTTAGCATTTTTAGTCCTCGGTTAACAACAGTCCTGTGCTGGAGCCAGAAGCTACTACAAGCTAAGTGCTGTTTTACTCTACAAAGTTTTGCAATTTGCTGTGCTGAGGTGCCCAGTTCTGCCTCTACGGTCTCAAAGATACAAAACATCGTAAATAAAAACAGCACAGTCAGTCTAAACACAAAACCCACACACAATTAGTGTCTTTCGGAACAAAAACCAATTTCTGGCAATCTTTTCTGCAAACCTATGGCTCTGTGTAATTGGTAGACTCATAGTGTCAGCCAACACTCATTAAAATAAGCTTTTCTACCTATCCAGCCCTGTTTGGTTTGCCTAACTAAGCTGTGTTCCATGATTGGAGACTGGAGAGCTTGGATGTGTTACCAATTTTGGAATTTGTCCTCTGGGAAAGGATTTTAATCCATTTGTAGTTTTCTGTGCACCACAACAACCTTTCGTATTTAAGTCATGCCTTAATGCTTGCGAAACTTGGATGAGCATTAGCATAGTAGGAAACAACCATACAGTGAGAATAAAGTTAGTGTTATCAGTTGCTGTAACCCATGAAAAATCATAGTCTATGTTTTTGCCAATGTTGGCAGACTTTAGTCTTCTCAATCTCAAGATCCAACAATGTTTCCTGTGAATTAAAGGGACATTGCCATTGCTACATTATTTCTATAACATGTTTACTTGGGAACAAGATGAACAATACTTGTTTCTTCCATACCTTATGAAGTTAGGTACCATTGACCCCATCATGTGTAAAGGGAACGGACCATTGTGGACTTCATGTTTTAAGATATTAACCCACTGAAGCATGGATGGCTAGGAGTCTCTGGGGAACACTTGCCTGAGAGCAGAAGCCACATATGAAGTCAAACAATCCAGAAGTCAGGGAATCCGGGTGGTCACAGAGCCAAGGGTCCAGTCCAGAGGTCAGGGAATCCAGATGGTGACAGAGCCAAGGGTCCAGATGGAAAACAGGAAACAGCAAGGTAGGACCAGGAACCACAGGTGTTGTTTCCAGCACCTGATTGCTGCTGAGAGCTTTGTTTAAGAAGCCTGGAGTCAGCTGGTTCTCATCAATGCCTTCTGCTCTGTGTCCTGGAAGGCTGATCAGCTGCAGCTGGAGCAACTCCACCTTCTCCCTCCTTCAGGCTGCTGTTCAGCAGGCGAAGCTGACTCCTGGCCCATCGCAGCCACAGGTTCTGCCACCCCTGCACAAAAAGTCTTCAGTATGACACATCCTGGCTAGGTCCCTTCACAAACTCTGGATTTTCATCAACAATCCTTTATGTTTCAATCAATCGGCCAACCAAAGACTTCTATGCTATTCTTCTGCTTTTGCACCCAGAGGGACGCAAAACAAACATATAAAAACAGAAGCCCGCACCAGCATCATAAAATGTGGTTGGCATCCATCTGTCTCGAGAGGCAGGGGTGAAGTCAAACCCTTGCATTAGCGGCACCGAAGTGACCTCCCCAAAGCACAAGCCTGAACAGTGTGTATATAAAGCTCCAGGGCTGCTCAGATGACAAGACTCCACCCTCTTGGACTCGCTGATGTGGTCCAAAGGAAAGCAGAGCAATGCTTTTGGCACCAGCTTGGCTGCAGGAGTTGCCAGAAGAAGGTGTACAAAGCAGCAACCAACCATGTTAGGCTCTTCACTCTGGGGTTTGCTCCTTAGCCTTTCCTTCTTCCAAAGGTACCCCTCTAGACAGCATTGGTTTAGGGTCAGAGTTTTCTTTCTCCTCAATGGGCTACCTTCCCAGGCAAGTGCAGAAACCAGCTTCTAGACTATTGGACCCACTGTTGGTCTTGTCTGCTCAATTGGCCAGGGCTTGTCTTCTCATGCAAGGGAAGTCCCTGCCCTCAGCTGGTTTAGCCAGCCAGTTGAAGCTGCTCCCCGGGTGTGGCCACCGTCACATGCAGACAGCTTCTAGGAGCCACAGGTGTGAGCTGAGTGCAGGGTAGGGACCAAAGGTGAGCAAACTATGATGTGGAGGACACATCATAAAATACCATCTATTAAAAAGCAAAATAACCAACAGCAGCGATATAAAGCATTAAATATAGCCAACATCAGAATAGGAAGCAGTTAAAACCTACACAATTAAAAGCCTGCCAAAGCAGAAGTGTGTCTGTTTTCAAAGAGGGGGGCTGACAATATCATTGTATGTGTGCTCAGAGGCACTATGTCCTTAAAATAAAAAATCAAACCAGAAGCCAGTCTCTTCATTCATGCTTCATGATTCAGCACCTCAATGTGCATTTTACTTGCTCTGCTGAGCACCCAGTTTACTTTTTGCAAAGGAGGACCACTCCCTCCTGACCTGGATAGTACATGTGGTTTGTGGGTTTCTGATGAGATAGATAGTATATAAAAGCCTTTAGTGAAAGCATCTGCTTCTTTCATGAAAATGTTACTGATGGCGCATGTTTGGTTTGTTTGTTTGTTTTGCAATGTATAATATAACTGAATACTGTGTTTGAATGTGTATCTCCTTCATTGTTTCCCTTAGTAAGCCCATTCACATACAAAAATAAGAAAATAGTATGGCTTCTTCTTTCCTTTTGGGCTCTGTTCCCCAAAGAACATTCAGATAATTTTAAAGTGCAAGGCTTCTAAGTATCCACTAAGTATAGACTACACTACGCTTCACACTTGCAGCACATTGTTTGCAGCGCATGGTTCCTTTGGTGTATTCTTTTTCATGGGTCTAAGGACCGTGGTAGAAACATTATTTGGGAATGTATCTTTTCATGACCCAAGGCACAGGAAATGAGCAAGCAGATTAAAGTCCATGGACCACAACCATTTTTACTCTGCTGGGTTAGGCAAACCCAGTTCAGCTTCTGTAATTTTGCAAAGTTCCCGCACAACACAGAATGTGGCGTTTCTGGTTTGTTCCCACTTGGCACGCTTTTGCAACAGTGCACCTCAACGTATTAAGTTAATCATTCTACTATTCAGAAGCCATATTTGGATGTGGAATTAATCCATCAGTTGTGTTTATTTGTTTCCTTAGGATTGCATATGAAAAAACCAGAGATTCTGACAGTCGAATCAAATACACATATTTACATTGCCAGGTGGAAACAGTCTATGTGTGGTGGAAAAGCAGCTGCGTCCCCTCCCCTCTACAATTAGGCCAAGAAGCATTTTGACAAAGCATTGTATGCAGTGCTAATCCTACTCAGAGAGTAGACCCATTGAAATAAATAGACATGACTAACTTATGTTCAATAATTTCAATGGAAGGAATTCAACATAGCACTAGCAGATCATTCCTTCAGCACAACCATTTCTGTGTGCCTAGAGGAATGACCTGGCCGTATATAAATCTAATAAATAATAATTATAATAAATAATAATCTGACCTCTCTTTGCCCATGCACTGTTCTGGGGGACTCTCCCAACACACAAACACACACAAGCCAATTTGTGGGGGCGTGGGTGGTGGACATGGGGACCCTGTTGTTTCTTCTGACAATTACTTTGAAAATTATGGCTGTGCTAGACAGGCTACTCTTGAGAACTCTATTTTTTTAATGTTTCTATTCAGTTTTACAAAAGCAGGCATCAGAATTATGCTAATACATCAATAGACATTTGTAACCCCCCAAAAATACAGTCCCCCAAAAGTATATTTAACAAAGTACATGGCACCACAATTGCCCCTGTGTAGAATATCCTGACCGTGAAAATTTAAAGTGTGGCTTAAATTTGCGACCTTACAAGAATTGGCTTTTACGGTATCACTGCTGAAACAGACATACGATAAAACAGAGCGGATGTGAGTGCCTGTGGAATTTTAAGGGAGTGGCTTATATTTGTCTTTTTTTCTTTGTTCCCCTTGAATTTTAAATGTGCGTATATTCGGGTCAATACGGTAATAAAGGGATACCATATTTCCATAAAATTGTTACAGGTAGGTAGCCGTGTTGGTCTGACGTAGTTGAAACAAAATAAAAAAATTTCCTTCCAGCAGCACCTTAAATAAAATTTAAATAAAATTGTTGTGAGTCTTGAGTTTCATTCAGAGCTTTCATCTATTTTGTAAGTTTCTCCAGTAACATCACTGTCCATACCTTTTGTCTCCATATGGAAAGTTCCAAGTTCACTAGTTTTGTGCCACCAGTTGTCAGGCTGCCACAAGTAGAAATGTTATTAGCTCCCAAGAATGTAATTTCCTTTGCTCTCTGTAAAAAATGCCAACAAAGGTAATTGTGGTAAACCATGGACTGTCTGTTATGTAATAAGACTTCTTCTGTTGAATACTTGAAAACTTGAATGGGAGTCAGGCCAAAATCCTATGCTGAAAGTAAACCCTGCGGAACTGATTAAGACTTGTTTTTGAGTAGACACATAAGATTACACAGCCAGTCATATAACTAATTTGAGTCAGTTCAGAGCTGTTGTATTCACAACATCTCAAAACACCAAAGATGATTATGGAATCTATTGGGAATTTAAACATTTCAAACTACGTAGTCAGATCTGGATGTTACTGTGTCTGCAAATCACCCTTCTTCTTCCATGAGTTTGTCCCCTGCCCCAATCCCCATATTCTGAACCTTTCCACATTTTAGTAAGCACAAGCAGAATTAATAATTCGCTGGTAACTTACTTTCTTCTTTCCTAATGCAATGGGCAAAGAGTTTATACAGCTTTTCAGGAAGAATATGCAAAGCAGTTCCTTCCAGAAAGCATATCGCTGCCGGAAAAGGAAATTTGTGGAAGTTCTAATCTACAGCACCTTGGCTTCTCTGGAATTGCAGCAGAATATCCGTTCAAATCTCGCTTTACACAGCACACCCTCTGCAAGAGCACAAGTTACATCCCCTGTTACTCTTGGGGGATTATTTCAAAGAAGATTAAAAAATAAAAACGTGATTTAGAATTATATCATGAATGATTGAATTATTGAATCACTGAATTATTGAAGACACATCTTAAATAGGTCTCTTTTTAGCCCCTTGCCCGCGCACAGATTTTGGAGTGCTTTTAGAACAGCTGTCCATTAACAGACCTGAACATTTTAGCACACGTTTAGGTGAATTCTCTCTTTTTCGTGCCAGTGGCATGCTAGTTGCTTTTTAAAGGTGAGAAGCTGTTCAGCAAACTGGTTGGTTTTACACATTATATGATTCTAGTATTTCCCTTAGGTCTAGGGAAGTAAAACATTTATTCCAAACAGAAATGTTTCTTATGTGAATAAAAACAAATGTACGTTAAAGTCTGTTTTGTTCAGACTTACAAAAGAAAATTCAGTGGGGTGCTAAGGGTCTTGGAAATAAGCAAATCCCACTCCCAACTCTCAGATTGAAAACACCCCTCCAGTACTAATTGTCCCCAGTACAGGCAGCTTACGCATGTTCAATAAGTGCACTGCACAACTGTGTATACATGCATCACACTGAACCCGGAAGTGACCGGGAAACATCATAAAGACATCACTGAGATGTCACTAAAAGAGTGGAACAGGGGCAGGGCGGGTGGAATGAGGTGCTTGCAGGATTTTTCATTGACATGTGCGGTGCCTCAGAACATAACCCCCATGTAAATGGGGGCTGCTTGTATCTAGTATTTGCAGATATCTGGCACCTGGCAGTTTCCTTTAGCTATACAGTCGTACCTTGGTTTCCGAACAGCTTAGTTCTCGAACGCCGCAAACCCAGAAGTGATTGTTCTGGTTTGCGAACTATTTTTGGAAGCCAAACATCTGGTGGGGCTTCTGCGGCTTCCGATTGGCTAGAAAACATACCATTCACTCTCCCAAACTAAGCTAAGGCATGCTATAATTTTCTGACCAGGGTTATGTTTGCAAAGCCATGGCAACTGGCCTGCAGCACACATGGGTTCACGCATCTCCTCAACCAGGTAGGGATCACATTCAGGTGCCTTGTTCTATGCCCCCTTGACAGGATGATGCCAATTGTATATGAGACAATGTGACTGTTGGGGCAGGGATATTTGTAGCTGCTTATTCACCTGTGCAAGTACATAAGTACAATTTCTCCATTCAGTGCATTTAGTGTTTCTTTTAACCTGATCGTTTTTTTTAAATCTTCCTGCTTGCAATATACTTTTTCAGCCATTAGTAAGCTGGATCAAACGGAGGCTTAAATAAAGAGTGAGCTTCTTTTAAGTACAGTCATTAGAGTTAGGAGGAAAAGCAATTATGCATAATAGGGGGAAAGACGCCAAGAATCTTAAACTCACTGACTTGTGAAATGTATGTGGTTTAATGGTTTTTAAAGACATGTTCCATATATAATATGTTAATTGACAGGCCAATTAACTTCATCCATCATTTTTTCCCAATGACAAACAAGTAAACAGATGGATATTTTACCTCAGAGTGAACAGGATACACCATCTTCTTCAATATTCAGAACCATTCTGTACCTTTTTATAGAACAATTTATATATCCCTCTGAAAAAACATACGAACGCCATTTGCAACCTTAAAATCTTAAAACAATCATGCCAAAGTAAAGCCACTATAAAATTTCACCGAGAAATGTTTCCAATTTCCCTTTGAATAGCTATTGGTTTGGTGTTGCTGCTGGTGTGAGGCACAAACTCCTTTTCCTTACCCTCCCTCCATGTCAGTTTCTGGCTTTACAGCAAACAATAGTTTGCCAGGTTTGGACAAAAGGTATACCATGGTTTACCCCCAAACAAGGAACAAAAGTTTTAAATTCCCAGTCATGAGTTGGAGGGGAGGAAGAATGCACTTGAGGGCTTGTGTCTGCTTATAATGTTAAACCAGTTTAACACAGCCTTCCCCAACCAGGTGCCCTCCTGATGTTTTTGGACTCCAGCTCCCATCAGCCCCAGAAAAATATGCCCTGAGATGACCAGGAGTGACAGAGTCCAACAACATCTAGAGGTCACCTGGTTGGAGACAACTCCTTTAGTTCTCACCTGATTTGTGTGGAATGCAAATGTCTCCCTTTAAAACAAAATTTTATACTTGCATGATGTTATGCTGAAGAGCAATAGAGACAATATTTTTCCCTGGCCATTTTTGTTTTCTTAAAAAAAAAGCAATGTATGTAAAGGTTACCTTTGTACAGTACACATAGCCCTCTGTGCTCCATCTCTAGACAAGCGAGAGGCATTATCAGAGTTCAAGGATGCAATCGAGCAAAAATACTCGGGGTGCAAAGGTGGGCCAACACGATTAGCGAGAGCTCAGCAATGGAAGAACCAGACTGAAATATCCCGGACAGTGGCACCGGGGGGGGGGGGCAGAGAGCAGGCGGGGGCGGGGCTGGCACATGTGCCAGGGGCGGGGCGCCCAGCGCAGGCAGGGGACAGCTGCAATGGCACCCCACTGGGATTGCGCTGCTGGGGGCAGGGCGCTCCCCCCGCACTCCTCTTCCTCCACCAGTGACCCCGGAACATAAGGGGATATAATACCTGGCATACAGCAATGTCTGAGCGTCTCACCAGACACAATTAAAAGCATAACGAATAGAGACACCTTCCAAGAAACATGGACCCCTTTCTTTAACTATGTTAATGATCAAAATCAGTATCTTCTTGTACCAACAGCTCAGTATTCTCAGTGCAGAGTTTACATTAAGTAATACAGTGGTACCTCTGGTTAAGAACTTAATTCATTCTTAACCTGAAACCGTTCTTAACCTGAAGCACCACTTTAGCTAATGGGGTCTCCTACTGCCGCCACGCCGCCGGAGCACAATTTCTGTTCCCATCCTGAAGCAAAGTTCTTAACCTGAGGTACTATTTCTGGGTTAGCGGAGTTTGTAACCTGAAGCGTTTGTAACCTGAAGCGTTTGTAACCCGAGGTACCGCTGTATGTTTGAATGTTAAATGTGTAAGTGTATGTCTAAAGATGATGGATAAAACATACTCCTTAGATGTATGGCGGATAAGTGTTTAATGGTTATTGTATTTGTTTAAAAACACACAGATATACAGTATATACATGTGGGTCAGTGAGGCATGTGGCCTAGAGAGCGGCAGTTGGCCTGGGGAGATAAAGGGGCCTGGAAGATTAAACGTGGTCCCTGGTGCCTGGGTTGAGGTTCCCCAGCCTTGTTTTAGGAGCATTATTTTCAAGGAACAAAAAGGCACATGAAAGAGATAATACTGTAGTTCACTTCCGCAAATGCTGTGGAAATTAGGAAAACAAGTTAATTAGAAAAGTAAATTAGCAACGAAGACATGTAATTACCCCTCTGAAATAGAAACAGTTTCTAGATATGAGAAATGACTGTACCCTAAAAAACAATTTGCCTTGGAGCCAGCTAGTGGAGAGGTGAGTCTCAGCTTAATACTGAGTGGTGCCCTTGTTCTGGTGTATGATCTAAGCCAGGGGTCAGCAAACTTTTTCGGCAGGGGGCCAGTCCACTGTCCCTCAGACCTTGTGGGGGGGCCGGACTATATTTTTTGGGGGGAAATGAATGAATTTCTATGCTGCACAAATAACCCAGAGATGCATTTTAAATAAAAGGACACATTCTACTCATGTGAAAACATGCTGATTCCCGGACCATCCACGGGCCGGATTTAGAAGGCAATTGGGCCGCATCTGGCCCCTGGGCCTTAGTTTGGGGACCCCTGATCTAAGCATTGTTAAACCTCCCAGGAATAGTGACTACAGTGCTGTCAATTTAAACATATATGTGTGAATGGTTAAGTTGTCAAAAGGTACAACAGGGTCACGTTTACTTTCATATGAGGAATCTTTTTTAAAGATGAGCACATTCGCTAAAAGGAAAGTTGAACAGGAGAGCTAAGAGGGTCAAAGCTCTTCAAGATGGGTGGAAGTTATTTAAAACCATGTCAAGATAGAATGTATACCTAAGATTAGGAAATGTATCAAAAAGTACTGAAGGAATGCTGGTGTGGTTAACGAGCAGAGTTAAGGAAGCTTCAGAGAATTAGACTTCTTTTTAAAAAATAAAAAAATAAAATCTGATCCACTCACCAAATGAGGAATAAACGGAAGAGCACAAATTATGGCAAAACAGGTGTTGGTAATAATGCAAACAAGACTTCAAGGAGCAAACAGGAAATAAACATGAAAACAGACAACAGAAACTTATTTAACTGTATCAGAAGCAGAAAACCAGCTAGGGAGACTGTTGGGCCACTAGATGACACTTGAGTGAAACTATTACTGAAGGGAGATTGCAAAGAAGCTGAATGAATTCTTTGTGGCAGCTTTGGCAGCAGAAGATCTCGGACAGATACTTCCGCCTCAGCGACTCATTCCTTTGCACCTCCCCTCAGGAAGGCACTCAAAGAACCCGTCAAAAAGAAGCGATGAGAGATAAAGTTCTATGGCAAACCACCAAATTAAAAACGAACAAGCCATCAGGTCCAGGCAGTGCATCCAGCCTGGAAATTCAAATATGAAATTGTTGGGTCTCCTCACATGAGTATACGAAACTTGTCACTAAAATTAGCTTCTGTCAGTGCAGCTAGTCAGTGCCACAGATCATCTTTCTGAAAGGGTTTAGGGATGAGCTGTGAAGTTACCGGTTTGATGCTAGAATTCTTAGACATATGGGCCCTATTCAACTTAGGTCCAAGGTGTCAAAGGTTAGTTGCTCCTCCTCCTAGGAAAAACAACAACAACTGTGACATATGAACTCACCTGTGGCTGCATTAGGCATTGCCCATACTATGTGAAACCCATTGCAGACCAAAGGACTAGAAGCCTGGAGGCATGGTTTGCTTTTTCAACAAAAGTTGAGATTGTCAGGTAGCTGAACATTACATGCAGTAGTCAATTCCAATCAATTTTTAGGCGGCATACAAATAACTAGAATAATCTTTCATCTCTTCCCTTAATATACTTACTGGAAATGTGCTGAAATTGTTAATTTGCTAACTGCTTCGGAATAGCTTATTTATGTCATTACAGAAGAGTAGTCTAGTCTAATACTGTAGTGTGTGAGACATAAAACACATTTTTCATCTCTTTATGCTCAGTATAATTAGAATAAAGTGTTTAAGGATGATTTATTTCCTAATAAGTGGCATAAAATTAGATAGGAAAGATATCAAAGCCCATAGGAGATGACAATAATCAATTACACTGATGTGCTTACAGCTTCGGGGCATTCTTAGATGTTTAATTCACACATGCACACAGCAGGGACATACAGCTAAAAGCTTGGAAAGGGCACAGTAGGAAGGGGTGGGGGAAAGCAGTGAGAAATTAGAATCTTAGCCTTTGATGATGGCCAGACTATATCTACTTCAAAAGCTTTATTTGAGGAAGCAATGATTTCTATTCAGGTGGAGGGAGGGGAGGGAAGAGAAGTCCCTTCTTTATTCTAGCAACGCCTTGCACAAAAGTATCTTTCAGGAAATTTTCTGGACATATCCCCTTTAAGCTCTGAAAGAAGAAAAGCTGCATGTAATACCTTGTTGGAAGAAAATTCCACCAATAAATGTGTGACAAATGGTTGAGAGTAGGAGACAGTTATTCTGAATATTTAAAAGTATTTTTTGCTCTCCTTTCAATACCATAGCCATTTCATCTCTCTCTCACACAGAAAACACTCAGGTGAACAACAGCTATCAAGGAGGATGAGGCTGCCAGGAAGCCCAAAGAAAAACTAGCCAGTGGTCCTATGATCCAGACAAGATGTCCATGTTTGCATGTCATGGTAAGCCATACAGTATGGCTTACTGTGCTCAAATGACTCTTTCAGCTCCTCCTGGGAGTTAACAAATGGCAATCCCTGTCTTAGTGTTATGTCTGAACTTGGGATTGTGGTTTGTTTTGCTAAGAACACAATGGACAACCCTTGGCTCACCCATTGTGATTTGTTTGTTCGAGTGAAACAAACAATGACCCCTGGCCCCAAACTAAGCCAGGGGTCAAGGGCGTACCCACCATGCGGCAAGTTAGGGCAGCTGCCCTACTCTAGAAGCAGGGCTGGTGGGCAGAGGCGGAGCACAGCCCGGCGGAGCGCGAGTTCGCCATTCCCGCCGCACCGCGCCGCACCCTCCCTCCAGCTCCCCGTCGCGCCCTCTGGCAAGGCCAAGCGCGGCGGGGAACCAGAGAGCGCGGCGCGCTGGGCGGAAACGCTGAACTCGCGCTCCGCTGGGCTGGGCTCCGCCTCCGCCTACCAGCCCTGCTGATAGGGAGGGGCACAGCCCGGCGGAGCGCGAGTTCGTCGTTCCCGCCCACTTTGTGGCCCCTCCCCTTCCGTGCCTTGGCCCCTCCCCTTGCCCCCCCCTAGTTTTGATCCTGGGTACGCCCATGCCAGGGGTTGTGATTTGTTTCTGGTCAGCAGAAGTGCAAAGGTGCTAAACTGGTTTAAATTCCATATTGCGATATCGGTTTCATAATTTCTGACCTGGCAATGTATTGCGAATCATGGTGTGTGTGTGTGTGCTATGCAAAAATCACAATGTGGAGGAAACCATGAAGCCAGTCAATGCATCTTCTTTCAGACATCATGGTATATTGGTATAGCACGCTGTTTCGCTGGTGATATATCACAATGTTCTGCCCATAGCGATTCAGCAGACTCCTCCTGATCATCGAATCATAGAGTTGGAAGGGACTCTCAGGATCATCTAGTCCAACCCTCTGCAATGAAGGACTATGCAGCTGTCCCTTACAGGGATCAAACCTACAACCTTGGCATTATCAGCACCATGCTCTAACCAACTGAGCTAATGAATGCTCGGTGAAAACTCCTCTATGATGCCCGGGCTTATGCAGGCAATGAAGAACATTTATTTCCATAGTCGATGGTCTCAGATTTTAATTTTTTTTATGTGCTTTTATTATACTGTAGGTATTATTGCAAGCCACCTTGATATTTTTTATGACATACTGATGTATACATATTGTTATAAATACAGAAATTGTATAACTTCCCTACAAACAAATCAGAATGACTTTTCATTAAACAGCTGCCATCATCTAACTTCCCTGCAAACTTTGTGCAAACAAATCAGGACGAATGCTCAGTAGACAGGTCAACTGCATGCAACCCTAGTTAATTAGAATGAGCTCTGTGCCCATCCTTCTTACTGGCAGAATTAGCAAATACATGCATATTTGCTTAATGTGGATAATTTATATACAGGTCACAAAATTTCACTTCTATTGGCACAAGCTTTAGCTGCTCTGGCACAGATTTCTGACTCCCCCCCCCCCCCCAGCACAGAGTACACAAAGCCCTAGAGTATATGCCAAAACAATGAATCTAAATCTCTAAATTAGAGGGTTGTGAGTATATCCTGCAATAAAACCAGTGCAACTGGTTAATCCAGAACAGATTTGAGGAAGACGGCCAGCAGCATTCCTCAAGTCAGTGGTCCTCAGATATCTATGGTCTTATAAAGTATAAGCTTCCTAAGAAAATACATCAATCAGTACAGTATTATCAACCTTCTTATTGCTTCAACATACTGAGATGCTTTGATGAGTCTGGATTTGGAAAGAACTAGCTGTTTTTAAAATGACAAGTCTTTATCTATGACATTATTAAGAATACCAGCACAGAACTCTGTTTCGGTAAGAATTTTTCACACTTGAGATGGGTCCATTGATAGAGCACATGCTCTGCGTGCAAAATATCCCAGGTTCAATCCTTGTGGCATCGCCAGGTAAGGTTTGTAGAAGGGTGGGCACTCTTTGGTGAGAGAATGCCAGCAGGGATTTAAAATCACAAAATAGGCAAAGTCTTAATGAGTGATATCTTATGCTGCTGTTGTGCTCCTTTGGGTTGATGGACATGTGAAAAGTGTGCTTTATTTCGGGGTTAGGGGTGTACTTACTACTGCTGATTTTTGTTGAAGTTTTGGGTTTTACTGGAAGTTTTGGCCTTGTATTCTGCTTTATAATTGTTAGGAATTGTATATTTATTTCTTACTGCATAATCCCAGACACTGAGGTCCAGCTCCAAGGGCCTTCTGCCAATTCCCTCACTGAGAGAAGTGAGGTTACAGGAAACCAGGCAAAGGGCCTTCTCAGTAGTGGCGCCCACCCTGTGGAATGCCCTCCAATCAGTTGTCATGGAAATATACAACTATCTGACATTTAGAAGACATCTGAAGGCAGGCCAGTTCAGGGAAGTTTTCAGTTTTTGATGTCGTATTGTGTTTCTATTTGTTGGGAGCCGCCCAGAGTGGCTGCAGGAACCCAGTCAGATGGGCAGCATATAAATAATAAATTTGTTGTTGTTGTTGTTAGTTTTACTCATATATAGGTGGCCTATAAATATTTTAAAATAAATTTTCAAATCTGCTCCAGAGGGTTGAACAGTACATGAGGGGAGAAGAAAGGAAATCATTCTCTCTGGCAAGCAGGAATGTTTGTGCTGATGGAACCATCTCCTTAGCGCAACATTGAATTCCACCCAATGATTGCACTAAGAGTCTTTTTGGTCTGGTGTTTTACCAATGCTTGTGAGAACCTGGGGGCTCGAACTCACAGGGTCTTATCCAAGCAGTGCTAAACCTTTGTTTAACCTTATGTGTGGCCACAGCCCTTGTGTTATTTCTGCTTATTTCCCTGTGGTGATCTGCAAGTTACCGCATATGAGATGATGTCGAGAAATAAGGCTGAAGTCAAAGTCAAAGGCATGTTTTGAATCAAAAGTGCCGCACATTAAACGAGATAAATGTTAATCAAAGGTCAACCACTTCAACAAGAGGAAAGACTATTATCAAGCTGAAACCTGGAGTATCTGTGTTTGTAAAAACCTGTTACAGATTCTGTCTGCTCTATGGAGACAGTATCATTATAATTTCTAAAGGAGCTCCAGTGCTAACTCTCCTGCTCTCTGATTCAGACTCAGATATGGCACGTTGCCATAGTCACTCAATCTAAATGCGTTTGCTAAACTGCAATACCTTTCATTCATATTATTTGTAACTCAGAGGAAAGCGCTGATTGACTTGTGACTTCACTGCGCAATCAGACCTCAGAAAAGAAAGAGGAACAACATTTGAAAATTTCTTCCACGGGGCTCGGCTGCATGACAGACCTTTTCCTGACACTCCCCACCTCACCCCCCAAAATATACAGCTTCATTAATGTGTGACTCTGAAATTCCAGATCTCCCCCAAAACTGATGCCAAAGTTTTGCGCTAGCTTTGTGCTGCGACTCTGCATTTTGTGACACCACCACCCCAAACTGAATTATTGACAAAGCAATTAGGAGTCACAAGTTAATGCCAGAAGTTCCAACGTTGTCCGATTGACTCCAAAAGTGGTGTGTTGATTTTGTGCCATTTATGCCGCAAGCCCCACTTTCTGCACAGCCCCTCCCCCAAACCGAGTAATTTGCACACAAACTGGGGGCCATAGGGACACCCCAAAACCCAATCTTGTCTGATTGACTCCAAACTGGTGCAGCTGGGATGAACTGGGATCAGCTGGGATGAGCTGGCAAGATGGCTAGAGAGCTGGGATGAGCTAGCTAGAGAGCTGGGATGAGCTGGCTAAAGAGCTAGTTGTCGGGGGGGCATCCATCTAGACATCTGGGGCCTATCTGGGGCCCAGCCAACTAGATGTCTGGGGGGGCCAGCTGTCTAGACATCTGGGAGACTGTCAGAGGCCTGGCTAGCTAGATGACTGGGGGCCCAGCCATCTGGATGCCTGGGTGCCTGTCTGGGACCCATCAGGGGGGCGGTCATCTAGACATCTGGGAGCCCAGCCATCTAGATATCTGGGGTACCAGCTGGGGGCCCATCTGTCTAGACATCTGGGAGTCCTGCCATCTAGACATATACTCTGGGGATCTGGGGATCCTCTGTCTAGACATCTGGGGGCCTAGCCATCTAGATGTCTGGGGGCCAGTCTGAAGGTCAGTATGGGGCCCCGGCCATCTAGAGAAGACAGTGGGCAACAGCTATGGCATTAAGCTCTGGGTGGTCTCCTTCCACATCAGACAAGGTGAGGTGACCATCTACAGCAGCAAGATGCTATGGAACAATGAGAAGGTACCGTAAGTTCATTTGCTTTGTGGGATTGTGGCTTGAAGGTGGCTGATCTACACAGTCTGAAGCTGCCAGGTGCCTGATGATGCACCTGGTGGAAGCTGGCCGATACTGGTGGGTGGAAGCCAGTGGAGTTTGCATTTGGATGCTGCTGGATCTGTGGGTGGAAGCTGGTTTAAATTCACCTTTGGAAGCCTGTTGACAGAAGCTGTGTGGATATTTGTGCGTTGAAGCTGGGGCTTGTATGTAAACGAACGAGAGTGGCTGATGAGTGGAATGTGTCTGTGTGCGCATGAATGGGGAGTTTCAAATGTGCTTGAGGTGACTCGTGTGTCTGGGTGCATTCAGGGGGTGGCGTGGGTCACCCCTCCATATGTGGTGTGCCTGGGAATTATATATTCAGGGGGTGAGGGAGGTCACCCTCCAGGGTGAATGGATGAACCAGTGGATATTCACGGGTGGAAACCTGTGAAGTCAGGGGTAAAGTTGCCAGGCAGTAGCGAGTGGAGGTGCCTGGATGATGATGCTGTCGGAT
Source organism: Zootoca vivipara (assembly GCF_963506605.1). NCBI lineage: Eukaryota > Metazoa > Chordata > Lepidosauria > Squamata > Lacertidae > Zootoca > Zootoca vivipara. The sequence goes on from NC_083277.1 coordinate 103,340,081, forward strand.
GGTAGCCATCCCAATCACTGAGCCTGTGGTTGGCCTTCAGTGATCTCAGAAGCCTGCAACGTTTTTCCAGAGAACAACCACGGAAGTAAGGAAGAGAACCACACCTACAATACACAGCTTTCAGTGAATTCTAAAGAGGCGCCTCATTACTCTGGCTGTTGAGACCCAAGTTGTGTGTGTTCATAGAATCATAGAGTTGGAAGGTACCCAAGGGTCATCTAGTCCAACCCCCTGCAATGCAAAAAACCTAAACTAACCAAAGCATCCATGACAGATGGCCATCCAACCTCAATAGGCCCACCATATTCCTGTGACTGTAATCTAACTGCTTTTAATATTGGTTTTAAATTGTTGTGAACAACTTTGGGATCTGATGCTGAAGGATAGTTAATAAATTTAATCACCACCATCAAATGGGAGGTCAAAGACACCAATGAAATACAGCTAAATCATACTCAGTTACTGGATTCCAGACGTCACAGGTCAGACAACACCGTCTTCTTCCCTTGTTGCAACTTTTTACAGCTTTGCTGCTTCCTGACACATGGCACACTTTACAAACTAGTTCAGTGGATTCTCTCCCTCTCCCTCTCCCTCTTCCTTCCTCCTCATTTACCAAAGAGATTTCAAAAAAATAGACTCTACCGCTTTTGCATCCCCTTTCTTCCAGGACTGAGCAGCTGGAGGTCATCTTCCGGCTAGATTTTCATATTCCTCTCTCAAGTACATTTATGTGTGGGAAGCAAGGAAGCATCATTATCATTTCCACTCATTTTCTGCAATTACTCTACTTCTCCAGTTGTCTTGGTAAGGCACTGCTTGTCCCTTAGAAAACAGGCCTTTGCCAAATGTAAATGAAGCTATCCAATCTCTTCACATGCAGGGCACTCTCACCTCAACTTGGAAAGCATCCGGTCCACAAAGGTTTGCATAGGAAAACCTTTGCAAAATTTCCAGAAGCAAGCATGTAAAGGGTGTGCTATGAAGACAAGGTCATCCAGCATTAGGCATCTCATTCAAATGTGGAGTATGGCAGCTGCCATTGGTTGTGAAGCACATTACAGTGGTACCTTGGTTCTCAAACACCTTGGTACTCAAACACCTTGGTTCCTAAACGCCGAAAACCTAGAAGTGTTCCGGTTTCCGAACATTTTTTGGAAGCTGAATATCTGATGCAGCTGTCAGCTATTGTTTCCGGGGTGCTTGCATCAGTCAGAAGCTGTGACTTCCGAACATTTCGGAAGTCAAACAGATTTCCAGAACGGATTAAGTTTGGCGCTTTTATTTTTGCTATTTATTTTGTGTTTGTTTTTGAGGCTCTTTCAATTAATTTGTTTTTGTGACTGTGTGGAACCTAGTCCAGCTACTGATTGATTGATTGTGTGACTGCAGAAATGGATAAAAGCCCCTCATCCAAACAATGACTATCAGTGCAGGTAAGAAAAAAAATTAATTTTAAAATCATCTACAATACTGTCTTGTTTATTTTATAGTACAGTACATTGATTATTGCTTTCATTTTATGGATCAATGGTCTCGTTAGATAATAAAATTCGTGTTAAATTGCTGTTTTAGGGGTTGTTTTTAAAAGTCTGGAACGGATCAATCCGTTTTGCATTACTTTCTATGGGAAAGCACGCCTTGGTTTTGGAACGGACTTCTGGAACGGATTAAGTTTGGAGGAGAACCAAGGTACCACTGTAGTTTCCTTCTCTATGTAAGCTATAGGGGATGACGCTTCTCAATGTCCTGATTTCAGACTAGCAGCATTCCTTAGTTTCCTTGTGTTGCATTTAGTAAAAGAATTTCTTTTGCTGACACCCAACTCGCCTCTTGCTGTAGCTATACACACCATCTAAAGCACAGCACTACGCCCTGCAAAGAATCCTGGGAACTGTTGTTCGCTGGTCCTGGAGGTATAATCCCCAGCACCCTTAACAAACTACAACCCGCAAAAAGTCTGGAAGAAGTCATGCATGACACCAATCCTAAAGGATCTACACTAGCTAGCTCCTGGTACGTTCTGGAGCACAATTCAAAGTGTTGGCGTTGACTTTTAAAACCCTAAATGACCTTGGAGCGTCTCCACCCCCATTATTCAGCCCAGACAATGAGGTCCTCCTCCAAGGGTTTTCTAGCAGTCCCCCACTCAGGGCCATCTTAAGCATGCCCGGTGCCCTGGCGCCGTGGTGCGACGGATCCCTCCGGCGCCCCCCCGGCCCGTTTCCCAGCGCAGCGGGCGGGCGCAGCTGCACTGCGCCACCCAGCCTGTCGTAGGGCCGGCCCTGAGCCAGGGGGCGCTGCACGCCCCCTGTTGCGATGCCGCTGCGCTGAACAGCGGAGGCGCGCCTGGGGCAGCCTCAGCCGTGCCTCTCAGTGGGCGCAGCAGCACCCCCGGTGGCCTGCCGCCCCGCACCACCGGGGGCGGGCCTAGAGCCGGCCCTGCCCCCACTTCTTGAAGTGAAGTTACAGGGAACCAGGCACAGGGCCTTCTCAGCAATGGTGCCCTCCCATCAGATGTCAATGAGATAAAGAACTATACAACTTTTAGAAGACATCTGAGGGCAGCCCAGCATAGGGAAGCCTTTTAATGTTTATTATGTCTTTATATGTGTTGGAAGCTGCTCAGAGTGGCAGGGGCAACCCAGCAAGATAGGCGGGGTATAAATAATGAAATTATCATTACTATTACTATTATGTATAGTGTATACACAGTGTGTGTTATATGTATACAGTGCATTGTTTTAAAAATGAAAACCGGGTACCAAATTGGCCACTAAGTACCAACAGCCAAGCACACCTCCTTCCTCTCAAACTTTTAGCGCAATTGTCTTTCAGTTGAAAATGAGCAGTGCCCGGGCACGGCCTAGGTGCGCGTCAAGTCCCGCGGCAGAAGGAGAGTACCCTTCCAAATTTCGGAGTCACAACGGCGCAGTCCTGAAACAGTATCCTCGAACTCCCCAAAACTAGGCTGCCACCTGTTTCCTGAAAAAATCCCTCCCTTTCGGGGGGGGGGGGAAATCCTTCATCTTACTGGCCCTCTCCCTTTATGTCTCCTCCGCCTAGAAATATTTCCTTCCGTCGACTCACACTTATAGGCGAGCGCCTCGAGGGCTGCTGTTTGGAGAGGTGTTGGCGCGCGCGTAGCCAAACTCGCGCTCGCTTCTCACCCCTCCAATCGCGCGTGTGGGGCTTTTTGCCCAGCGCCTGTGGGGCGGGGTGGGGTGAGGAGGCGGAGCCTGAGCCGGGGAGGGGGCGCCTCCCGAGAGCCCTCGGAGACGCCCCACCTCCTCCTTCGAGGAGTTGAGGCGGCGGGAAGAGGCGATTTGTGGCGGGTGCCGCCTTGCGCGCAGCACGCTGGAGAGAGCGCCCGCGGCCAGGCGAGGGAGCGCCCCGACCCAGCGCCGCCCGAGGGGGCTTGGCGGAGCAGCCGCTGTTCCTCGCGCCCCCGGAGGCGGAGACCTTTTGGAGGAGCACTTTCTTTCTTTTCTTTTTCTTCTTTCCTCTTTTTCCTTTCGGGCCCCTGGGCGCGCCTTTCCCCTGTCTCCTCGCCCCCTCCCCTCCGCCCATGTCTTGGCTTCCTCGCTGCGATCTGCGTCGATGGAAGGAGGGAGGCGAGGGGGAGCCGGAGGAGGGGGAAGAAGGAGGGGAAGCCGCTGCTCGGGCGCGGTGGGGGGAAGGCAGTGCTCGGCTGCGTCTGTGTCTTGCTGCTGCCCCCTGAGCCCGTCGGGGGGAGTATGAAGCACCATGGTGTGGTGCGACCGTGGGGTCCAGTTGCTGCTGACCACGGTGGGTGCCTTCGCCGCCTTCAGCCTCATGACCATCGCCATCGGCACCGACTACTGGCTTTACTCGAGCGCCAACATCTGCAACGGGACCAACATCACCACGGACGAGACGTCGCCAACCCAACCCAAGAAACTCAAGGGGGACCTAACCCACTCCGGGCTCTGGAGGATCTGCTGTATTGAAGGTAGCAGCCGGGGTTGGGAAGGGTTGAGCTGTGGGGCGTGGTGGACGGCGGATGGAGAGGGCTCTCGGCTGCTTGTGTGCGTGCGCGAGCGCGCGAGCGCGCGTCGCTGGGAAAGAGCAGGCGTCGCGAAACAAAAGAAAGAAAAGATTCGGGGAAAGTGTCCAACTTCCGCGGCTTGGAGTGGCGGGCGAGAAACAATGGAACGCTTTCACTCGAAACAGGAGGCTGTGCGGACGCTTCCTAGGAGCGTTCGCCGTTTGCCAGGCGAGGGTTTGGTGACGGCAGTTCCCCAGCCATATCCTTCTCCTCTCTCTATCTCTCCCCCCCCCCAGTACACACCCTCCTCCCCTCCACACACCCTCCCCTCCAGATGCAGCCGGCCGCAGCCGAGTTGGTACCTCTGATCTGATACTGTCTGGGAGGGAGGATGTTGTTGCCTTGGCAACCGATGTCTCTCTGATTGCTATGGGAACCGGACATAGGGAGGTGATGCTTAGCCCTGGGTGTCTGCTTCTCTCCAACCCAGCGCTGCCGAGTCGTTACCCTTTCCTGGGGCACTTCAGCTCACACGGGGAGTGAAAGAAAGGCAGCAGGAGGAGATCTGGGTTTTTCGAGGGGAAAGTGCATGTGTGTGTGGCGGGGGTGGGGAGGAGGAAAGTATTCTGGTAGCACTATTTTCTGGGGTTGTGAAAGCAGAACTGTCACTTTATTCGTGCATGCGTGCCTGTGAAGGAGACGGAGGGAGAGCAGTTCCTCCCGCCCTTCTAGAGTACATATCTGGGACTTACAATGGGCTTTCTTAAGATGCTCGCTTTCTTTAACAGGTCGATGTTTTAAAGATGAAAGTACATAAATACAAAACAATCGTTTTAACTTAGTGCCGGGCAAATTCCAGGTTATGGGGGACTCTTTATCAATATGCCTTTCGGGGGTCCCCTGTCTTCCCTGCTACCTTCCAGCCAGCGCAAATTCCCCCACCTTCCTGCCAAGAGAGAGAGGGCAAGTGGAGGTGGCAGGTGTGCACATTCTCTCTCTCTCTCTCTCTCTCTCTCTCTCTCTCTGGGTTGCATGGTGGGGATAGCAGAGGATTGAGCCCATGGCACTGCCGAGAGAGAGAGAGAGAGAGAGAGAGAGAGAGAGAGAGAGAGAGAGAGAGAGAGAGGAAGTAGAACTTGCTCTTTCTCCCTCCCCCCTGCCACACACACACACACACACACACACACACGGTGCAACAACACCCACCATTATAAAGCCCAAAAAGAGAGCAGATAATAAGCCAATGGGCAGATGCAGATGATCACTCACAGAGCTGCCACCCTCAGCTTCTCCCCTCTGAGTGGCATGTTGGTTGGGATGGGCCAGCTTGTGAGTCAGTTCGCCACACTGAGCTGCCCAGAAAGAGGGGGGTGAGTCAACAAGAGGAGGCTGCCGCCACAGCTGCTCCTCTCACTTGCCAGAGGAGCACCCCTTCTGGGGCACGGCAGCAGTGGGGATTGGGCTGACTCCTGCCTCTCCCAGGTACAGGGTGAAGGCAAAGTGAGAGGAGGAGGAAGCAAACAAGCAAGCAAGCAAGCAAGCAAGCTGTCCTTTGCAGCTGGCTCATATCCTTGCCCTCTCTCTCTCTCTCTTTGGGTGGCACAGAGGGGAGGAATGGGCCCTGTGGTGCCACCCATAGTGTGTGAGGGGAGCAGAAGGTGTGGCTGGTTTCGTTCTGCTTTTTCACCCTATTCCCTCTCTCTCTTTCCCCCTCTGAGCAGCAACGGGGGGGGGGGGAGAGCAGCTTGGTGTTGGTGGGCTCAGTCAGTCCCTACTTCCTGTTGGCCAGAGGGAGGGTGCAAGTGAGTGAGCAAGATGGCTTCCCACAGCCAATCAGTGAGTGAGTGGAAGTCATGGCTACACCATCGCATACTCACCTGCCTTTACTCTCCGGGTGCCACAGAGTTGGGTTTTCTGGATCAAGCTCTCACCAACCGGAGAGAGCAAGAAAGTGCAGGTCAACTGGCAAGAGGGTAGGGCATGAATAGCTCCTCTCCCTTTTATGCCTGCGCAATCTGCCTCTAGGCATAGCAGTGTGGTGGGGGGCTGTGCCCAGGAGGTCCAGTTGTCTCTGTTTCAACACAGAGAGAGAGGGGGCAATTGAGTAGGCAGAGGCAGTTATTTGTGCTCTCTCTGGGCAGTGTCGCAGGGTGAGCGAGGAGAAGGCACTGACAGAGCAGCCACATTTTCTTTGGCTTTTGTGTGCTTTCCAGACAGCCCTATGGGTTCCATGTCTCCCTGCTAGGCTGCCCAGAACTGGGCTAGCAGCAGAAGCAGCCCTTACCCTCTTGATCATACGCTCAACACCAGTGCTCTCTTATCTCCCTCTGGGCAGTGAGGCAGATCCAATCCATACCATTGTACCTCCTAGAGGAAGAAGCTAACCATAGGTCTTTCTTCCTTCATTCATTCCTTCCTTCCATCCATCCATTCCTCTTTTATGGACACTGGGGTGCCAACTTGAATAAAATATTGGAGAGTCCAGGTAAGCCCTGCCCTGCATAATCAATCACATAACGTAGCACATGCACAACATTTGGATGGCAATGCCCATCAACTTTGTGTGGGGAGGTCCCCTCAAATATTATATCGGAGGGACTGACGGGACCTCTGCTCCTAGAAGGTAGCTCCTATGATGAGCACATGAACAGCAGAAATCTGCCACCTGACTCTGAGCAGGAGGAGAAGGGAATGGGGAGGAGGGTGTGTGTTGCTGCTGCAGTTGGCACAGAGATGCTGGCCCCCACCACCACCCTTTGAGTCCCATATTTCCCAGGGACAGCTGGTCCAGCAGCCAACACAAGTTGGGCTCCCTTGAGATCCTGGAGCCTTCAGCAGCCACCCAGCAGAGCCTACTACTCCGAGATGTCACCACCATTGACTTATAATACAGAGTGAAGAAGCCTGAAATCTCAAACACTCCCCACGCCCATTCCTTGCAATGAGGCTCTCCAAGTTTGCTTGCACGGAGATAAGCCCCGGATGGTCAGGAGATTCTTCTTACAAGGAAACACATGGCACGTTGAGAAAATACAGCATTGACAAACTGTGCAAGCCTCACAGAAGCAGCATCTGCTAGCCAGATGCACAAGCCAAGCACCTGACTCTCTGGAAATACGACACATATCCATCCATACTGCATGCAAGGGTTCCTTCTTAAGGAGACGCCACACCCCAGCAGCCCTTAATATTTCTCCCCATTAAGAGAGGGATGACAGATAAGAGAGAAGCTTAGAAGGGAAAGCTGTTGACTTTTTACTTGACTTTAGCTCGTGGAGTGGAGTGGGGGGGGCAGCTTTTCTTTCCACATGAACGCACTTGCCGTATCAGTTTCAGTGCACCTAATTCAGTCGTTGCAACTTAGCACACACAAACTTTGCAAGCCAGGTTCCCCAGCTTATTCTAAATGACAGACGGGTAACACAGTAGCACAAACAAAGCTAGGAATAGTTCAGAGACTTTCGTTCATTTCGGGAGGAGGCTAAGCTGGGCTTCTAAAGCGCTATTCATGCTGTGTGTTTTTCTGCAGTGATTTAGAGACATCATTGATTCCTGAGCTTATTTATTCAGAAGCGACATTTACTTCAGCTGAACTTTATACCCAAGGAAGCATGCAATAGGGTAGTAGCCTTAGCCTACAGGAGAAATGATTATTCAGGCTGCATAAAACCAAAAGCTTGTGATTTATTCAAGAATGTTGTATTCTTTATATATGTACGTTTTGATTTAAAGTAGAGGTGGGTGCATTTCTGCTTGCTTACCTTCTTAAGTAGCCCAGTTTTCCCTTGCACTTTTGGTGAAAACTCAGGAAGACCTACCCCAAAGGAATTTTTCCCCAACCCTCCCTGCTAGTACCCTCCTCTCCCCAGTCATACCCCGTCAACAGTAATGAGGGAGGGCGGTGTGGGGAGATTAAGCAGTGGAGAAATGATTTATAAGACCTGAGCACAGGGGCGGAGGAAAGGGGTGCGGTGGGGGTGGACTGCCCTGGGTGTCTTTGCTTGGGGGGGGTGACATTTGACCTGCAACTCCCAAGCCTACCCTGAGCTGCCGGGGGAAGGGGGGAGCTGCAACGCTTTGCCGGTGGCCTTCCCCCTTCATTTTGACAGCTGGGAGAGGCTGTCCTCCATTGGCGGCTCGCTCCGCACCCCGGCTCCAGGGCACGCATGCCACTCTGTGCACCCAATCGGCTATCCTGTGCCTAGGAGGGCACCCTCCGTGCCCTGCGCCCCTCGGGAGTGCGCCCGACCTGGGCAGCGTGGGCATATGCTCCACCACTGCCTGAGCACACTTGCAGTGCATCAGTTGTGCCTCGGGAGTCTGGGAGTTTCTTGTGTCTCTGAGATATGTAGGGAACTCTACTTCCCAGCTCCCACAGTTGCAATTGATGCTCCTAAGGAGCACCCAAGTCTTGAAGAGACCCTCTGCTTCTACAGAAACCCTCCACACTTGCCCTCTCTGAGGCCACATCACCTTTGCTGGGATAAGCTCTGGGAGGGGGCAGGCAGTGGAAGTGGAGACCACTTGGCGATGTGGAATGCTGATGCTAAGGCCAGTCGTTGTCTACTATATCCAGATTTAAGGGAATTTGACTTTGGCTCATTGTTTTCACAGTTGGCAGATGCCATTTCTTAACCCCCTTCCGTCCCAAATTTCAGTGCCATCACTCAGCTGGAAGATAACTTGAAATTCCAGTCTGGAGAGGGAGGAAGATTTTGACCGGATATGATCGAATCTCAAGGAACCAGACTTTTGACTGTTGAGTGAAATGGAAAATGTGGCATTGTTTCTGTGAATTCATGTCTTTGTGGTAAAATGAGAAGTCATCCAATGGGAGTCAGCTTTGTCCTGGGTTTTGCCAGGTTGTAAACAGCCAGGACACAAAACCAGTTCTAAGCTTCAGCTGCAGTCACTCAATAGCAGCCAACAGATTGTACAGACTCAGTGTACAGGTTCTAGTGAAGCAGCATCAGATATATATATATATATATATATATATATATATATAATCACCAAATGGCACCTGACTCTTTTGAGGTCATATGGTGTGCGGTGTTTTGTTTTGTTTTGTTTTGGTCACAATATTTTCCCCCAGTAATGGGTAAATTTGACATCAGCAGTAGAAGTTCATTCTCTACAAACATCTAAACAAGTTAAACTTTATTCAGTTTCAGAAATGTCTTATTTGAAATTCAGACTTGGCAAACACTAGATTATTATTTTTAACGCTGCAGTTCTGTGTGTGTCTTCTCAGGAGTAAGTCCCATTGAGTTAACTGGGGCATATTCATAGGTATGTCAGTAAAGGATTGTAGCCTGAATTATGGATTTGGTAATTACTTTCTGCAAATCCATTATATTTCTGTATGGGGCTGTTAGTTTTGCAGCCTGGCCCTAGCCATGTTTCTCAGAACCAAGACTCATTGATTTCAATGGGACTTTGCTTCTAAGTACATATACTTAGGATTCTGCCCTGCACTTATTTTCACCTGCAGATCCCTCTAAAAGATAAAAAATACTGCTTAACAGCTTAACATTTCTCAGTCTGCATGATAAACTGATATTGACCTGGATAACAGCAGGAAATGCAAGTTCATTTCAGGCCAACTGACATTTTCTGTTTAAGTGCTTCTTATCCTCATTTATAAAATATTGGTTCAAAAACTGTTGCATAAAAGAAAAATTAACCAAAGGATTCCCAAATGTTTTAGTAAAAAAAGATGATATAACGGCATTATAGAATGGTCTCTGTTTTCAATTGCCCAACATGGTTGGTTTTCCTTAGATGTTAAAAATTTAAAGAGTCAGGTTCCCTTTCTGTTGGGGTAAGATTTGCTCTAGTCAGTGCTACAAAGCCTCAACTATAGCTATTGCTGGATATTAGTAGCCTGTTCCCTAACCTGTCTAGTACCGAGTTCCCCAAGATGGAAATAAGAAACATAGAGGGTTGCTGATAAATGATTTTTACTTATAATTTGGCAGTGGTGTTTCTCTTAATAACTAAGAAAAATGCACTTGCCACTGCCATCTATTCCACTAAACACATCTACTTTATGAATAAACTTGAGCAGTAAGAAATTTACTGTAGGAGCGAAGGATTCCAACCTGCCAGATGAGATACTTCCATAAGTCCAACAGGCTACCAAAAATCTGACCAGCAAACCAAAGAAAACATGCATTCAGATGTTTCAATCAAATTAGTATTACTATGAATGTAGTGAAATACAGATCCATCTTTTCTCATCAGCCAAAGATGCATTCTGCTGTCTCAAAGGCACAGTGTCCTCTCAAAGGATATTTTCGGACAAGTGTTTCCCAAACTTGGGCCTCCAGCTGTTTTTGAACTACAGCTCCCATCATTCCTGACCACCTGTCCTGCTAGCTGGGGTTGATGAGTGTTGTGGTCTAAGCTGGAGACCCAAGTTTGGGAAATACTGTTTTAGGAGAAGGTAGAAGTAGCTGCTGTCCGTGGTATCTCCAAACGTATTGAGATCTAATGTGCTTTCCTCAGTGTCTCCTCACCAGCCAGTCTGTCCCTGACTTGAGTAGACTTAATGCTAACTTACAGCATTAATTACCAGCTACTTTGGGGCTAAATACGGGTGTTTGGGGCCTGTGCAGTCCTTGGGGCAGATTGTTCTGGGCTTCAGGCTGCTTCCCAGGTCTTCTAGCAAACTTGACACAGCAACCTCCTCCCTAAATCAGCATGGCTCCTCTAACAGAAGTATATTTAAGAATGTGATGCTTACATTTAAGAACCACATTTTAGCCGTGATGGTTGTGTTCTGTCTCCACAGTTGGGTGTAGTCATGCTTCTGAATACCAGTTGCTAGAAAGAAACAGGAGCATGGAGTGCTCTTGCACAAAGGTCCTGATGGTGGGTTTTCCCACATGCATCTGCTTGGCCACTGTGAGAATGGGTTGCAGGATTAGACAGACCATTGGCCTGATCCAGCAGGCCCTTCTTGTGTTCTTAAATTCTTGCATCTAGTCATGCTGCAAAATCTTTACAAAACAAACCTGCGGCTTTGATTCCTCCCTAATATTAGCTAGGCCTATCAAGAATGGACAGGGCAGGGGAAATTAAATTTTCATATTGAGATTTTGTTCTTACTCCCCGACACCTTTGCATTTTATGTCAAAACACCTAAGAAACATCTACAGTTGAAAAGCAGCTCATGTATAAACTGTGCTCCTAGCCTGGAAAAATGTATTTATTTTTAGCCAGAGCTAAAATAACCCTAAAATAAGTAGGTGTTGACAGTATACATTCATGTAACCTTAACAAGGGTGAGGAACGTTTGGTCCTCTGGATGATGTTGGATGTGGCCTTCTTCTGTGACCTGGTAGCTATTGGGCACTGGCTACCATCCTCTTCAGAGATGGTCTCAAGGCGTTCCATCTTGGATTTTAGGTCAAGAAGATTTAGGGACCCTGACATCTCTTGACCAAACAATCTACCTCATAGGCAAGGTCTTAAAAAGTGCTAAGAAAAAGCTTGGGAGTTTTGAGTTTCCCTCTCAAACCTCAGCCGCCCACTGGCTGACAGTAGGCTACCAAGCTATCTTTAAGGTCCAGCCCCTCTCCATCTCTAGGATGCCCCATTTAAGTGACTCCTACTGGCCTCTGCTGGGGATCCAACCACCAACCAGCGCTTCTACTCCTTTGGTGAGCTGAGTGAAGCTGAGGCCAGCTTAGCTGGCAGATGTGGGCAGGAGGTCTCCCCTGCCCAGTCCACCAACAACAATCCTCAGCTTGACACTAAGGAAATTTGGATTGCTCTGGAAAGTCCTAAACAGCCTGGGGGCTGTGTACTTAAAATGTCGCTTCATTTCTTATACTTCTGCCTGATCTTTGCGACTGAGGTAAGTCTGCCTGTGCCTGACAGCGTCAGATTTTCCTCAAGAAGAAATTGTGTTTTTAGTTTGGTGGCACCAGAGTTATAAAACTACCCACCTAGTGAAATCAAGCTGCAGTGAGTTTTAGGTGCCAACTTCAGACTATTGGCTATTTTGGCACGCTTTCTTATGAAAATGATTTACTGCTTTTATAATCTTCTTGTCAGATGACCCCTTCTATACTTTGTTTTCTTTCTTGTATTTTTGCTTTCATTTAATTGTTTGTTTGTTTGTTTGTTTGTTTGTGTTGGGATTTTGTATACTGCAGTTGTTGTTTTTTACATGAGCTTGTAGTCTTGAAATGAATAAAGTTATGATGATGGGACTTGTATTCCAGCAACATCAAGTTCCCCACTGCAGCACTGCTGTCGAGACTGTCACCATCAGGAAATGGGTTCCTAAACAACATGCAAACCTGTTGTTTATTTGTTTCTTATATACTCTGCCTTTCCTCTAAGGAGCTCAAAGCAGCACCTGTGTTTTGACCCCAAATAACATCCTCACAGCTACCCCATATGGGACTTTAGGCTGAGATAGGATGACTGGCTAAAGGTCACACAATGAACTTCATGGTTGAGTAGTGATTTGAACTTGGGTATCCCCAGTCTACAGAGGCATAACTAGGGTCCCTTGCACCCTTGGCCACTTGTGACTAAGTGAAGATGCTCAGGTACCAGGTTGGCGCCTGGCATCTCAACCATCTGGAGGTGAACGCCTGGGGATCCTTGGATCTGGCCTGTTTTCACACACCAGCAACACATCCTGCAGAATTCTGATAGTTATATTTTATCTGCACCACACAACGAATTTCAAGAACCAAAATCAGTCTGAAAAAATATGACTTTTGAGCCGTCTGGCCCCAAAATGGGAACTAGACATTCCATTTTGGCAACTAACCCCGATTTAAGGAGCCATTTGGTGCTTAGTTTATATACCTGAGTTTCTAACACTGCTGATAGGAGATTTTTGCACATATCCCTGGGCCTGGGCCCCCAGCAGAGGCTGGTTTTACCAACCCTTAGGTTTGCCTCTGCCAGTCTGACCCTTCTGACCATTACACCACACTTGCACTCATGAATCCATGCTGACATAATTTATTTATTCCATTACTCACTTCCCATGAGGCATCCCAGAGCTGACATGCAACTTCAGTGAGACAGAACACCCTTAATTACTTCACATATTAAACTTTATTGGTTGTGCTAGCAAATGGCGCCTTTACAGTGACATCCTATGCATATAAGCCTCAGTGAGATCAAGTGGCTTGCTCCCAGGTAAGTATGTATAGGATTGCAGCCATAATATATCATTCAGTGCATCTCTTTAGAATCAGGGTGCAAACTGCAGGTTTGGAATGCTTAATGGGATGCTTATGAAGCACATTTAAAACTAGGAATTGGCCATTAACAATTTTCTATATTATTTTTGATCAATCACTGCACTGACTTTTGCATATTGCGCTGGCAGAAAAAAACAATGAAATTGACCAAAGGAAAGGCAAAAACATTTTACTTTTTTGCTACCTGGGAGCCCACTCATGGAATACAATAAGCAGCATATACAAGGACTTCATCTTTCATCTAACTTCCATGAGAATGTGGAACGTTATCTGAAGTGGCTTGTGCCCTCTGCCATTTGGACTCTTAATTCTCCTACTTTTGGTATCCACAAAAGCTTTTAAAGTGATTGTTCTTCTGTGCATGGGTGGGAGGGACTTGCCTGCTTCTATATTGTTGCTTTCTCATGAAAATCATTTGCTTTTAATAATTGCTAGGTTGCAATTAGCCATTTGAACTGTCTCTTGTTTGGCTTCCTTACCGTGCCTTGATCAGAACATCTCTGACCAGACGATGTGAAACATAAATGGACAACAGGAAAGCTTATGTAAATTGTTTGCTGATAACAGTTGCAAAATATGTCTGACACTTGCAAAATTAATGCCTTGCCGCTTGTTTATGTTGCCGAGAAGTGGTGCAAATTAGTTGACGTAAGCAGAATTCCAGTGTATGTAGAATGTCTGTAAAAATGCTGCCTTTTGTGCAAATTTGCATCTGTGCTGGACAATTGTCAACACAAGTACAGAGTAGTTAGTAGTCACAGTTCGAAGCACTATTTTGGAGTGTGTTTGGCTTGATGTGGTTCTTATGCACTTATGAGGAATTATGCCTTGAGACAGTCAAATAGGCCTTGGCACAACATTCGGCTTCCACAGATGTTCTAGTTAACTAAAAGTAATTGCTTGAACAAATGTTTGTGACAAGCTAATGAAATGGAATTAGCAGTAAAGGTGATCCCATCAAGCCATGCTTGTAGATCTGCTCAGCCAAATAAATTCCGGGGAGCTTCTCAAGTATTTACTCGGCAGCAGTTATAAAGCCATAGCTGCCCACAATATAATTTCAAAAAAAGAGCAGCTCCCAACGAAATTCTGTTGGCTAGATTAGGGATGTGACTTGACCATTGACTAGTATTTGTTTATTACATTTATACCCCACCTTTCCTGCCAAGGTGCCCAAGGTGGAGTTCATCCCTCCCATCATGGTATTCGTACAACAGCCCTGCAAAGTAGGTAAAGCTGAGAGACAATGATTGGCCCAAGGTCACCCGGTTGAGCTTTATATTAGAGGGGAGGGGGGAATTGCTTTGATGTTTTGGATAGGTGGTCGGTACACCTTGGTCAACTTTGGGCAAGACCCAGTTTAATTCAGACCAATGTGGGGCCTTGATTTCTGCTCCCCCACCCCAAAAAAGACCCAAATATCTCACTCGTATGTAAGTACAGATTTGAAATGCGCTGTGTCCCTTGACTTTCATAAGGCTAAACAGAGGCTGTACCTCAGCAGTGGGGTGGTGGGTGAGAAAGCCCATCTTTTACCTATGATCCTGCTGCCCAAAATATAATTCCCATGTGTCATGGTGGCAAGGGATGCTCCTGAGCAAGGGTAGGCAATGTGGTGCCCTGCTTTGTGTTCAAAGGGGCTTTTAGTCTGTATAGGTTTCCAGCCTAGAAGTCCAGACCAGCATCAGCAAGCAAGGACCACCACTGAAAAGAGTCTGTCTCTTCTGAACCTCCAGACTAATTCACTCTGATGGCAGGACTGCGAGCCGAGCCACTGTGGCTGACTGGGCAGGTTTATTACAGGTGCAGATAACCTGGTCCAAACCATTTGAGACTTTAAATTGGGCCCAGACGTGCAACCAGTTTCATAGCAGATGGGTTGCCATTACAGTGGTACCCCGGTTTTTGAACAGCTTAGTTCACGAACAACTTGGAACCAGAACGCTACAAAACCGGAAGTAGGTGTTCCCGTTTTTAAACTTTTTTCGGGAGCCGGACATGCTCAGTTTTGAGTCCCCCTGTTTCCTGTTGTGCTGCTAATTTGCATTCCCCTGTGTTTCCTGTTGCGCTGCTAATTTGCCCCCCCCCCCGGTTGTAATTCAAGCTTTCCGTTTCCGATTGCAATGTTCTGAGGTGATATTTGGAGCTTATATTTGGTGCTTTTGTTTTTACTATTTATTTTGCTTTTTTGTTTTGAGGCTTTTTCAGTTAATTTGTTTTTGTGACTGTGTGGATCCCAGTCCAGCTACTGATTGATTGATTGATTGATTGATTCATTGTGTGACTGCGGAAATGGATAAAAGCCCCCCATCCAAACAATGACTATTATCAGTGCAGGTCTTTAATTTTTATCATCTACAATACTCTTTTATTTATTTTATAGTACAGTACATTGATTATTGCTTTCATTTTATGGATCAATGGTCTTGTTAGATAGTAAAATGCATGTTAAATTGCTGTTTTAGGGGTTGTTTTTAAAAGTCTGGAACGGATAAGTTCGTTTTGCATTACTTTGTATAGGAAAGTGCACCTTGGTTTTGGAACGCTTTAGTTTTGGGACAGATTTCCAGAACGGATTAAGTTTGAGAACCAAGGTACCACTGTATCACTCTTCAATGTGTAGCCTCCAGAGAGCATATTGCATAGAATAGGGAAGGAAACACACAACCAGAAGGGAGGCACAAGAACTAAAGAAAACAAAAGTGCCAATAAAATTGACATAGAAGCAGCAAACGATGCGGAGACAGGGCAGGAAAATGCACAGTGTGCTGACCTCATGACAAGAGGTAAGTGATAACGAATTGGAGAGTATGTTCTCGAGGGCAGCCTTGTGCTAACCCAGGCATCCCCAAACTTTGGCCCTCCAGATGTTTTGGACTACAATTCCCATCTTCCCCGACCACTGGTCCTGTTAGCTAGGAATCATGGGAGTTGTAGGCCAAAACATCTGGAGGGCCGCAGCTTGGGGATGCCTGGGCTAACCTGATCCAAAAACACCCATCCATCCCACTGACACACGAAAACAAAATTAATCACAGCCAACCATAAACAGACAACCACACCCTAGGCCAACCCCAACCTCTCTCACCATCAAAGGAACACAAGCAAATAGCATAGAGAACCTGCACAAGTGACGCTGACATAAAACCCCACACATACGTTAAGTAAAATAGAAACATTGCCACCCGACCCCACCCGCACTCACCATGGCCCTCTCCACCTCTTCCCCCGTTTTCTTCCTAATGTAACACTAATGTCTCAACAAATGAAACTGATCTGTAGAAAATGTAACTTGAAAAAAGAAGAAGTGAAGACAGGCGTAACCCCTCACACACCCCCTCCTGCTTTATGCTGCCTTTATTGTAATGCCCTCCAAGCTCTCTGTAGCCAATGACTATTTCCCAATACTCCTCAAAGCATTTCAGCAGGAAAAGCTGCAGGCATGCCAAAAGGGGATGATGTAGACATTTTTTTTAAAGCAAAGGAATTGTCTACAGCACAGAGTTGGAACTCCGGGGCAGGGGCGTACCCAGGATCAAAACTAGGGGGGCAAGGGGCGGGGCCAAGGCATGGGAGGGGAGGGGCCACAAAGTGGGGACGTGGGTGGGCTACGGAGCCCAGGTGAAACTGACTCCGGTCTCACCTAGGCGCCACAAAGTGGCGACCGTGACGGTGGCGAGGCAAAGCGAACGCGGCGGCGAGCAGGCGGGGGCTGTGAGCCAAGCCGGGGGGGAATATTTATATTCTGCAGCATTTATCCCTCTCCTTTGCGCATCTTCCTTCCCCGCCGTGTGGTGAAGGAGGCAGGCACACCGCAGCGGAACCGAGCGCAGCGCAGCGCAGCGCAGCGCAGCACAGCTGAGCGCTTCCCTCCATGCCTGCCTCCCCCCCCCCGCAACCCATCCAGCAGCCGGCACCGCCAAGCGAGCGAGGGAGGGGAGCGTGCCACCGCCTCCCATCCCCCGCTGCCACCTCTCCCCCTTTTCCCACGTTCCCGCCGCGTGCTCGTGCCGGGGTGGAAAGGCGGCCGCTGCCACTGCAGCTCGGCTCCTCGCCCCCCCTTATTTCGTCCCGCCAAAGGAGGGCCGTGGCCGCTCATCGTCACTCACCGGGCTCTCCCGTGCGCAGCGGAGAGGTCCGGGCCACAACCATTTAATTTTTAGATCTTTTTGCTTCTGGGGGGGCAGCTGCCCGCCCCGCGCTGGGTACCATAGCTGCCAAGTTATCCCTTTTTAAAAGGGATTTTCCCTTATGCTGAATAGGCTTCCTCGCGAGAAAAGTGAAAACTTGGCAGCTATGCTGGGTACCCCGTGCTCCGGGGACATCTGTTCCTTTGCAGAAACAAATCCCTGGGCCATTGGGGCAATGACTGTTGTGCCCGTGTAACATCGTCATACAGCATAACAGGGTGAATGATAATATGGCAACAGGAGCAGCTAACACACACCTGATGCAGGTGAGGCCTTGGCTGAGATAACTTCTTATTACATGGCAGTGGGTTGCATTCAACTTAAGTTCTGTTCAGAGCAGACCCCACAAAACGAATGTAGCCAAGTTACTTATGTCCATTAATTTTAACGGGAGTAACATTATATACAACCTCAGTGTCTAGGTGGAGGAACCTCATGTGTGCACGGTTCACAACGTGGTTCCTTTCCAAGCAGCTTCTGCCTGCTGTGAAGATGCCACCCAGACTGACCGTGGGGAAATCTGCTGCTGTGGTGATGTGTGGATCGAATATGGGTGCAATGGATTTGAAGTGCAGGGGCTTTTTGGACCAGTGGATACATTTTTCAAATGCTGAGAGTGCTAGAGCATCAGTCAAGAAACAGGTGCTGTGTGGGGGGGGGCATGGCATAACACAAAATTAAGAGACAGCCCCCAATGGCAACCTTATCTATGTTCTGCTATTCTGGATTGTAGAGATTATGCAATATTGATTTCACACACACATGCATTGGTGCTGTTGCAGTCTAACAGCAGCACAGAGCATTCCTTGGTATGCAAGGTGGCCACACTCACTCTCATTTAACATAAAGGTACCTGCATATTTTGCCCCATAACTGTCTTTCTAGGAGGGCCAGATTTACTTTTTTTTTAAAAGAAAGAAACCTCAGAGTTTGGGATACCAGGACTAGGACACCAGTGAAAACCTTTGCAGATGCTGGATTGGCAACCCCTGATGTAAAGCAATGGATATGAAATCTGTCATGTTGACCTGTCTGCTATAGACTCCTGGACATCTCTTCTGCAATACCTGCAGATTGCAGAGAATTCTGGGGCATGTCCTTGGGTGTGTTCTAAGTTGACATGGGGTGGTAGGTAGACTTGGGCTTTGGGAATTGCTCTTAGGGCTTCATAATAAAACACAAGCCTTGGAAGGCACCGAGGGCTTAGTTACAATTGCATATATTGCAATTATATTTGGAAACTCCCAACAATGCAAATCTGCTCTGTCGCAGAACTATACAAAAGGTATTAGATGACAGAAGATGTAAAACCCCAAACTGCCAAATGGCAATTGAAGGATATGGTTGTGTGCCACTATACACAGCCGATTAAGGAGGAATATAATATTGCAAAGAAAAAGACTAAGCCCCTGCTAAACCCAGTAAGGCACATGGGAAGGACAGAAAGCAGATTTTTGCTCTCTTCAGCAACTCTGCTGTTTTATTTATTTTATTCATTTGTTTGTTATTTTTAAAAAGTTTTTCATCTTCCATAATTTTTTTTTATTGCTGTGAGGGACAGGGGATATCGCGAAGTCCCTCCCCTCCTGAGTTCAAGCCCGTCCCCGAGCAAAGGGGAAAGCAGGGAGAGTTCCGATTCCAGTGGGGAAGCAGGAAGTCGTGTCCGAGGCTCAGGCAAGGTAGAGGAGCCAGGGTCCCAGGTGGGACAGGAAGGGGCAAGCAAGGGGGGAAGACCCATCCCTCCAACTCCAGAATTACGCAGGAAGAGGAGGGGCAAGAGGATGGGTCTGCCAAAGCTTTTGTGTTGGAGAAAGACGCGCCAAAAGCCATTAGGAGGTTCTGAAACCGACTGACAACATCGCTCCGTGTAAATAGCAATGACTTGTGCACTGTAAATACGCAGCACCAATAAAAGAATAAAATGCAGAGCTGCGTAGTGTCGTTACTCTGAAGTAGTCCACTCCGGCCACTGTGACAGCAACCTCCTAATCATTTTTGGGCTACTTCGGAGTTGCCGGGATGAGCGTGTCCGAGGCGGAGAAGTGGCGGCAGATCGCTGAGCAAGCCCAGCTAGAACTGCAACAGCTGTCGCTGCAGGCGCAGGGAGAATTGAAGGCAGCTAAAGAGGAGACTAAGAAGGTCCAGGACGACCGGCTACAACTTGCGGAACAGGTGAGAGAGCTCCAGGAAAAAGAGCAGCATTTAAGGGCGGTGGCGGTAGACCTCCAAAACAAGCTGGATGCAGAGAAAAACAAGGCGGGAGGGGCTCCCCAAGTCCAAGTGCTGCCAGGAAGGAGAGCAGGGACCCTTGTAAGCAAGTTCAATGGAGACCCGAAGGAGTTTCAGGGCTTTGAGACTGAGATCGTGTATGCTCTTGAGCTGCACCAGAATGAGTTCCCCGATGATGAGCACAGAGTAGCGTTTATTGTGGAACATCTCACCGGAGCAGCCAGGGAGTGGCTAAGACCATTAATCGCAACCAAGAATCCTTGCATGAAAAATGTCCAACAATTTCTAGAAGGTTTGAGGACGATGTATTCGTCCGATAGTCATTTGGACCAGACTAAGGAGGAACTGCATAATTTACGCCAAGGAAATATGACAGTTCGCGCATATTGGGCGAAATTCACCATGCTGGTGCACAGACTGGGGTGGGTTTTGGATTCGCCTCCCATGCAAGCTGCGTTTTACTTGGGTTTGAGCGAGGAGGTGAAGGATGAACTCTCGAGAGGTCCAAAGCCCAGTACTATGGATCAGCTGAGCAAAGCAGCTCTGGCGGTGGGGGTGAGGCAGGAATCCCGGTGGAACGACAAGCAAGCGACGCGCGCAAAGCGGGCTTGGTTCCCACGGTCGCAGGAGAAGCCACTCCCTCAACAACCCTTTCAGGCCACGCCTGGAGCCAGCCAGGACCAGGAGCCCATGCAGATTGATAGCGCGCGCGCGCGGGCTTTTCAAACCCCAGCGGCGCCAAGACGCAAGGAGGGAAGGGGCGGGAATTGCTTTCTCTGCAACTCACCCCAGCATCTCGTCAGAGACTGCCCACATCGCAGGGAGTGGCAAGGAAAGGCGGGAACGGTGGTGCCCTCCCCCACTGACGCAGCACCACAGCAGGGAAACGGGAAAGCCTGGCTGCAGGAGACAAGGGGCAGCAGCCAGGCACAGTCAGCAGACAACAGCCCCAGCCCGCCCACCCGCACAGAGAGGTGCAGAGCCAGCCCACCCCTCCCAGAGCAGGAGTGGTTCTAGAAGTGACGCTAACGCTCCCAAATGGCTATCCCCTGACGGTCCTCGCCTTAATTGACAGTGGGGCGTCCGCCAACTTCTTCTCGAGAAGCTTTGCAGAAGAGCACCAAATCCAGCTTTTGCAGTTGGATTTTCCTCTGCACGTAGCAACCATTGACGGCAGGGAGCTGCTGGGAGGGGCCATCACACATCAAACCCCCCCCATGAGAATGACGGTGGGAAGGCACTCAGAGACACTGGCGTTCAACGTCACCACCATCTCAGACCCCCCCATCGTCTTGGGCATGAGCTGGCTGGCGCGCCACGACCCCTCCATCAGTTGGCACCAGAGGTGCATCACGTTTGGGTCAGACTTTTGTCTGGAACATTGCATGCAGCACCAACCAGGGGAGGGGCCTCCGATAGCCACGGTGGCCACCATGCATATAAAAGGGGGTGAGGCAATACCCAAGCAGTACTGGGACCTGCAGGAGGTCTTCAGCGAAGCGGAGTCCGACCACCTACCCCCGCACAGGCCTTTTGACTGCCAGATCAACCTGGTGCCAGGGGCGACGATACCCCCAGCCAAGCTGTACGCCATGTCAGACCAGGAGCTGGAGGATCTGCGCGCTTTCATCGACAAGAACCTCAAGCGGGGGTTCATAAGGGAAAGCAAGGCAGCAGGGGGCAGCCCGGTCTTCTGGGTGGACAAGAAAGACACGCAACAGCGCCGTCTTGTGGTGGACTTTAGACGGCTGAATTCGGTGACAGAGCCCGTGGCTTTCCCCATGCCCAGAGTGGATGATCTCCTGACAGCGGCACGCAGGGGCAAGATTTTCACCAAGCTGGACCTAAGGGGGGCGTACAACTTGATCAGGATCCGGGAAGGAGATGAATGGAAAACCACGATGTTCACGCCTCTGGGCTCTTTTGAATATCTGGTGATGCCCTTCGGTTTGCAAGGGGGCTCGGCATGCTTCCAGGCCTTCATGCACCACGTCCTGGGGTCCCTCCTCTTCAGGAAATGCTTGGTCTTCCTAGATGACATCCTTATCTACTCGAATGACCCAGTGCAGCATGTGAGAGATGTCAGAGAGGTGTTGCAACGCCTGAAGGAGCACCACCTGTATGTGAAGCTGGAGAAGTGCAAGTTTCACACCAAAGAGGTGGACTTCCTGGGCTACAAGCTGTCAGACAAGGGGCTGGCGATGGACAAGGACAAGGTGCAGGCCATCCTGGACTGGCACAGCCCCAGGACGCGCAAAGATGCCCAACGCCTACTAGGCTTCGCTAACTTCTACAGGAAGTTCATCAAGAACTTCTCTCGCGTTACGGCTCCCATCACGGACTGCCTGAGAGGCAAGCAGAAGTTCAAGTGGACACCAGAGGCGCAAGCAGCGTTCGAAAGCCTCAAGAGAGTGTTCGCCTCAGACCAAAACCTGTTCCATGTGGTGCAGGACGCGCCCCTACGCATTGAGACAGATGCTTCTGAAAAAGCTGTGGGCGCAATTTTGTTGCAACTGGACGCCAACAGGGAGTGGAGACCCTGTGCCTTCTTCTCCAGGAAGCTGACACAGCCTGAACGCAACTACACAGTGTTTGATAGGGAACTTCTTGCGATCTACGCTGCGTTCCAGCACTGGCGACACTTCCTGGTGGGCGCGAAGCACCCCATCCAGGTGTGCACAGACCACAAGAACCTGGAGTTCTGGAGAACTGCCAGGGTGCTCAACCAGCGGCAGATACGGTGGGCAGAGTTCTTCTCGAACTTCAACTTCTCCATCCACTACATCCCGGGGGAGCAGAATGTCAGGGCGGATGCCCTCTCCCGCAAGCCAGAGTACATGGAGGAGGAGGCGCCACCAGCCCCAAGGCACATTTTCCCCCCGTCGGCATGGTCCTGCGGAGCAGCTGTGGTGAGCGAGGCAGAACTCACAGCACTGACGGCAGCGGATGAATTTGCCAACCGCATCTTCAGAGAACTGAGAGGGGGGAGGGAGCAGGCAAAAGACTTTGCAGAACGCAGAGGGCTGCTTTTCTACAAGGGTGCGCTGTACCTACCCACCACCCAGCTTCGACGTACGGTCCTCAAGCAGATGCACGACAACCCTACAGCGGGGCATTTTGGAAGGGACAAAACCGCTCACCTAGTCATGAGACACTTCTGGTGGCCAGGGGTGCGGGAAGATGTTCGAGACTATGTAAGGGGCTGTACCACCTGCCAGCGGGCGAAGGTGGTCAGAGCAGCGCCACCAGGGTTGCTGGAGCCCTTAGCCACACCACACAGGCCGTGGGAAGTGGTGTCCATGGACTTCATCACAGATCTGCCTTCGTCCAGGGGTAAGACTGCAGTGTTGGTGGTGGTGGACCTTATGTCCAAAATGTGTCACTTTATACCGTGTGCCAGGGCAGTCTCGGCAGAAGAGACAGCCAAACTGTTTGTTGATCACATTTTCAGACTGCATGGATTACCTTTAAGGGTTATTTCGGATCGTGGCCGCCAATTTGTTTCCAGGTTCTGGCGGCGGCTCATGAACCTCCTGCAGGTGGAGGTCAGCTTGTCGACGGCTAGACACCCGCAGACCAACGGACAAGCGGAGAGGGTCAACGCCATTCTGCAGCAGTACCTGAGATGCTACGTCAGCCAGCGGCAAACGGACTGGGTGGATCGCTTGCCACTAGCAGAATTTGCCTACAACAATGCAGTGCACGTCTCCACAGGGGTGTCGCCCTTTAAGGCCAATTACGGGCGCGACCTCAGATCTTTCCCAGAGAGGGAGAGGGAGGAGGAGGAGGAGGGCCCACAGGCTGAGGATTGGGCAGAGGAACTGGAGACGGTGCACCAGCAGCTCAGAGAACACTTGGAGAGGGCCAAGGAAGCGTACAAAAAGGGGGCAGATCGCCACAGGCGACAAGGGGAGGTCATCAGGGTGGGGGACAAGGTGTGGTTGTCCTCGGAGGGCCTTCCCACCAGAGGGAGGTGCAAAAAGCTGGCACCCAAAAGGCTGGGCCCCTTCACGGTCACGCAACAGGTAAACCCGGTGGCATACAGGCTGGCACTGCCAGAGGACATGAGGGTGCATCCAGTGTTTCATAGATCGCTGCTGTCGCCGTACAGGGAAAGCAGCAGGCTCCGAGACAGCGAACAAACCCCCGAGGGAGGGGGGGAGAGGGAAGGCAGGGAGCAACTCAATGAGGCCACGGCCATCCTGGATTCAAGGTGGGGGGTGGGGGGACTGGAGTATCTCATGGCATGGGAGGATGCTCCACCGTCCCAGAATGAATGGGTCCCAGCCACTCAGATACAGGAGGAATTCTTGGTGGAAGAATTTCACGCCCTCTTTCCCCACAGACCCAAGCCCTGGCACATGGAAAGGGAGGGGGAGGAGGAGGAGGCACGGGAGAGCAGCTCACCATGGCGCTGGGAAGCGGAGTTTGAGGAACCAGAGGATGAGGTATGGGTGTCACCGAGATCCACCCAGTCAGAGGAAGGAGCAGATTGGCAGAACGTTTTTACCCCCACCAGCTCTGACGCCACGGACTTTTTGGGATTCCCGTCCGCCCAGGCGGAAGGGGGGGGCTCGCAGGACTGGGGGGAGGTATTCACACCAACGGGCTCGGAGAGCACTGAGTTCTTAGGCTTCCAGTCGTCACCGACACATGGGGGGGGCCTGGGGAGGGGTGAAGGAGAGCTTGGGAGGGGGGTGGATGTGAGGGACAGGGGATATCGCGAAGTCCCTCCCCTCCTGAGTTCAAGCCCGTCCCCGAGCAAAGGGGAAAGCAGGGAGAGTTCCGATTCCAGTGGGGAAGCAGGAAGTCGTGTCCGAGGCTCAGGCAAGGTAGAGGAGCCAGGGTCCCAGGTGGGACAGGAAGGGGCAAGCAAGGGGGGAAGACCCATCCCTCCAACTCCAGAATTACGCAGGAAGAGGAGGGGCAAGAGGATGGGTCTGCCAAAGCTTTTGTGTTGGAGAAAGACGCGCCAAAAGCCATTAGGAGGTTCTGAAACCGACTGACAACATCGCTCCGTGTAAATAGCAATGACTTGTGCACTGTAAATACGCAGCACCAATAAAAGAATAAAATGCAGAGCTGCGTAGTGTCGTTACTCTGAAGTAGTCCACTCCGGCCACTGTGACAATTGCCTTGCTCGGTTTTTTAATTGTGTTGTTCAGTTGCACTCCACCATTCAGCCTTGGAAACAGGTGCCAAGAAGGGATGCAAGGAAATGATAAGAGTAAACAAAAGAAGCAAAACATTCCTGTTGTGTGTGAGAATTAGCGCTTTGCATCCGAACCATAGCTCTTTAAGTCTAGGCAAGATTCTATTGGTAGGAAAAGAAAAATGCTCTAATTGTTCTGCTGCTCTCAATAAACAAAGCTGAGCTGGAAACTATTGGGAAAATGCAGCTGCCTCATACTGAAGCAGTGGGGCAAACTAGTTGGAGTTTTATGGGCACACATGACTAAAATCTCCTTTGACCATGTATCTACATGGACATTAGGGTTCCTAGAGCCCGGCTTAGATGCAAGGTGTCTAAAGTCTAAACACCAGGTGTAATCCCAGACAAGCAATGCTGATGTTCCCTGCCCCCATAGTACTTCTGCACCATAAAAACCTAATAGCTCTGCTGGATCAGACCAAAGGCCCAATCTAGTCCAGCATCTTGTTCTCACAGTGGCCATGAGCGCAAGACCATTTTCCCAACTTGCACACCCTAGTAAATGGGTTTTGAATGTTCATTCCTTTCAGTACAGCCATCATGACCGTTGTGGTGACAATTACTTTACAGAGTTTTCCAAGTGTGGCCATGCAGTAGATTTGTACAGCAGCATTGTGTTAGTGGCTGTTTTACTATAAATCCCTTTCCTAATGATCCCTAACATAATTCACTGTTTTCCCACTGGGCTGGCATTTTCATTGATCTACCCACCATGATCCTAGGTTCAGCCCTATTAAAGTATAGGTGAGGGTAAGGGTTGTTGTTGTTTTTAAGGTGTTTTTTTTTTTGCTCCAGTATGCATTCTTCACAGTTGTTTACATTGAACTGCATTTGCCATTTCAATGTCCATTAATGTAATGCCCACTGTGAGTATATCCTTTGGGGGGCCCTCACAAATCCCATTTTTGTTCCCGGAACAACTTGGAGCCATCAGCAAAGCTGGCCTTCTCCCTACTCACTCCTAGCTCCGGATAATTTAGAAATGAGTTTAAAAGCACCAGTCCCTTAGGGGACCCAACTTCTTGGGGATCCTCCTTTATTAGAACTGTCCGTTTATGGCAGTGGTTCCCAAAGTGGGTGGTGCCGCCCTTTGGGGGGCAGTGGGAATCCCTCGGAGGGGCACTAAGAGGCAAGCGGGTGGAAGGGGGCGTTGGAGGTGTAAAGGACAATCAGACTTTGAAAAGTTGGTATCACCAGATCAAGTTCACCTATTTGGTTAAATTAATTAAACTAAATAGTTTTAATTGGATTTTGAATAAATGTGCCATTAATTGCTACTGTTTTGTGTTCTTATCTTCCTAGTGAGTCATTCGAACCACTCTTATGAATAATAGGTTTTTTTATAGAGCAAGGGGGCACTGGGGATGAGTTTATGGAACCAAGGGAGCAGTGACCCAAAAAAGTTTGGGAGCCGCTGGTTTGTTCCAACACTCTGCTTCCTGTTTTTGATTCCTAAAGGGACCTGTCTTGCTATCCCAAGATAGCTAAGCTTACTGGGGAGTCTTCAACGAGGGACTTTATCGAGTTTCTTGAAAGTGCAGGTGCACATCAACTCTATCTAAACAAGTTTCCCAACCTATGTCCTGGTTAGAAAGATGCTCGTTTTATATGTTACTTTATATTTAAGGACCATGTTACCAGGATTGCTAAACTGTTGCTGTTTTTAGCCTTTAATATAAGAATTTTCAAACAGAAATATAGTTATGTAAAAAAAAGTATAAACCCCTGACAGTTAAGTCTAGTTGCAAACGACTCTGGGGTTGCAGCGCTCATCTCGCTTTACAGGCCGAGGGAGCCGGTGTTTGTCTGCAGACAGTTTTTCCGGGTCATGTGGCCAGCATGACTAAGCCACTTTTGGCAAAACTAGAGCAGCACACGGAAACGCCATTTACCTTCCCGCCGGAGCGGTACCTATTTATTTACGTGCACTGGTGTGCTTTCAAACTGCTAGGTTGGCAGGAGCTGGGACTGAGCAACGGGAGCTCACCCCGTCGCAGGGATTCAAACTGCCGACCTTCTGATCAATAAGCCCAAGAGGCTCAGTGGTTTAGACCACAGCGCCACCCGCGTCTCATAGTTACGTAGCCCTTGGCAAAACATGCAGTGGTGGTGCTAATGAGAGAGAAATGCTCATTCAATGCAGTCACAGGCCCATAGGAAGCGAACGAGCCCCCCGTCCCAGCTGCTGAGGGTAGGGCCTTCGATCTTTTGCCCAGTTGTTCATATGTAGTAGTGCTACTGCCAATCTATTTACTCATGTGGACTAATGCACATTTGTCTTCCATCAGATCACAGTCCTTCACGCTCTCTCTACAAGACTGCTCATGCTTAATGTATATATTTGTTTGTCCTGGTGTTCTTTCTGTAGTTTGCTATCCTGATTTCCCTAGTCTCCTGAACTGCCATGTACATTGCCCAGCATTTGGTCCTGTTTTCTCAAAATAAGCTTGTTTGCTTTTGCTTTACAAAAGCATACAAAGCAAACAGATGGTTGTAGTCTGTGTTATCATTCAGAATGGCATTCTGAATTATATCAAAGTGACTATTGCTGGTCTGCACTGGATCTGAGGAGTCTATGAATAGAAATGCTTTGTTCTTTCCCAATATGACCATTGTTTGATTTCCTGCTAGCTGTAGCAGCCCCTGGATGAAATTAACGGATGTTAATGAAGTGGCACGTGATTTCTGTAACTTAATTAGGCCCTAATTTTCTTACATCAAGTTACTAGAACGAGCAGGCCAGTTTTGTATTTTCTTTTGTTGCTTCTTGTCGACATTATTCCCCATCCTGCCACCCATGTCAGCAGTAAGATTTGTGCATCTTTAATGTGTGGACTTAGGGTTGCGTCGGCATAGTTGTCTTCACTATGGCCAAAAACCTGGGGGGTGGTTGGCAGAAATCCTTGTTCAGACTTAGTTGAACCCACTGTATCCAGCTCTAGTGTTGTTGTTGTGGAGAATTGTGCATGTAGACTCTGTGTAGAGGGATCACTCTGCAATAAGCATTTACATGGCAAAGTGAGGAGGTGCATGCACCAACATCCCTGAAAGGAATATGTGTTACATTTTGCTTGTTCTATGTGCAATTGCTATTCACACAGACACCACGGGTATTGTGCTTGCAGTGTATGTAAACCCGACAGAACATATAAGATGTGGCTATAGGCTGATGCCAGCAGCAGCAGTTCCTTCCATTTTGAGTCTTCTTCTTTTTTGGCGATCACTCATAGCCGAGTAAGATTGTCTTCCATGAACATGTTCTTAACAGTGAGTCCATAAGTGACTGTGGAGGCCAATTCTGGATCCACGTGTTCTTCCACGGTGGGGATCATGGTGAGGGTTTGCCAAACGTGCCTTCCTCTTAGCACGTTTCTCCCTTTCGTCCTGAGTTCGAGCATCTTCAAAGACTGTGACGCCTTTGGTAAAGGCTGTTCTCCAACTGGAGCACTCACAGGCCAGTGTCTTCAAATTGTCAGTGTTTTGATTGGGTTTTGATTTGGGCTGTTTTAAAATGAGGCTGCATTTTAAAACAATTTTAAAATCTAGATTGTATTTTAATCTGCATTTTAATCAATTGTTTTTCTTTCTTTTATGTTTCACTGTAATTTTATTGATATCAGCCGCCCTGAGCCCGGCTCTCACTGGGGAGGGTGGGGTATAAATAAAAAAATATTATTATTATTCTACTTTTTTTTTTTTTAGTTTTGCCTTGAGAGAGTCTTTAAACCTCTTTTGTTGACCACAAGCATTACGCTTTCCATTTTTAAGTTCAGAATAGAGTAGTTGCTTTCGAAGACAATAGTCAGGCATCTGAACAACATGACCAGTCCAGCAACGTTGATGTTGAAGAATCATCGCTTCGACACTGGTGATCTTTGCTTCTTCCAGTACACTGGCATTAGTTCACCTGTCTTCCCAAGCAATATGTATAATTTTTTGGAGACACCATTGATGGAATCTCTTAAGGAGTTGGCGATGCCATTTATAAGTTGTCCATGTTTCAGAAGCATACAGTAAGGTTAGTAGTACAATAGCTTTGTAAATGAGCATCTTGGTTTCCCTGTGAATGTCCCAGTCCTCAGACACTCTGCACTTCAATCAGGAGAAAGTTGCACTCACAGAGCTCAGGTAATGCTGGATTTTGGCATCGATGTCAGCCCTTGTGGAAAGCTAACTGCCCAGGTAGGAGAAGTGATCAACACTTTCCAACACACCAGGAGACAGAGTTCAGAGGAAATGTTGAAGGAAATTAGCAAGCAAGATAAAAGAGTAATTAATAATAAAAATAAAGCTGTTATAGGATGAAGAATAGATAAGGCACAAGTTGAGTGTGAAAGGAGAATGAGGGAAGTAATTACAGGAGATGAGTAATAATACTTGGAGAGGCATGTGGGGTTGTGAAGGGGAAAGATATAAAAGAAAAAGGTTTTCTCCCTTAAAGCCTCCTGTTTAGCAAATTCTGCCTGAAATGGGGAGGCTGACTTTAGCCTGGGGAAGGCAGAGCTGTGAAACTCCTCGCCACAAAGAAAATGCAGCACAAAAGAGTTTGGCATTCTCCAAAGATGGAATAACTACCAGGAGAAAGTGATGTCAGTAATTACCCAGCTGATTATACCAAACTCTGCCTCAACCTGCTATCATTCTGTGACTGGCTTTGTCCCTACACCACCATTTTGTGGCTGGTGAGCCTCAGTAATTTTCAGACATCTCAAGTGAGCCCAGGGGGTAGGAAGTTTCAGAACCCCTGCGTTATCTGACATTTAGCCTGTATTTGCTAATGGCATGGCATTATTGTCTTTAATCTTAATGACAGCTCTGTCCTTCCAGATGTTTTTGTAAAATGAAGTTATATCCCCAGCCTCAAGCTAATGCCTTCTAAGCTACGTGGGCCCCATTCTTTTCAAATTTTGCCCATGAAATGAACCTTCTAGTCCTGCATAATCACCACCACTGCCTTCTTGTTTGTGCCTTCCTCCCAAAGAAAGCCCAAAGCAGTTAACGTACTGCCAATTTTTTAAATAAAAAAAATCCTATAGCATAATACAAACCGCGCTAAGCATTATTTGGCAATTCTGTTAATCAATACCACAGCCATAAAACAATCAACAAGAGGAGACTGAAACAGCCACCCCTATCTTAGCCAAAATGCACATTTACACCCTCACTCCAGCAGCCAATACATGAAACTGTTCAGCTTTAACGTCAATGACAAATCCACCGTCAAGCCTATGGATTAATCAATAAAGGTTATCACACAGAAGCACCATCCCCAGGGTTTTTGTTCATCCGGAACTTTCCGGAACTCAGTTCTGGCCCCTCTCAAGTGGGCACCATTGCCATTCTAAGAGAATGAGGGAGGTGTTTGTGGCGAGTTCTCTTTTTCTAGAAAAACAGCACCGACCATACTCTACTGTCAGGGACCGTACTGAGAAGGGCTGCACTGAGAAAGAATGGTGGGAGCCACCCCCTCCTCCTGATCCTGATCCTGAATCTTCCCAGGAGCAGGAGGACCGTATAGATTTGGAACAGTGGTTTGCAGAGGGGTATAGTTCGGAAGGGAGAAGCTGGGAAATATTGGATGGGGAACAGCTAGCTGAAGAAACAATAGAAGAGAGAGAGTTAACAGATTCGCAGTCTCTGGATAGCTTCTCCCCCCCCCCTTCTCTAAGGACAAGGAGAGCTCAGAAAGTGTCAGAACAGAAAACACAGAGGCCCCAAGCTCAGATTACAAGACACAGGAGAGACGTACATTAAGAGGGACGGAGGGGGAAGTGAACATAATTGGGAGCACTGCCATTCTAGTTAGACGCTTTCTTTTGTCCTTCGCTGTGTTTTTTAAAGAAACTAACTGGTAAGAATTCGCTTTCGTTTGATCTGCTCATTTACGGCCACAGGGGAGGAAGGTGATTTCCCGAAGCCTGACACCTACCCCCCCCCACCCTCATAGGAAATAGATTCTCTCAGCCACAGTTCGACAAAGGCAGAAAAAGAGGAGGCTGCTCAGAAAGAGAGCCCTCACTTGTGTTCCCCAGCAACTGGCACGGAGAGGCACGATGAGGAGTCAATGATAGTTTGCACTATCCTCATGCCAATCTCACAGACCATGGATGGTAGAGGCAGCGGCTCACCAGAGCCCAGCCACGAAAGTCTCAGCCGCTCACCAAAGCCAATATTTCAGATGGCAGAGGCAGCTTCTCCTACAGGCATTCAAGTTGCACCTTGTTTCTATTCCGTCTTAAATGCCTCCACACTAAACATATACGTCGACCAGAATCGTTTCCCAAGGATTTGTGATTAAAGGACTTCTGATTGAAACATCAGTGGAAGTTTCCCCCCTCTCCCTGCCTTATCTGATCAGGGTGATCTTGAGGCAGGGTGTGAAAGAGAAGGAATGTTATTCTAATCTTATTAATGAGTATGACTTTCCTCCCACCCTTCTCCCAAGATTAAATAATTAAGGCTAAATCCTATGCACATCAAACTACCTTCTGAGGACATTTGCATAGGGGTTGTCGGAGTAGGAACTTGACTTTGGGCATGCATCCTCAGACTAAAGGAGTTTCATCTATCTGTGTCTTGTAGTATGAAAGCAACTTACAGGACAAGGATGAGAAAGGCATAGGAAGGAAGGAAGGAAGGAAGGAAGGAAGGAAGGAAGGAAGGAAGGAAGGAAGGAAGGAAGGGAACGTTCTCTTTTCCTGAAGACTGCTAATTCACTTTTTTAATCTCGACAGTTTTCTTAACTTGGTTCCTGTATTTGCACATCCCACTCCGTTATGCCCTTTGAATTGCTCTTGTTTAACTGATCTCATTGGATTTGAGATGAGGAGCGTTTTCAAAAGAGAGAGCCAGCTTTGGAATTATGTTCCTTCTTCCCATCAACTTCTCCACAGTTGACCAATAATGAAGATTTCAGATCGGCTCTTTTTCTGCTCACAAGCCTTAAATAAAACGTTTTGCTAAGGATACGGATGGTTGAACATTTACTCTTGTCCCAAATTGTAACGTTCAATACCGTTAAGATAGCAATTCTGTTGTCTTTGCTTCCCAAAGGCAAAGTCAGTGAATTATTGCATTGAGATATTAGATAAAAACTGCCGGGTAACGATTAAAACACAAAATAGAATATTGCTCAGAGGTGTCATGCTTAAGTGAAATCAAATCTAAAATGAAACATATCACATGCAAGTTTTATGGCTCAATGAAAGTCGCTAATTACCATCGCCAGCAAATTTCTGGGCTATTTTACTGTGCGATTTTTCTTTCTGCATCACTTCCTGCTATTTATACTGATACTCCTATTGAAATTATTTATTTCATTTATGAACTGCTTTCCACGAGGCATTCTGAAGCAATTCTCAGTGCAACAAGATATATACAACAACATTTATATATACCGTGTTTCTCATATTATAAGACACGTCTTATATTTATTTTTTCCTCAAAAAAACCACACTATGGCTTATTTTCAAGGGATGTCTTATTTTTTTCCTCCTCCTCCTGCCGCGGCCGGCATTGCTGCTGTGCCTATCACTATGTCTTATTTTCGGGGTATGGCTTATATTCCTTGAATGCTTAAAAATCCTGCTATGGCTTATTTTATGGGTATGTCTTAAAATATGAGAAACAGGGGGTATATTAAAAAAAACAGTTCAAACAATTGCATACATCAAAGCAATTATAAGTATAAAAACAGGTTGAAACAACACATACATAAAATCAATTCAAATCCAAAACAGGTACCAACTAAGATAAATCTTTTAGAACCGTAGAATTGTAGAGTTGGAAGGAACCCTGAGGATCATCTAGTCAAACTTCTCTGCAACACAAGAATATGCAGCTGGCCCGTGTAGGGATTGAACCCACAACCTTGGCGTTATGAGCACCACACTCTAACCAATTGAGCTAACTGAAGCTTGGTGAAAGAAGGATGTCTTCAGCAGGTGCTGAAAAGATAGCAGAGAAGGTACCTACCTGGTGTGTTATGTGAAGGAGATCCAAAGGGTGGGTGCCACCAAACTAAAGTTCTGACATTGTGCAGAGTAGTCCTCATCGCTGGATGTTATCTGCCTGATGCCCTCCCCTGCAAAACACAATGATTGATTGGGTAAATAAGGAATGAGATTATCTTTTAGTTAGGCTGGTCCTAAGATGTATATGGTTTTCTACACCAAGACCTTGGACGGCAGCGGAATATTGCATTAATCCTTGGAGGTGAGGGCAAATTCTTACAATTTTCATAGAGGCAGGAGGCTTACCATTACAACTGAGGTGGCTGGTTTGTTTGTTTTTAAACTTGTCAGTGGCTTCTTTTCTGGCAAGGTTTTCAGCATGTGCTTAACTGTTAAGCGTGCAAGATTTGCACGTGGACAGCTTTGGCATCAGATGACATCACTGGAAAAAGACAATGCCATATATGTAGGAGGGCTGGCAATACTGCTCTGGGTCTGTTTTGCACCTGGAAGGGCAGACAAAGTGTGCACCTAACAAAGTTCCTAGGTTTGCAGCACAATTTATGGCCACCAATCATTTCAAATCATGGCATAAATAGGAAATAGACACAGCTATAGATGAGTGGGATATGCATACACAAGGAAGTGTGTGTGTAGTTGTTGTTGCTGATGCTGCTGTTGCTTTTCAAGCACTGATGCACACCTGTTTTGGCATAGGACTTAACCAAGCAGTGTTTTTTTAAGCCCTCTGTTAAAATAGGCACTAGATTCAACAGACATCAAACATGCCATTAGACACCTGCGTGACAGATGCAATACAGGATAATGAACATGATAGCTCCCAATAGTAAGCTTCTTCACCCTTCTTCTTCTTCTTTTTTTACAAATATTCTTGTTTGAAATGGACTAAGAACCAAGTGAGACTGTCGTGTGTCACCAGTTTATAATTAAAATGTAGAGCTTGAATCTAAATGTATTGTAACCTTCAATTAGGCAACACGACCCTGCTTCCGGCTTTACTTCCCACTGAAAAGCAATGATAACAAGCTCACATTTATTATCAGAGTGGGCTCCCCCCCCCCTGGAGCAGTGCATTGAAACATGCTCACATCTGAGCCCTTTCACTGAAGACATTTTTTCGCTTCGGCAGCTTGGCATGCCGTACAAAGGCTTCTCTGATTTTTAGCGATGTTCACCTCCTCCAGCATAAAAATGATTTCTGTTTCACTATACAGGCATATTCATTCGGTGCCCAGGTGCATGAACTACCCACACACTAAATGGGTCATTAACTGTTTTTATTACAGCCCAATAACCAGGGGTTTCTTACCAAATTGGGCATTAGGTTATAATCAACAGAGACAGAAGATACCTGCAGCATGAAGGAGCCTCCTGCCAAAATGCAAGGAAATCCCCTGCAAACTTCTTTCGTGCCACCATTTTGTTAAGAGAGAATGACAAGGGGAGCCTGCAACAAAATGTTGCAGTGCGGTTCAGGATTCCATCCACTCTCCTCCGTTCCCCCAACACTGATTTTCCATTGTCCACACTGCCCACCCACCAGTCAGCCTGTACCCATTGAGCATGTTCAATCTTCATTGAGCTGCTTGGGAAATCTCCATCTTTAGGGTTTCTTTCTAAACATTTTGGTACATCTGCAGACCTTGGGGCCTCCTCTGCGTATCTGGTGCCCTATTGGCTATGTCAGAGATCACTCACAGCCTGAACACTGAAAATACAGGGATCGGTTATTTATACTAAAAATGCATTCCTAATATCAGTATTTCTGTTCTAGCTAGTGGATCAACTAAGGCTGCAGTTCTAAACCCCATTTAGATGAGCATGCCAACTTGAATAAAATCAGGGCCATCTTTAGCAAATATCCACCCAGCACCCCCATTTTTTTGGGGGGGGGCGCTAGGTCAAAGTTGTTGTGCTTTTTTAAGGGGACCAAGTCAAAGTTGTTCAGCTTTCTTTAGGGGGTCAGCTCAAAGTTGTTTAGCTATTGGAGCAGCTCAAAGTTGTTGTGCTTTTAAGGAGGGGAACAGTGAAATCCACTAACACGAAAAAATAAAAGGCAGCAATAACTCCGTTTTCACGTTTTTGTGATCATGTGGAAATGAAAGACACCCCTAGGGGGCGGCGCTGGATATGTTGATTCTGCAGCTCTTCCGCAAAAAAGAATGGAAATGACCCATCGACCGCAATCACCCAGGGATTTGTGGTTAAGATCTTAGGCGGCTTCAACGGGGGGCGCCCCCCAGAATTCAACACCCTGGGTGCAACGCACCCCTTGCACCCCCGGGTAAAGATGGCCCGGAATAAATTACCGGAGAAGGCAGGTAATTCTTCATTTTGCAACACTGCATGAATTAAAAGGAACTCTTAAGCAATAAACCCTTACAGCCCCTAAATGTAGCACTTGCTGTTGGAAAGAGCTGGGTGGAGACTTGCCACAGCTGCCCCCTTGATCTTCAACCCAAATGACTCTTATTTTAAGGCTGCAGGCTGCTCTTTAAAGCAGGGGGTGTGAGGGGGGCGGAAATCATTTTGACCTTTAAGATTTTTTTAAAAAACACCCCCCCAAAAAACTGACTTGTGCTCTCATTTTTGGTTCAGTGAGTGATGAATGGAGTGGGTTAAAGTTATGGATATGCTGGGTTTCATTTGATGTTATATTTGCAGAGGATAGGAGAATGACCTCTACAGCACATGCCAAGCAGCAGCTATCTCTCTTGATTGCATTTAATAACTAACCATGGAGAAAATTACACTTTACTGAAAAGGCCAAATTCATCCTTGGCTTAACCCCATTGATACTGGCAAAATTATACACAAGCAAGAACTCAGCCTGAAACTCTTCCTTCCTTATGCTGATGCCCAGCAGGTGTCCTACAGTAAGATTACTTACTGAGAAACGAGATATAGGAGGAGTGGGGTAGGTGGGTGGGATCACACATGCTTTTAATGGCAAGGCATTTACATTACAATCTCCCATGCAGTGTGGAATTTCAGCTCTCTAGTGCTGTGGGGTGATCAGTAAATATTCATACAGCATCAGTGTCGAGACCATGTTAGCACATTTCGAACCCTACCTTTCTATTATTCCAAAGGAGAGTTTTAATTTTCCTCCCTGTGTTGCCTTGTATCATGTATTTATGCTATCTGGAGGGGGGGGAAACCCCGCCGCCGCCATATATGTAGTACGGAACAATGAAGATGTCAAAATGATGCTCGGGGCATTGGGGAAATCTAATTCTTGAAACACCACTGCTGTTGCCATGGAGGAAATGCGCTCAATGGTGCACTGTGCTTCTTTGCTAGCCAACAGGATTAAAGGGCACGCTGCCTCCCCTCCACTGCACCCCTGGTTTCTCTTAACATGCTTCGTCAAGGCATCAGGGCGTTGTAAGAACATGTGCTATTTAATTAGCAGGGGTCCATATTTTCCTAGGGTGGGGTGTTTTATGGAAACTGGATGAAAACTGCAAACTAAAGATTCTTGCTCAGGATAGTTATTATGGAAAGGAGCACCGAAGGGGGTGCTTATTTACATTAATGCAAATAGTGTTAATGTGGAATCCACGTGGGCATTGATTTGGGCTGGACACGTTGACCTCACAGCATTCCTGCAATAAGATTTGGGGTTTTTTTTTTAATACCCTCACTTATCAAAATGGAAACCTATCATTTAAGTTTGCTCATTTAAGTTTTTGTTTGTTTGTTTTCCATTTATAATACTGGTGTGTGCAAAATAAACAGAACCTTTTTCATATCTGGGATGCTTTTGAAACGTGGCCCTAAAAGAAAGAGAGAGAAGGGTGTTAGGAGTGGAGAGGGAGGAAAAGGGAAAAGTAACCTTTCTAATCTTTTAAAAACTGTTTTTAAAATGTTGCTTTCTTGAATTATTTATATGTAAAGTGTCCAGTTCATTGTTTCCCAGGGAAAAGATGGCAAGGAGGGGTGCTCCGATTTGCACAGGGCATGAAGGAATTCCTGAAGCATAAAGCCTGTTGTGAATGTTTGTGTGTGTGTGTGTGTGTGTGTGTGTGTGTGTGTGTGTGTGTAAATGCAGAGTGGAAAGCTAATTGATTGTAAAGGCTTTTTATACTGTTTTGAAATTTATCTTTTAATGGCTGATATTCACAAGGCCAGACTATGGTATGGGCTTGTGAATATATTTTCAATTTAAACACTATAGGTGAGAAATAGTTTCCATATTCCTATGCACTGTTTTTTTAAAAAAGTGAATTTTGGAGCTTCATAATCTTGTAGCTGGAGTTTATTGCTGGCTGCTTGAGCTCCAGAGAGCAATCTGCAAGGCATTCCCAGGTGTCAAGAACTGAAAAGGATGTGGAAAGGAGGAATTTCCATCAAATCAGTGGAAGACTTTTATCTGTATTGTTGGGCAGCCTCTCTGCCCAGCCTGATGTGGCTGATCCTTGGGGTGCCACCTTATTACTCCCATGCTAGTGATGGCCTAATATGGCATCAAGGGATGTGGGTTGCGCTGTGGTCTAAACCACTGAGCCTCTTGGGCTTGCCAATTGAAAGGTTGGTGGTTTGAATCTGTGCAACGGGGTGAGCTCCCATTGCTCTGTCCCAGCTCCTGCCAACCTAGCAGTTTGAAAGCACGTAAAAGTGCAAGTAGATAAATAGGTGCCACTGTGGTGGGGTGGTAAACGGTGTTTCTGTGCGTTCTGGCTTCCACCACGGTGTTCCGTGGCACCAGAAGCGGTTTAGTCATGCTGGCCATGACGCGGAAAGCTGTCTGCGGACAAACGCCAGCTCCCTCGTCCTGAAAGTGAGATGAGCGGCGCAACCCCATAGTCGCCTTTGACTGGACTTAACTGTCCAGGGGTCCTTTACTTTTTTTAACCTTTAGTATGGCATCAAGTGACATACTGAAGACTCTTAGCATTCCCAACGCAGGTGCACACATGCTAAGGAGATATGACTTCAGATTCTCATTGAGCCATGAAACTCTGCGGCCCTGGAAAAATCTCACAGGGTTGATGTAAGAGGTAAACAGGAAAATCCATATATGACCTCCCGCCCTCCCCGCCTCAAAGGAAGAGTAAGATACAAATGGGACTAGGAGAAATTATCCCAAGTTCTGATGCTGAACATAGTTGGGTTTTAAAGACATTGAAATCTAAGCACAGACCTAGAGCTGCATGCATAGTTTATTGCTATTTATCATGCAATATGTAAGAGGTTCAGCAGATCACAGCATTTATGGTTTGTTGTTCGTGAACAATTTTGTGGTGCATGCTGTTAATTTTTCACTTTATGCAGCAGTGAATTTGAGGTGGTGGTGAAGATGCCTTGTCCAAGTAGGTCAGTAGCGAGGTTTGGATTGAAACCCAGGTTTGGTACTTCAGCTTGCATGCCTACTTTAGAAGACATTGGGTGTTAGTCAACTAAGTTTTACTCAGATCAAGCCTGTTAACATAAT
Source organism: Zootoca vivipara (assembly GCF_963506605.1). Classification (NCBI taxonomy): domain Eukaryota; kingdom Metazoa; phylum Chordata; class Lepidosauria; order Squamata; family Lacertidae; genus Zootoca; species Zootoca vivipara. The sequence continues at coordinate 103,378,367 of NC_083277.1, forward strand.
GAACACGACTAAGTTAAGATCTGTTAATTTCAATGTGCCTGCTCTGAGTAAAACCTAGCTGATCACGACTCTAGTGAAAATGGAAACCTGCCAAGTCTAAACACAGTTACTTCGATTTGGCAACCTGTATGTGTTTTGCAATGCCTGATGTGCTCAGCACTAGCTAGTCAGTGCTACATAGAGTAAAAATCCTTGTGAATTAGGTCCACTCACACATCTCTTAGCAGATGGTCAGTTTAGATAGCTGTGACAGCTCTGATCGTGTGTGTTGGGGGTAGAAGGATTTCCATTCTCTTCCTCAGCAGATTAATGCACTGCCAGAGCTGATTCACACTTGCATTATTTAGGCCTGAATTATATATTGTGTAGGTGGTACAGTGGCTGCTGAGAAATAAAACTGCATTGGTTCTAATGCTCTGCATATACTAGCTTCGTTAATCCGTAAACTAATCTGCCATCCCTTAAGTCCAAATTTATTCAGGGTGAATCATATCTACTCACAGATTTTCATCAACATTTTCCGGGACATCAAAAAAAGAAGTATCCTTCCCCCACCCCAACCTTTTTTCCACCTACTGCCCTCTCTTGCTCTTGCTTTCAGTTGCCTTCCCTTGTCCTCAGTAAGGTCATCTTTTAGCCAAATTTGATTGGCTCTGTAGAATCATGAAATCATCCTTTTCACTATGTGATTGGTTGAGATCACTCCTGTTACTGATCAAGGAAGCAGAAAGAAGCAGCCTGAGAGGGGGACAGAGCACCAAAAAGAGCTGAAAGGGGGGGGAATATTCAGACAAAAGTGGTTTTCAGTGTTTTCCCTAGCTTTAAGTAACACCATCTTTTTAAACAATGGAACTAGTAAATTTGCAGTGCTTAAGAGGCTTCACTTTGGATATCACATTGCACTTTTCTCAGCCAGTTAATAAATAAATCACCACTTGTTTTGCTAGAGGGGTCAGTGCCCATGGTTTTTAATAAGAAAAACAACAAGAGAATAGGGCAGAGGAACATTGTCATCCTGGCATAATCACGTTTTATACATTTTCATTTTTCTTTCTTCCTCTGAATATTGCAAAATCATCAGTGTCCAACTGCACTATGGAGTGAGCCCACAAAAGCCTGTAAATGCGTAATTAAGCCTGCCACTTAAACATTTGCCTTGTTGTGCTTCTAAATATTAACACTATATTCTTCTAATAATAGGCTCTGGGCACAACTCCAGCCACATCATTGCAAAAAACATTTCAAAGCATTTGCACGCTGCTGTTGCTGATATCAGCGCCTGGTGCTACATGTGCAAATTCCTGAATTTGCCACAGATCTTTTGGGAGGAATTCAGCACCATGCCAAGGTGGTTATTCATCAGGATAAGCGTTTCAGCATGCTGAGTGGAGTGCTTTTCCCTCTTCCTCCCCCCCCCCCCCCAGTGCTGTTCCACAGATTTTCCTGACACATAGACAGTGGTGGTGGGCCTGGGAGGAGGAAAGCCCCATTTTGCAAACAGATGTCTTTGCAGAGGGCTTCCACCGGTGGTACTCTTTAGCTGAATCCTGCCCTGTGCCCTATGTCAATGGATTGTCATGAAAATAATATGTGCTTCTATAGAAACATAGCTTGTGCAGAGCAGTTTACTGGGCCTTCCTATAAAGAGATACAGCTTTAGCTGTGAAATACAATGTGAATTGTTAGAAGTTCAGAATATGCCTTGTCACAAGGACCCTGTAAAAGTATTCTGGAACACCCTTCCATCAGATATCAATAAGATAAAGAACACAGCTTTTAGAAGACATCTGTATCAGAAAGTTTTGACGTTTAATTATGTTTTTATATGTGTTGGAAGCCGCCCAGAGTGGCTGGGGCAACCCAGCCAGATGGATGGTGTATAAATAATATTAATAAGAAATAATAATAATAACAATAATTATTCATTAGTTGCTCACTAAAAAAGAACCTCTAAGCAACTTACAGAAAACTACGAGACAAAGGCATAGCACGAGAATCACACCCATTATAGTAAAACCCTTGCAATAATCCATAAACAGACCTAGAAAAACTTCAGCAGTGAAAAACTAGTTAGCAATAACAGCAGTACATGCATCTCAGTCCATCAAATGCCTGACACTGAAAAGATATTAACGATGGCCTAATGGTATATTACACTTTCGAGTGTTTAAAAACATCTTTTGGGAAGCTGACTTGTATTAAATAAGACCATTAGTCCATCTAGTTCAGGACTTTGGACAGGAATCTTTCCAAAACATACCCAGAGATGCCAGGGATTGGACCCAGAACTTTCTGTGTAGAAAGTATGTGTTCTGTCATCAAGCCATGACCCCTCCCAATCTTAGAGACTGTAATTATTTTGGTGAGGTCTTCTCGTCAATGGCATTGGCCTCGTACATTCTACCGTGGTTACTCAGCCTGTTCTCTACTGTGGCCTCAAACCACTTTCTGGCTTCCATATCATATCATTATCCACAACTTTCCTATTGGACCATCTTAGACTGATGACTTCAGTATGCTTTCAGCGCAGCCTCCTCCTGCTTTCTGTTTGTGCTAGATCCTGCTCACCATCAGTTACAAAGCTGTAGCTGAAATAAAAGCATGAGCACCATCTCACCACAGAAGGGAATCCACCCAGCACTCATGGGAAAATGTGGTGTGATCTCTTAGAGCAATTTAATGAAACGTTAACACACGGCATGGTAAAAGTCGGTGGTTCTTATCAGGATGAGTTGCTTATTGTTTACTGTCATAACATTTGGTTTTCTCAAAATTTATTTTCTGTACCATGAAAATAGGACGCGGGTGGCACTGTGGGTTAAACCACAGAGCCTAGGGCTTGCCGATCAGAAGGTCAGCGGTTCGAATCCCCGTGATGGGGTGAGCTCCCATTGCTTGGTCCCAGCTCCTGCCAACCTAGCAGTTCGAAAGCACGTCAAAGTGCAAGTACAGTCATACCTCGGTTTAAGTACGCTTCGGTTTGAGTACTTTCAGTTTAAGTACTCCGCAGACCCATCTGGAACGGATTAATCCACTTTCCATTACTTTCAATGGGAAAGTACGCTTCAGGTTAAGTACGGACTTCCAGAACCAATTACACTCATACTTCGGGTTAAGTACGCTTCAGGTTGAGTACTCTGCAGACTCGTCTGGAACGGAGTAATCTACTTTCCATTACTTTCAATCGGAAAGTTCGCTTCAGGTTAAGTACGCTTCAGGTTAACTACAGACTTCCAGAACCAATTGCGTACCAATTAAACCGAGGTACCACTGTAGATAAATAGGTACCACTACAGCGGGAAGGTAAACACCATTTCTGTGTGCTGCTCTGGTTCGCCAGAAGCGGCTTTGTCATGCTGGCCACATGACCTGGAAGCTGTACGCTGGCTCCCTCGGCCAATAACATGAGATGAGCACCGCAACCCCAGAGTCGGTCATGACTGGACCTAATGGTCAGGGGTCCCTTTACCTTTACCATGAAAATAAATAAAAACAGTATTAAAAGAAGAAGTGCAACATCTGTGTTGCTTATACTGTTTTTGTTTCGGTTTCTGTGCTGTATAGGAAGACAGACATATACATATGAAACAGACAATATTAAGAGGAAAGCATTCCATCCTAGTTGTTCATCTACATGAATTTTTAAACATAAGTGGAGGCTGGTTCAGTAGGAGAAATGAGACAGTGCCCCACCCAATGTCAGCCTATCTTCAGCCATCTTCCCACCTGCCTATCGTCTCGCTTACAACCAGTCTAAGGCATGGCACTGCCTGCCAGCTTCCTACTGCTTAGTGTCAATGCTGGATGAGGACAATACCAGAGATAGTTGGCTCTGCTTGCCATTGGTTCTGCCTTAGGGTTGCCACCATTGTTCTGGCAAAATACAGGATAGGGTGGGGCAGGGCACTTCTTTTCCTCACCTGGTGTTGAAGTGACGCCAAAGCAATCCATTAACATCTGTTGCAGCCTAACAGGATGGTCACTCTGGAATTTGTCACACTCACATGTGCGCGCGCGCACACTCACATACACATGAATGTGCAAATCTGTCTGTGCTTAGCTACCCGGAGCTTAAATACATGACCTTTCATGCATCCTTTCGAACACATGCATTTGGAGAGGATCCCTAACTTGGCAGAGATGGAGGGGGGGGACCTGAAATACAGGATAAAACCGTATCAATACAGGACGTAGCATTATACATTGAAATACGTGACAATCCAGTATTAATACAGAACAAGTGGCAGCCCTGCCTTCCAATGGGTGCCAGCCACCACTGGGAGACATATGGGTCAAGTGGGTGTTCATATATGCTATGAAAGAGCATTTAGTCACATAAGCTCCACCAGTAATTTGAAATGGCACAGGTTTAGTACCCCAGTGAGCATTAAGCCTTCAGACTTGCCCTTTCCTTGTCAAAACCACTAGGTAGTAGATCAGGCATCCCCAAACTTCGGCCCTCCAGACGTTTTGGACTACAAATCCCATCTTCCCTGACCACTGGTCCTGTTAGCTAGGGATCATGGGAGTTGTAGGCCAAAACATCTGGAGGGCCACAGTTTGGGGGTGCCTGGTGTAGATCCTTCAGGATGCTGTGAACGTTGCTCAAGACAAGCCTGATTTTGCATCTCAGTGCAAATTCCTCCAGGCAGCTGATTTATAACGTCAGTAATCACTCACCATCCCTAATTGTGGCCATGGGTACAGAGAAGAGGTGGCCACATCAGTCAACATTCGTTATTTGATGGCCATGCGCATGAGTTGTCCAAGGCCCAGCAATGACATTTTCTGCGTAGCATTGAATCACGAAACGGGACATCCTGCCTGCATTTCCCTCATCTCAGTTATTTACTCCGCATCTTTTCTAATACTCATTAGTTCAACTGCACTTCATTAGACTGTGAATTATAGATACTTGCTAAACCCTCACCTGCAGGATCAGCTCTATGGGATCAATTAATTGGGAATATGTTTAGTTTCCTGATTAACTTAAACCCATGGGCATATTTATTTGCTGTTCAAGGAGCAGTTTCCTAAGGCGTCATATTTGAGAAATGGGATCATGTTTGTTTTAATAATTGTAATGAGGGAAGGACCACCATAAGGGGAAAGAAACAGGGGCTTTGCTTCCAGCGCCCTTGCACTGTGTGTGTGTGTGTGTGTGTGTGTGTGTGTGTGTGTGTGTGAGAGAGAGAGAGAGAGAGAAAACACACAAACCAGAGAGTGAGAGAACTACTCTGTCATTGTGAGGCAATGTTTTTGCACAGTCCTCACAGTGAGTTCCTGATGGAACTAGGTCATCAGCAGGTATCAACATGAGACAAGCAGCTTTCAAAACTGATGGCTTCCCACCCCATGTTGGATAACGACTGAAATATTTTGGAAGATTTTCACAGCTAAGAGAGAGAGAGAGAGAGAGAGAGAGAGAGAGAGAGAGAGAGAAATAACCTTGCCGCTGAAGATCTGATAGTCTTAATCACACTTAGTTACATCTTTTAAACAAAAGGCTGTTGGCATAAGGTGTTTGGGATGCATTTATTACATCTTCATATGATATGGGATTCTCCTGGTTCCGCATGCCTTAACTTTCTCAGAGGTCAAGTTGTTTCCAGGAGAGTGAGCTATGCTCCCTTTTGCTGGTGCAAATCCAAGCTAGCTTCTTGGGGTTTCAATAAGTCAGCCTGTGTACTTTGATGGCAGAATGCAACTGTTTCCTTACATATGCAGCTGTAAACAGAAAGCTACTCCGAGTTGTCAAAAAACATGACGAAAAATGGAATAAAATGAATGCTAAAGCTGAGCAGCAACCTAGAATATATTCATCCATTTATCATTTCTGAAGTTCCTGTCTCTCCTGTTTCTGTGCCACAAGGCTTAAACTGCAGATTCCCCTCCCCCCATTTTATATTATGTTTACTTTTCTAAGAATAAAACTCAATTTGTGTGCATGCAGAAGGACAGTACCGCTGAAAGAGCATTTCTTTTAGCACACTGACTTACAGTGTACATTTCTTTAAAATGCTTCTTAGACCAACTTTTAAACTTTTGAAACACATTTTGCTGAACTGGTAACACACACACAAAACTGCAGCTTGCAGGTTGGGATTTCTTTGGAAAATCTCCCAAGGAAATCTATTTATAGTTCAAGCCTCAATCTTAAATAGTCTCTTGTATCTCCATCTTCCAGGTTGATGGACTAAGAAATTCAATCCAGATAGGAATCCAGAAAGTAGTATGGGATATGGAAAGATACTGGCTGAGCAGCGCCTAGGGTTGAATAGGCAAGTGAGACCAACTGAATATTAAGTACTGTACAACAAACCCTTTATGCCTGAAGACTGCAAGGACAGAGACTATAACTTTAGAGAAAAGTCTTGACACATGCGGTATTTCCCGTGTCTGTTGATTGGCTCAGAAATAATGGCGTCAGTTTGATTCATTGCATTGGATTCAAAGAGGAATTGAACTTGTTTGTGAGGGTGCAAGGTGTTTTAAGTAGAACAAGTTAACCTACTCTGTGGTAACTTATCCAAGCTTTGTAATGCAAGCCAGGCACTGCCATCCCTCTTGACACTGTTGCTGGAGTTAAGAGAAGCATGGCAGGATGTTCAAAAGCATTGCTGTAACAAGGGTAACATGTGCAGAGATGCAGCTGTCATGCGGAGTGGATGTGAAAGACAGGCCTTCCCAGATCTGAGCTGCACTCTAAGAAGGCCCAGCACGAAGTTGCACTCTTATGGTGTGGTGCTAAGATTTTTCAGTACCAACAACTGAATGCATATTGAACAGGTATGTGTTTACTTACATGTGAGCACACTGCTACAGAGGATCGTAAAATCCATGGAATTGTAGAGTTGAAAGGTGCCCCAAGGGTCACCAAGCTCCAACCCCCTGCAATACAGGAATCTCAGCTAAAGCATCCATGACAGATTGCCATCCAACCTCTGCCTAAAAACCTGCAGCCTTCCAAGGGAGACCATTCCACTGTCAAACAACTCTTGCTGTCAGAAAGTTCTGCCTGGTGTTTAGTTGCAATCTCCTTTCTTGCAATTTGAATCCATTGGTTCCAGTCCTATCCCCTAGAGCAGAAGAAAACAAGTTTGCTCCCTCTTCCATGTGACAGCCCTTGAGATATTAGAAGATGTCTTTCATATATCCTCTCCTCTTTTCCAGGCTAAACATACCCACCTCCTTCAACCTTTCTTCATAAGGCTTGGTTTCCAGACCCTTGATCAACTTGTTTGCCCTCCTCTGCACACGTTCCAGCTTGTCAATATCCTTCTTAAATTGTGGCCCCCAGAATTGGACACAGTATTCCAGGTGTGGTCTGACCATGGCAGAATAGAGTGGTACTTTATGGTATTATTACTTTCCTTGATCTGGACACTATACTTCTGTTGGTGCAGCCTAGAATAGCATCAACTTCTTCTTTTTTACTGCTGCTGCTTCATCACACTGTTGACTCATATTGAGGTTGTGGTCCACTGAGACCCCAAGATCCTTTTCACATGTACAGCTATTAAGTGAGGTGTCCCAGAACTTATATATGTGCATCTGATTCTTCTTGCCTAAGTGCAGAACCTTACATTTGTCCGTATTGAAATTAATTTTGAAAATAAGCAGATATGAATATAGTCAGCAAGCTGGATGGGAAGCCAGCAGGAGCTCTGCATAAGATACAATATTGCTTTTAAAAATAGAATTGAAGGTGCTAATCTTACTTTTACACAGAGGCAGGTTAAGAATCAGGAAGCGGTGGCTACCTGAAGCTGTAGATTCACATCTCTCCCCATTGCAGGTGATCACAATGGAGCTACAGTGGTGCCTTGACATCCGAATGCCTCGACTTCCAAAGGTTTCGACTTACGAAGTCGACAAACCCAGAAGTATTTTTGCCGCACGTGCGTTCTGCGCATGCGCAAAATGGACGCTTCAGCATCCGAAGGTTTCGACTTACGAAGAGCGCCGCGGAACAGATCACCTTCGTAAGTCGAGGTACCACTGTAAATTCTAGTTTCTTACTAGAACAATAGCAAAGGAACAAGAGACCATTCTTCAGAACAAGGAATAATAAATTGGATAAAGACACATATTTCCAGGTGGCATTCCAGAGAAGCTGGTCCCAAGCAAATCAGGCACATTCAATTATTTGCTGGCAGGTTAAGATGGTCAGTGCAGAACAGAATTATATTTTGAAGAATATGCAAGATTCCAGCCCAGTATGTTACCCCCTTTCTACCAAAGAATAGTTACTTATTAATGAATGTTGCAGTGGCTGGAGAGTTACAAATTCCTGCATAAATCCTGCCTTTCCTTTGCCTACGTAATGGCCAGTTTCATACATATGATTTGCATACTTGACAGGATACTGTTCTCAGAATAACTTCATTTAAATCTTATGTTTTCAATCACACTGCAAACCATCTCATGGGGAGAAGGTGATCAGTAGCACAGTCTAGCCAGCATCCTTTCCTGTAAACACCTGTGTTATTCTGGGAAAAGATGACAGACCATACTCGTATCAACCATGTTCAAGAGGCAAATTATCCCTACACTGATGCTGGACCCCGTGGAGAGAGAGTAACGGCCTCTGTGAGTCACTGCAGTAAGTGACCACACCGCAGTTCACGTCATAATCGCTTGCTGCAACTTTTAGAAAAGGCACCCTGACTTTGGAAAAGTTGGGTAGTCTTGATTGTTAGGAAGATTTAAGGTCAAAGTCTGGCCTACTCCTCACTTTTATTTTTCTATATGGAGAGGTAGGTGTGGGAATTACAGCTAGAAATCCACAAATGCTCACCTCTGCTGTGTGCAACTTTTAGTCTAGGAAAATAAGACAGATCAGACAAGCCTGGGAAAACTTGTGCCATTTTCCAGGCTTAGGAGATCTTACTGAAACATCATACTAGGCCTCCCAGGCATTGTAGTGGACCTCAGGGAGAACTGAAAAACAATGAGGCTGCTTCTAGCACACTAATGCAATGTTATAAACTTCTTTTCATTCATTGCGCACATTTTTTTTAAAAAAAAATATGCAAACAGCATTTTAAAGGGCTGGTGACAATCAGGATCACAGCAGGACTGAATGAGAACTTTAAGGGAAAAACCTCCTCTGAAGCTGCTGTTTGTGTTGTGAATAAATCCCCTTTAAAAAAGGTAAAGGACCCCTGACAGTTAAGTCCAGTTGCAGACGACTCTGGGATTGCGGTGCTCATCTCACTTTATAGGCCGAGGGAGCCGACGTTTATCCACAGACAGTTTTTCTGGGTCATGTCACCAGCATGACTAAGCCGCTTCTGGCGCAACGGAACACCGAAACCAGATCAGCGCATGGAAACTCCATTTACCTTCCTGCCAGAGCAGTACCTATTTATCTACTTGCACTTTTTGGTGTGCTTTCGAACTGGGAGCTGGGAGTTGACAGGAGCTGGGACCGAGCAACGGGAGCTCACTCCATCACGGGGATTCGAACCACCAACCTTCTGATCAGCAAGCCCACGGGGCTCAGTGGTTTAGACCACAGCGCCACCTGCGTCCCTAAAAATCCCCTTTGTGTACCACATTTTGATGCTTTCAGGGTGTTTCTGATTTCAGATCAACTTGAGGGCCATGCCCCCACTTCTCATTAAATCAGCGAAAGAGCAGAAGGGTAGATACTCGTCGTCACAATACCTAATTATATATGAAGACGTAATGCAAGAACCATATGACACAAGGCTGTGAGGACCACTTCTTGTGGTGCTTTTCCTACCTGGTTACCGCTGTGGTTTTTTACTTGCCCTTCACCCCAAGGTCCCTGGGTAGGTTACAACATCAAAGTACAATATTGCTAACACCCAAGATGGTCTGTAGGGAAGGAGGTGTTATTTCAAGTATTTGGGTCCTGAGTCATTTATGCTTTAAGCACTAATGAAAGCACCTTAAAATGGGCCCGAAAATGAACTGGGAGGTAATGCATCTGTTTTAAAACAGGGGTGAGTTGAGATCTAATGGAACCCCATCCAATAATCTGGCTGCTGCATTTGGGACCAAGCTGAAGTTTCTGAGACATCTTCAAGGGGAGCTCAACATGGAGTGCATTATAATATTCCAAGACTTTGCCACTGGTGCATTGCTTGTGCCCTCAAGGGACCTTCATTCCCAATAATGGGTTCATCCACTGGATGAACTTATATCTTATATCTGGATGAACTTATATCTGGATGAACTTATACCTATATCACCTATAGAAGGAGATCTGAGGCTGCGCAGCTACATTCAATTACTGTACCTGTCTTCTGGGAGATTCTGACCTAAATAGCATTAGAGATCCTAGCAATAGCACGGCAGATTTTTCACAAGCTTGTTCTTCAGAGACGAGAGATGAAGTCTTTATAACTCAGCAGGTAATGTTACAGAGGGACCTTTGTGGCTTAAACAACTTTATATATCTTTATAGCTCAACATTTTTTAAAGCCACCCTATGGTGTAGGATTTTTTTTAAAAAAAACAACAAAACCTTGCATTTGCACTGACCTTTGGCCCTGGTTTTTTGTTGTTCCCATTTGATATCTGGATATCACATGTGGCAGATAGGAAAGACTTTGAAGGTGGAGAGTAGAGAGAAAAGCACTTCCAAGTGCTTCCTCTGTCTACTAAAAGCATCTTTAAGGGTCACAACTCAACATGAAGCTAGGAGAATCAGCAGGTTTATAGAAGGTATTATTTTCCCAGCATAGGTGACATTTTGATTCACACAAGCATTTACGGATCCTCTCCATAATATCAACACCCCAGATTTTATAATTTCTGGCATTTTTATAATCACAGGTTGCAACTACCATATCCTTGCAATGTTGTCGAAGCAAAATTCCAAGTATAGTTGATACTTAGCCAATAAATTATTCTATTCTGTTCTGTTCTGTTCTATTCTTGGAGAGGGGAAGTGGATCCTCCATTCCCTAGGCAGTGGTCTGTGGGGCTGAAAGCATTTGTCCCACAAATTAACACCCTCACAAATGGTCAGGCTCCGTAATAACGCTGGAGCCATCTAGCACCTGTGTAAGGAACAGATACACTCAGAAGCTGAACCACTTTACATACCAATATTTACATATGGGAAACAAAATGCAATGAGGGATGCAACATTTCAAGATGGAGCACCTTCTTTCGTACAATTTTTAATGAGCCATCCCAGGGAAGCTCAAGCTGAACTTGGTTTTCTTTGCTGGAGAGATGAAGGAAGACCTTACTGAAGTATGTGTGCGTCCAATTTATTTACCAGTGTGCAAGCATAAGCAGAGACATTTCTACAAGGCAGCAGATCTGGTAGCCAGCAGTAGATTCCTGGGCATTCAATGCCTTCAGCCAACCCTTTCTAACTCTGCTTCTATCTCTCTCCATGTCACCTTGCCAAACTGTGAATACGGCTCTTTCTCCCCGCCCCCCCCCCCCACGGACACAGCTGCTCCCCCTCCACTCCTTAGTTGGAGGGAGCAGGGTGTAACCCCTTCCAAGTGCTCTGATAATTTTCCTGTTCGAACTCACAAACAGCACCCTGTCTTCTTATAAATGTGCAGGGACGGCTCTAGGGGCAGGCTGGGTGGCGCGGGGCGCCAGGGTGCCGTGCCACCAGGGGGCGCCGCGCTGCGCCCGCCCACCAGCTGTGGCAAGAAACGGGGCAGGACGGGGGCGCTGGAGCGATCCCCGCACCACTGCGCCGGGGCGCTCAACATGCTTAAGACGGCCCTGTAAATGTGACCTCTTGAAGGGTTTTATCTCTTAGAGTTACCCTGTCATTGGGCTATCAATCCACTAAGAAGATCACTGGAATAGGGAAGAGAAGGAATGCCCAAACAGTTTTAAATCTCACCTTCTATTTCAATTTGTGTGGCAAGCTTTCAATTTTTAATTTTCTCTACCAGTCTAATTTTTCTTATCTCACGCTCATGCAAGGAGGAGGGCAGCCCCATTTGTAGCTCTTCAGTCTTTTCATCCTTTTGGTGATGGTGGTAGTTCTTCACTTGGGTGGGGAGTTGATGTGAGCCAGTGTTTCCTCAACCTTTCAGTCCTGTTGTTCTGTTTCCCCTCCAGACCCTAAACATTTGGCAACCTTTAGAACAGTGTTTTCTGTTATCCAGACCTCTGAGCTGCAAGACTTCTCTTTCCAGCTGTTCTCAAGTGGTAGCCTTATCTCTTTCACTTTCCATTCTCACCATTGTCCTATTCTGGGCCCTCTAACATCTCCCACTAGCATCTCCTAAAGAAGCCTTGGCATAGCATCATGCTTGTTTAGCTCCTTACCTGCAGCCCGTTCAGGGGGAAAAAAACCCTCTTACCTACTCTAGACCCATTCTATCTTTATTCATTTCACGCTATAATGGTTTTTGCATGTGTCCGTCTCACAAACATTAACTCCCATGAATAGACATCAACAGACCATTCTGTAATGAACCAGCAGAACACTCAACAAAACAAATCCTGGTATTTTCAAAAGATAGCTCTAGTTGAAAGCTCTTTGTTTCTCTCCACCAGTACCCAGCTTGCATGGCCTTGGACCAGTCAATTCTTCATTGTTTCCATTTCCTTTTTGGTTGTTTTTTCCCTTTGTTTTCAACCTTGGCCAAGATACCTTTTACCCAGTCAGTGCTTTTTTCTTGGGGGGAAAGGTACTGATACCCTCTTCCCCCTTTTTTCTGTCTCACACACACTCCTGTCCCCCCCCCCTCAATTAATTCAAGCCCCACTTTGCGCACCCCTCTCCCTTCTCCAACATCTCCCCCCCCCCCCGCACCTTGCCCTGTCTGCTCTCCACATCCACCAGCATCCTGCCCTCCCCTTCTCCTCCCTTCCCCTCATCCCAGTGCCCAGCCGCACCATCAGCTCTATAGCTTGCCTCAGCCAATGCTAGCAGCAGAGGCTGCTTCCTCCTCTCCCTTCTCTCCCTCCCCCCTGCCCCGCAGATGTGGAAAGAGCGAGCAGGGGTGAAAGGGAAGCGGCACTTGGGGTTTGCCCGGCTGCTCCTGGCGCAACGAGGCAGTAGCATAGCAGCTACTCCAGCAGGAGTGAGCGCTTTGCGGACAGCTGAAGGGGAACTGTGCAAACTATTGGGTGAGAGCCACAACTACTGTCGCCTCAGCCTCCTGCTTTTTGCAATCCCCTTTTTAGCCACGTTTGCTTGCTTGCTCCCTCCCCATCACTGTCCATTTACCTTATCTCAAGATTTGTGTATCGTTGAGCACTACCGGAGTGGGGGTGGGGTGGGGAAGCACCTCTATTGTGGGTTTGGAAGCTTCCACAAACACCATCATTAAAACAAGTTTTCTTATAAGCAATGGAAGGAATAACTTTTCTCTAGCAAATAATATCTTTACAAGACTGCATCCTTTCTCAAACTATACTGCTGTCTCATCCCATCCATTGACTCCCTTACGATGCCACACTGGCCAAATTCACACCATACCTTTAAAGCACTATGTAAGGGGGAAGCTCATCTCAGAGCACCGACTCCAGCGAAGGGTCAGATGACAAGAGCCAGGAAATGGAAAGGGAGTGCCGGCCCTCGAGCAGCATCCAAAAGCCCTTGCTCCATAGGCAGGAATAGAGGGAGGGGGAAAGAGGGGGCAGGAGTCAGTGAGTCAGCAGGCCATTCCCACACACACTTGAGGCTTCGGAGAAGAAGAAGGAGACGCTTCACGGTTCCAAGGCTCTTGTGCTGGTCGAAAACCTGGAAATCGCCTGTGCAGGAATCTGATTCGGAATGAGCAGGCATGAAATCTGTGGGACCTCACACTGTAAATAAGGTGCACTAATAAAAGCATCTAAAAGACAAGCAGATGTGGAGGGTCGTTACTCAAGAGTAGCCACAACAACCCTAACACACTATGATGTCACTATGAATGGTCATGGAGTTTGCTAAGGGTGCTGAGAGTTGTTACAAGACTCCTATTCCTCTCAGAGAAGTACAGTTTCAAGAGATCCCAGAGAAGAAGGATGAATTGTTAATCTTGCTCTGGGAATTATGGCTCTGTGTTGGGAGCAGAGTGTTTCATAACAACTCTCAGCACCCTTAACATACACCTCCCAGAATTCTTTGGAAGAAGCAAGGAATGTTTAGAGTGGTATCATAGTGTATTTAAACGCATTGCAAGAACAGAAATATTGGGGTTCTGTGTGCATTGACTACCACACAGGAAAGAACAACTTTACCTATGTTAATGGGGAACAGCCACAGTGGCTGATTCTGGGGGGCCTTTGTTCCATTTTGCCTTTTGTTACTGCCTTCTAAGTTGCTTGACAACCTATTCTTTCTCTGTGGTTTCAGCATAATAAAAGTGGGTGAAAAAGCATTGAAAACAATAGGTTAACGTGGCAAATTCATCTGGATTTTGAAAGACAGATCCGTATGTAGCATATTAAATTCCTGCAGAATCCAGCACACTGATCTTTTCTGAAAGACCATATGGGAATTTTAACCCCAACGCAATGGTTCCATGCAAGGTTTCTTTTCCCCCTAATGTTTTCTTTCACGCTGTTATGTCCTAATATAGCTCTGCTATGCAATTGTCTTCATCTCCCATTTTCATATAGGTCTGCACTTAAACTCAGCAATAGCCACACTGGAGACAGAACCAGCCTATTTCTCAGGAGCTTAGGGATAGAGTATTACTTACACCTTTCCCTCAGCAGTGTAGTAGCAAATTCAGAACTGCAAGGTCCCTTCATTATAGTCACAGCCACACCCTCCGACAGCCATGCAAAATTGTACAACCTTCAAAGACAATCTTATCTTACAATAATACAGTAACAATAATTAGGGAGGCGTTGCAACAATCAATGCCGATCTCCATGTGTTGCCCTTCAGCTGTAGTGGGGTAGGAGAGCTGGGGTGGGGGTGGGGGAATCACATCTGGCAACCAATGCACCCCTTTGGTTTCAGGTAGAACATGGGTAAGCTGAGTCTAAAAAGCCAGGGAGACAAATGGCTATCTAGCGGCTATGGTGGCTCATTTGCCAGAAGTAATGTATTTGCGTGCCCAGGCGGAGACCCCCCTGACCCCAGGTGACACACAGTAGTAGTAGTAGTAGTAGTAGTAAATATATTATTTATACCCCGCCCATCTGGCTGGGGTTCCCCAGCGACTCTGGGCGGCTTCCAACATAATATTAAAATACAATAATCCATTAAACATTACAATGGGTTATAGGATTAAAATTGGCCACAACTTTATTAAACTTTCAGGTGTATGATGACCTTGGTTTAGGCATTGACCATTTATCCCTCCCAGTCCCCAGCCGGGGATCTGGGGCACATCAAGGTTATCCAATCTGCTTGGGGATTGGGCTGGCTCTGGAAGACGTATGTTTAAGCAGAGAGTCTCCCCCCCCCCCATTTCGTCGCTACACAGGGGAGTGCAATGACAACCTTTCAGCGTATGGCCAGTGACTCCCCTCAACACAACCCCTTTAACAGGGAACCCTGGGATCGCTGCCGCAGGAGGGGCATGTGTCACCACTTCACGCCACACCCCCCATTTCGGGAAGATATCTCTGGAGCCGACTGAGAGATTCCAGGTAGGCTCCACCCCCTATTTATGCTAAAAGAGCGGACCCAACCCTTACTTGGCCCGCTCCTCTGGCTACGCCTCCCCAGTCGCGATTGGTTCTTTGAACTGAGGTTTGGTGGGAACCTCAAGGTTTGCAACTTGGGGAGGCGGTCTGCCAAGAGTCACATAGGATCGGGGGTGCTGCATGCGGGCACGCAAAGGGTGTCCTCCATTTGATGTGGAGAGCGGTCATTCCCACGAAGTTCCATTGTATGTATCATAATTCTCTCACCATTCTCTTGAAACTGAGGCACCTTGCATTTTCAGTGTTCCTAGCAGCTTAGCTTTGGAGCATACTGTGGCTAAATACCTCCTGTTTCATGCTGATTGAGCATTTCAAGGAAGCTGAAGGCAGGGACCGTACTGCAGAAAAAGTAGCAAGTCTTTGACACCCTTCCCTGCAACTACTGCATGACAACTTCCCCCGTTCTCATGGTGAAACAGTGGCTATACTTATTTCAGAATTAAAATAATTTACAGCACTAGTTCTTTATTCTGGGGCAGTAGCCACAACTGTTCATGTGACAAACTTGAGTGTGAGACTGCCTTTGTGCCCTCCTCGTAAGCACATATAACAAGAGGCCTGCTGGATCAGGCCACAGAGCTGCCACTGCCAATATGGCACCCTCCCAAGTGTTTTGGACTACAACTCCCATCATCCCTGACCACTGGCCATGCCGGCTGGGGCTGATGGCAGTTGATGTCCAACATATCTGATTGGAGAAGATTGCCATACATCAAGCCCAGCATCCTATACTAAGGTCACCAGTGACTTCTGGTCGGCTACTGTTGGTAACAAAATACTGGGCTAAATAGAAGCTGGTTTCACCTAGCAAGTCCTTTTATGTTAAGCTGTGCTTGATTATATTCTTGCAAATGAATTAGTTATATCAACATCTAGTAATGTAGCAAATGCATGCAAGTGATTATTCAAACTCACGGTACTCTGTGTCAATAAAAAAACAGATATGGTGCGTGTGCTTTGAATTCCAATAGCTCTGCACCCTGAAGAACATGCCTTTTTTGAGTGGGCTGGGAATTTAGAAGTCTGCTCTTCTGCTGACTGATCCTAGTAAGGCTGTCTGTCAAGACAATTAGGAAGCAACAGAGTGAGGGGGTTGTGCCCTGAAAGAGTATATGTGCTGCTGTTAGTCTCAGCATGTGGAAACCTGAACATTTCATGTGCAGCCTTTCTATGGAGAAAGCAAATCTGTTATACGTTGAAACTACAGTTGCTGCAAACTTGGAGAAAAGTTTGGAGGAAGAACTATTATTCCCCTTACATCCTTGCATGTGTCTTTATTTGTATGATCACCCCACCCCAGTCTACCTGACCATCTCTTACTAACACAAGCCAAGCTAAATAATATTTATCTGATAAAATAAAATGGGGCGCATGGTCTAAGCAAGCTATGGGGAGGAGTATTTATTGATTTTAAAATGACATTCTTTTTAGATTGTTAAGCGTTTGGTTAAATGTTATACACTTAATTAGTTGTTCTTTCAAATACAAGAAAATGGGGTTTTATGAATTCTGCACAAATTAAGGCGGACCACGAACTATCTGAACAGGAAGCTGTCCACAATACCCCAGCAAAGAGAGATGTATGAATGGGATTTTCTTTCAAAATGGATAGATCATTCTGCTCTTTCGTAATGAGCCAAGCACACACAATATCCATTAAACTAAGTGGAAAAAGCACTACATGATGGCAAGAGGGTTGTGGCTAGGATTGCCCAATATCCCATAGGCATTGTGCTGCATATTTGCAGGAGATCAATAAATTCACATAACAAAACTAGGCAGTGACCATTAAAAACTAGGTTGATTTCAGCTATATGTAAGTATAGTTTACCTTCCAATATGCAATATGGAATCCTGCTATTCTGAATTAATTCATCAGGAATAACTACTCCCTCTGACTGTTCAAGCAATCATTATCATAGACCCCAATCACTGCATGGTGATTGGAAGGAAATCCATCATCCATAATCTTACCACTCTCAAATAAACACAATCACATATGCCTAGAGATGAGAACTGTCAGATACTGTAAGAAATCTCAGACAAGCCATCATTTCAGGTCAACTGATTTATTATATCTGCATACTTTTGCCCATAAGAATCAATTAATTGAGTCCAACTGCAGCCCTGAAAGCCCCGTTGAACTCATGAGACATCTGAGTGGACGCACATAGAAATGCACTGCAAGTGACAATGGGACAGCTCTAATTGAAGAATAAATACTCTGTGATTATTTTGTTATGAAGGGTGGGATAGAAATGTATTAAATAAAGACAAAGATAATTCTGCCACTCTTCCAACTTCATTTATTTGAGTTCAGCATCATTGTTTTTTAGCTGTGCTGATGCCTCACAAAAAAAGTCATGGAACATTCCGGAATGGTGAAACTGCCGGGTCAGCCGGGGGGCAGGAACGATCCACAGGCATATTGGAGGAACGAATCCAGCCCGTCTCTCCCATCAGCGTTCAGCTGAGGAATAGAAACCTAACAGAAACCTGGTTTTAGGGAAAGCACGCCATAGATCTCCACGGTGCAATCCTATGTTGATGAGCCCCATCTGCCCCTCATTTCCCTCTACAGCATGTTCAGAAACTACCTTCTTGACTATTAGACCTACTATTGGCCATACCATACATTAAGCCCAGCATCCTACAGTAAGGTAACCAGAAACTTCTGGCTCAATCCGTCAGAACCTGTATTCACATGTAGGGGAAGTGTCTCACTCACCAAGGATTTGAGACCCCTTGGCTACCCTCCCCTGGTTTAGCCAGCCAGTTGAAGGTGTTACTTGGCTGTGGCCACTGCCACACGCTGACAACTTCTAGGAGCCACATGTGAGAGGTGAGTGCAGGGTGGGCACCGAAGGTGGACAAGCTACCCCAGGAGCCCAAGAGGTAAGACCCCTCCCCTAACATGCCATACACCCCAAAGTCTCTCCATAATATATCATCCTAGTTACTTTTATCAAATATGAAAGCATTTGCTAGTTGATTCTGGCACAAAATAATGCAAGAGGAGGGACTCTTTATAAACGCTTTGTTTTGAACTTGCAAGTGTAGCACGTTACAATTCACTTTTCGTGCCTTACTAACTTGCGGCTAAAATAGACTGATTTCATTGATTAGTTATATTTATTTGTCATCTCATAATACAGATTCTCTGGGTGATAAGTACAATCAGTTCTCATTTCAGAGGCATTAATGATGATTGGGAGGACTGCTTCAGATTAATCTAATAATTGTGGAGCGTTGAATTTCTTAGTTTGTTAGCAAACAACATGCAGACCCAGGAACAGCATGCTTAAAAGCAATGCTCTGAATCCTGAATCTGTAAAGGGTAAAAAAAAATGCATCCAATGAATAATTAAAACTAAAAGGGCACATGCTGTCTTTTTGTTGCCTTTTGTTCATATTTTGAGCACCAGAGCTTGCAATAAAAGTCAGCAAGGACTTCAATAAGTGCTGTTCCTTAAAAGGAGGGGGGGGGACACGAACTTATTGGCCATGTGCGGTCAACTGTTGTTTCACTTGTTAGCTTTCATGGTTTAATGTAACTGTCAGGGCTTGGGGAATTAAATGCTTCAGTTGCAGATTGTTAATTAGCATTGGCCAGGAACAGTTACACCTAGTGATTCACAACGCTATGAAAAAAGCATTGGGGGGGGGGGTGTCATCGCAGAACAGTGGGATATGGTATATTCACACACATTTCTGTACACACGTTCAGATCGCAAGAGGCAGCCAGATAAAAAGAAAAACCCGAGATCAAAGACTGCCATCTGGTTGCGCCTTCTCCACAGGCTCTGCCAATCTGCCACATTGTCTTGAGCTTTCCTCTTTCGTATAGCTATTAACATCTTCCTCCTTCTCCCCATACATCAGTGAAATATGGCCGATGTGGATTTCATAATGTGGAAAGTGAATGATGAGCAACTATCGTCACAGCCCCACCTGTACCCAATGCCCTGGATAGTATCCCCAGCATGCAGAATTCCTAACTACGGTAGATGGAAGTTTAGAACAATCCAGTTATAAAAGTATTTTTTAAATCTTGTTTTTGTTCCTATAAAGCCTTGCTGAGAACTGTGTTATAGGATGGCATGTGGGGTACCTGGAATAAGTAAGTCCTGCTTAAATAACTTTACTTTAGTGCCTTTGTTGCACTTCATCCTTGAGAATCAGAATTAGGGCAAAAGCCACAATTCAAGGCATTACATAGCATGGGTTGCCATGTGGCCTACAGATGCTGGACCATAACTCCCAAATATTGGTCATTCTGGATGGAGTTGGTGGAGATGTAGGTTGCGATCCTAGACATCTCTATTCAGAAGTAGGACCCACTGAATTAAAAGGAGTTTAGGATGGCAGATATAGTCCAGAAACATCTGAAGGGTGCTACCCTTGTGGTATAGAGTGAGTCCTGGAGAAGGAACATTCTTGACCTCATATTTTATGTTAGCACTTGGCAAGGAAAGTTGTTAGAAGGGAAAGGCATGGGAGGGAGGGAGAACATGTCGTTCTACCTGGTGTTCTTAGGAAGCTGCTTGTCCCTTGAGACATGTCAACTTGGACTGGTTGTTTCTGGGTGTTCTTTGCAGTGCATCCAATCCTTACAAGCCACATACAGAACAAAAATAGGTGGAACACGTCTGCTCAGCTCAAGAACACATCGATGTTAAAGATCAATAATTCTGCTGCCGCATCGTTATCTTCATTTTCATATCCTTATTGAGCACTCCCAGTTTATGGAAGCAGGAGCAGAGAAATATCAACACGCTTTGACTATATTTTAGTAACTGCCTCCGATTATTAGCTACTGTTAATGTATCAACTGTAATCCTGTGACAAATCAGAGGACGGCTTTACATCTCTCTCTTGTCCACAGTCCCCTTTTAATACTTGTATGTGCATTTAACTTTCAGAAGCTATTTGGTCCCTGTTTTCTTTTTTCCTGCACAAGAGTAATCCAATTGCTGCTGCAGAAGAGGGCAGATTTGGCATAGATTCCCATGAGCTAGGCCAATAAGGAGAAGCGATGTGAGATTTAAATCCCATGCTGCCACATTGATTGGTTTATGCCGTTTCACAACGTTTGTTTTTCCTCGCAGAATATCTTATGTCATTTCTAAGACCATGCCCCTTTTGGGCGAAAACATGCTTTGTTGTGTATTGCATTGATTTCTACTTAAGCCCTCTTGTGTGCCCCAATAAGTAGGTAGAGTATAAATTGAATAATAATATTAATATACAGAAAAAGCACTAGTGAAGTACCTGGTTATCATATTTGTGTGGGGGGTTTGTGCACTTAGCACAGCTCTCCGAGTGTTTGCAAACTTTTAGCTCCCTAGTTCTGACTATCAACATCAAGCTTGAAGCTTGGAAACCATTAGTTTCTTCCCCCCTTCCTCTAAACTTTAACCCACCTATCTTCATCCACATTGTGCCATCAATCCCCAGGGATTTTGCCAACAGGAACATAAGACAATGCCTTAGATCCGGAATGAATGGAGGCCCCAAATCAAGGTCATTGCATTATGAATCCAGACTGCATGTTGAAAGTGTTCCTTTCAATTAAAATGATTTATGGTATGACAGCTTCCTCTAACTTCTTGAATGAAATAAACCTTTCAAAAAGGGCTGGTATCTGGTGATGGATTGCTTAGGGCTGGGGAAGTTTCATAGGAATCCAGGAGTATCCAACCCCTTCCTAATCCGATGATGGATGTCCTTCTACATGTTCTTAAATTTAGCATTCCCACGGTAGTCTGTTACAAACTGCAAGCATATATATATATATGCTTATATATATATATATATATACTAGCTGTTCCCGGCCACACGTTGCTGGGGCAATCATTAAAAAAACCCCACCACGCGTGTTCTGTTAAATCACCCCGCCCTGACCCATTCATCCTCCCCAAGGGCACGGACCTCCCCCACTCAGCGCCCCCATCCCCCCCACCTTCAGACTCCCCCACCCATGCATGTCCCCCCCACCCCACTCACCCCTGTGGTGAAACCCCAGCCCGCCCCATTCATCCTTTCCAAGGGCACGGCCCACCCCCACTCAGCGCCCCCCTTCCTCACCCCAACCGTGTGACGTCACAACACTCCTCTCTCTGGTCCTCCTGCTGCATCTTCCTCCCGCGTGATGGCACTCGTCGCCCCGACCCCTCTCTCTCTCCCACCATCACACCCCATGTGCATCTTGGGGTGGGCCTGCTCCCCTGGATGGGCTATGTTGAGCTGGCTGGGCAATGCCATGTTATTGTGATGTCACAGACATCCTCAGCTGTGCTGCTTTGACATCCAGCAGATGTTATCCATTCTAGAAATCGTGTTCTAACTTGCCACAGGTGAGACATCTATATAATCTAACTTGAAACTGTAACCAACTCTTTCAGTAGGTCATGCATTTTTAAGCCTCATTTTCTAGAGTTCTATTGAATATATTAAATAACTTTCCCACCCCTTACATATTTTCCCCTTTGCATGCTTTTACCATTTGCGGTTTCCTTATTCTGACTACATGCCATGATGCTGGATCTTAGTTAGTCAGGGAAATCAAGAGGCCCAGTTGCCCTGGGACCAGGCACTGAGGGAAATCCAGCAAGTAGGTGAGCAGAGAATGCAGCAAGTCCACACAAGAGCCAAGTCTAGCAGCTGCAGTCAAGACTGACAAGCAAAGGCCAAGTTTGAGCTAGGAAGCATTGGTTATCCCTGTATTGCCAAGGAAATTCAAGAGGCTGCCAAGGAACAGGGGGCTGAGCATCTATAGAAGCAAGAGATGGCATCTTAGACTGAGAAACCTTCAGCTCTGTAGCTTATGATGGCTCATCACACAGAGCAAAAGAGAACCCAACCAGAGGTTCCAAAATCTAGCATCTGTAATTTCCCAAAATATACTTCACCAAGTCTAAATGCTCTAAAACTAGGTATTTGTTTAGGAAAAAATTATATGCCCCTTTTAATGGCCCATCCTCCCTCACACTGCCTCTTGAGTACTGTATATTTCCGTGTATAAGATGATGTGTTGATAAATTTTGGGGTCATCTTCTACACGGATAGTAGATAGATGGGCAATTGGTGGCAGCCGCAAGCTGGAGATTGTCAGCGGCGATTGGGCTGGTGTCTGAGGCAAGGCGTGCAATTGGCAGTGGCGGTCAGGTGGGTGAGCGATTGTAGGCAACCTCCCCCCCCCAAAAAAGCTCAACAACTGTGGGCAATCCTCCCATTTCCTTAATTTCGAGTCCCAAAAAATAGGAGTTGTCTTATACACGGGGTGTGTTATACACAGAAAACTACTGTAAGTCAGAAGCAAAGTGCTTACACTCATTTATTTCAGTAAGCCTGTTGTTGTTGTTTAGTCGTTTAGTCGTGTCCGACTCTTCGTGACCCCATGGACCATGGCACACCAGGCACTCCTGTCTTCCACTGCCTCCCGCAGTTTGGTCAAACTCATGTTCGTAGCTTCGAGAACACTGTCCAACCATCTCATCCTCTGTCGTCCCCTTCTCCTTGTGCCCTCAATCTTCAATCTTTCCCAACATCAGGGTCTTTTCCAGGGAGTCTTCTCTTCTCATGGGGTGGCCAAAGTATTGTAGCCTCAGCTTCAGGATCATTAAGCCTAAGCATGCCTAACTCTATATAGGATCTGTCTGTGACTTGCCTTGGGAAGACCCATGATGACCTCGTTTGCAAAGTCCGCAAAATAATTTCGTAAGAAGACTGAACTTCTAGGATTTTAGGAAGTGGTTCCTGGAAAAGGTGTACTAGCTACTGTACTTGAAAGAATGAGAGTTGTAGCATTGCAGCATAGACAGAGGGAAGACCTATGACTACTTCCTCCCATTGCATTCTGAGCTCACCCACCAGGCGGCTATTGCTTCCAATAGTGGCAATGCGCAAGTGTGGCTTGTGCACTCTGAGCTTGGTACATCCTGGCAGGCAGCAGTTGCATGATCCCACTAAGAACGGGCTGCTGGGCAGGGAGTCAGGGTGGACGGAGTACTGTCTGCAAGCAGCCATGTACGGAAGGAGACATTTTGCTTGGCTCTGAGCTGCAAAGCAGGAGGTGGAGGCAGATGGCTTCAAGACATGTATGATAACATAAGAAAACAAGGGAATGCGAAAGTATGGTAACAGTGCGCACTGTGCGCTTCAGAAGGTGGCAAGCCATGACTGGTGAATAGAGAAAACAACGATGACTTCTGGAACGACACAGCTGTCAATTCATTTATCTTTTCTTCTGAAGAAATGATGGGCCTTGATGCAGGCTATAGAGACAAGCCCATCAGATCATGGGTGATCACCATATTAATGAGAGAGAAAGGATGAGAGTCTGGGGGATATGAAACCAAATGGATGACAGCCCATCCCAAAGGGAGGGAGAACTCCAGTACTGCTGTCTCAGTGGATTCGGGACACAGTTTGACAGCATGGAAATAAACTTGGATTGTCACTCGAAGGATATGGATGCTTCGTCAAGCAAGGAGACTACCCACAGTTTGATATTTCAGGGTTTTCTTATATCTGGTAGACTTGCAGAAGGTGCAGCTTCTACACAAAATAATAATGTGGATGCAATTAGACATAAAACAAGTCCGCCTTCAGAAACTAGTGAGAGCATATTCCAGTCTCCCATGACTCTCTGTTGAGGACATAATATAAGAAGAGTGCTGATGGATCAGCCCAAAGGCTTAATCCAGCTTTCTGTTCGCTCAGTGGCCAACCAGATGCCTACAGGAAGCCTTCAAGCAGGAGGCTAATGCCACACCCTTCTCCCTACTTGTGCTCCCCAGCTGCTGGTATTCTGAAGCATTCAGCCTCTGATACCAGAGGCAGTATGCAGCCATCTTGTTATTGCTCTCTAACAACACCTGTTAAACATAGCAAGGTTATGAATACAGTGGTACCTTGGTTCTCAAACGCCTTGATGCTCAAACAACTTGGAACCCAAAGACTGCAAACCCGGAGGTAAGTGTTCCAGTTTGCGAACATTTTTCGGAAGCTGAATGTGCTCCGTTTTTAGTGTTATGCTTCCAATTTGAGTGCCATTCTTCCGTTTTGAGTGTTATGCTGGGGTCTGCCTGTTTTTGCTATTTATTTTGCATTTTTGTTTTTGAGGCTTTTTCGGTTAATTTGTTTTTGTGACTGTGTGGAACCCAGTTCAGCTACTGATTGATTGTGTGACTGCAGTACATTGTTTATTGCTTTCATTTTATGAATCAATGATCTCGTTAGATAGTAAAATTCATGATAATTGCTGTTTTAGGGGTTGTTTTTAAGAGTCTGGAATGGGTGGATCCATTTTGCATTACTTTCTATGGGAAAGAGCACCTTGGTTTTGGAACGCTTTGGTTTTGGAACGGACTTCCAGAACGGAATGAGTTTGAGAACCAAGGTACAATTGTATTGTACTGCATTGCATTTTACTGCCATTGTGAATTTGCTTACCGGACACATCGAAGCATTGCACAACATTGTGAGAGGACACACAACTTTTATTTCATGGTCATTTGAAAGCACCAATTACTATTTTTCTCTGTGCCTAGGTGTGCATAAATAGTATTTGTAAACCATAATTTCATCCTGCTTTTTACTTAATGGATTTTTAAAATTGGAAAGTTTTTGGTTGTTTTTTAAAAAAAGGAAAAGCATTTTTAGTTGTTCTGCAAATATTTTTCAGTAAACAGGTGAAGCAACACCAAGCTCATTTTACTTTTTATCCTATGTAACAAAGAATTTGACAGTGGTTTTATTGCATATGGAGTGACTGGCAATGTTTTTGGCTGGTGCCATGGCCTTTGGCTAGTGCAGGCATCCCCAAACTTCAGCCCTCCAGATGTTTTGAACTACAATTCCCATCATCCCTGACCACTTGTCCTGTTAGCTAGGGATCATGGGAGTTGTAGGCCAAAACATCTGGAGGGCTGCAGTTTGGGGATGCCTGGGCTAGTGCAATAAAGTTTGTGGTGATGGTACCAAGCTCCTACATTTTTCCAAATTCATGGAGCACGTGCCCTCCTGTGCAGAAGGCGCCATTCTCATGTATCTGGAACTGTGATGCAAGGATATGTTCATCCTAGGTCTGCTTTGTTAAGTACTGGAAGCCACACAGTCATAAGGCTCTCCTAGTGTCAGAATGTGACACTGAAATCAAGATCAATCCATTCCTGGATCTAAGAACATAGATACATCTTTTCCATCCAAGCAGTGAAGAGTTACAAGCTGGGAAATAAAGGGAGAGGAGGCGGTGGCGGAAGAAGCACCAGGAGGGCAACAGCTGATGGACACAGTGGCTTTAGAAAGCATTCCAGACCCACCCACCCCTCCCAGAACCTGGCAAGGCTTGAAAGTAGTAGAGCAAAGAGCTCAGAAGCAAAGGGCCCTCAGCGTCACTCATAGGGGAGATGATGACGAATGAGGAAGTGGGAGGAAAAGGGGGTGGGGAGTCACTTGGTACAACGCCATTATTCTAAGAGGCTGTGTTCCAAGCCTCTCTGTGTAAATATTGAATAAAAAGCAGATGGCAAGGACTTTTCCTTGTCTTATCTGCTCCTGGCAACCTGCAGTGAGGGTTGTTTCCTCTGCCGTCTGACACCAGGAGTATTAGGGGGACTAGAGTGTTTCCTCCATCAACAAAAAGCTGTTGTATCAACAGTTCCTATCAAGTTATAGGCATGGAGGGAGCACAAAAAGATGTTGAATCAGAAGGGGGAGGAAAGACCAATTAAAATGGGGATATAATAACAAAAGATCCTGAAGGCAATCTTTGAAGAATGAAAGCATAAAAGGAATGAACCATTGGAGAAGGTTGGCCCACGCATAACATGGCAAGCCAATAGGATACCCTCATCACATTTTGGGTGTTGTCACATATTACAAGCATCTTTCTAAATGTGAAGCTGCTTTGAACGTATATCAATTACATTGCCAGTCCCTGTTAACTAAGAGGCTATCCTTCTGCAATTATGCTTATGGCAACATTGGTCCAACTCTGAACCACGGTTGCCCATGGCACAATTGCAGAAAGAAGAATGTTTTGATAAAGCATGCATTAGCAGTGTAATGTGATTTGTGTTTTTAGGTCAAAGCAGCAAATACGGATCAGCCCAAAGCTATTCCATGTTTAGTAAGAGAATGACTTCACTGCCCAACCATAAACATGTTTACTTGGGGGATTGCCTCACTTAATTCAATAGGACTCAGGTCCCCAAAGCCCCCAGCTTTTATTGATGGAATGGTATTAATATCAGTTGCATACAGTACATAAAAAACAACAACATGGGCTTGCCAATCAAGAAAAGGACTGGGTCTCTCCCATGGAGTTCATTAGCAAGAAACTTGAAAATTTAGACATACGTGTGCTTTTTTTACGATTAATGGTGCAATTTATGTTTTCCTACATAAACTCAAGCATCCTTCCGATATAAAAATTCAAAGTGTGAAGTGGCTCTTAATTGCAGGTTAGTATGGGCAAGGCTGTAGCCATATTGTTTTTGCACTATTTAAGTGACTGTTGCTTAGGGTCAATTGAATCAAACAGTGTTAATTTTAATTTAGTGTGTTTTCTTTTTGTATTGAGGGGGATAGAGATCAATTGGAGGAAAAGGTTGCCATGCTTCAACTACGTAAGCTGATAGAGCATTAAAGAGAACAGGGAACTCGTGAACACAGTGAATTATGTATCACTTTTTTGTGTTTTATTGTTATTGCTGTTGGCATTATTGTACACTGTCCTGGGATCCGCTTGGACAAAGGACAGCACAGGAATGTAATTAAGCAATGGATCTGCAGCCCAGCTCTATGCAAGTTTACTCAGAAATGAGCCCTATTTACATTAGTTGGACTTTCCCCAAGAACAAACAACAAAGGCTGCTGGCAGCTTAAAAACTAACAGATTCATTATGGCATAAGATTTCAAGCTGCTGCCATAATAAATCTGTTTGCCTGTAAGGTGCTACAAGCCTTTTCATTGTTTTGCTAACACAGACTAAGGCTGCTACCTTTGTGGAAGTTATTCCCAAGTAAGTGTCTGTAGGATTTCAGCTGTAGCCTGTTGCTCTTTATGTCTGTGAGAGTTGTGCGTCTGAGATAAAGGTAAAGGTAAAAGGTAAAGGACCCCTGGATGGTTAAGTCCAGTCAAAGGCGACTATGGGGTTGCGGTGCTCATCTCGCTTTCAGGTCGAGGGAGCCGTCGTTTGTCCACAGACAGCTTTCCGGGTCATGTGGCCAGCGTGACTAAACTGATTCTGGTGCAACAGAACACTGTGATGGAAACCAGAGCGCACAGAAACGCCATTTACCTTCCCGTCGCAGTGGTACCTATTTATCTACTTGCACTGGCGTGCTTTCGAACTGCTAGGTTGGCAGGAGCTGGGACAGAACAACAGGAGCTCACCCCCTCACTGGGATTCAAACTGCTGACCTTCTGATTGGCAAGCCCAAGAGGCTCAGTGATTTAGACCACAGCACCACCCACATCCAGCAGACATGCATCTGAGATAGCAGGCACAGCACTTGTGAAACATGGAGTTACAATCTTAGTCCAGACAAAGTAACAACAGTAACTGAGATTTACACATTTAATTTTTTTTTAAAATGGACTATAAACTCAAAACTCCTTTAAGCTCCACCAGAAACCTTAGATTCTTAATTAGAAATACATAAACCGGTGTGATATGGTGGTTAGCCCAGGACTTAGAAGACCAGGGTTCAAATTCCCACTGGCTAAGAAGCTCACTTGGTGATCTTGCGCCAGTCACTGTCTCTCAGCGAGGCCAGAATTGGAAGGAGGAGAACTATGTTTGCCACCTTGAGCTCCTTGGAAGAAAGGCAGGATATAAATATAATTAATACATTTCATTTTAATTTAACTTAATTAAGAGGTGACATTTGCCTTGCCAGGATATGGAAGTGTGAGTAAGTTGACCAGTTTCCAAGGGATCATTTAGTCAGGTGCTAGCTGGTAAAGCCTGGTGAGGAGAATTTTATACTTCATGCAAAGAAAGTGCAGCAAAATAGTTAATAAGCATTTGATCCAAACCATGCAAATAATTGTCCTGTACAAACAGAAAAACTAATGGAGGAGAACAATGCATTCAAGCAGAGCAGGTAGACCTCGGCTGTGTACACGCCATAGGTTTAAAGCACATGACACCCCCCCCCCAAAAAAATAATAATCTTGGGGGCTGTAGTTTGTTAGTGGTGCTGGGAATTGTAGCTCTGTAAGGGGTAAACTACAGTTCCCATGATTTTTTGGAGGGGGGGTTATTTCATGTGCTTTTAAATGTATGGCCTTTAAGTAGCCTGACAGATAAGGACTCCTAGGTGTTGTGTATTGAGTCAAAGGATTTTATATCTGTATTACTATTGTTATGTATTTGCATTAGGGTAAAGTAACTGTCTTTTGGTTCCAGAAGGTACAGCTACTATTGGTTCTTTAACCTGCTGTATTTGGATCCTCTGTCTTATTGGTTTCCTCCAAAAGGCAGCACTGTGATTGCCTGATATTGTTCCCTCCAAAATGTATGCCTTTCTAGCTAGTCCCCCGTCCTCCTCAGAGCTTAGTCTTGTTTGCTTGAATAAGGAAGTGTTACTAGAGAACTGTCTCCAGCATATTATGTCAAGAGAGCTGAAATCACGAACCCCATGTCACAACACTAGGACTGAACAAAATTTATGAAATAAGTAGATATACACAGTGTTATTTTTCTAGGAAAAGAGGTGCCGGAACTCACCATGGCCTCCCTTGTTCTCTTAGAATGGCAATGGCACCCACCCGAAAGGTGCCAGAACTAAGTTCCGGCGAGTTCCGGCTGAAAAAAGGAGCCCTGGATGTACATATGTAAAAGAGATTAGCCCTCCTTGTCAGCATTAGCCAATTTACAACTCATTTCCAGTAAATGGGGCAAGACATATCTACATCCCACCGTGCTACGATGCAGCCAGCCTGGACAAAGTCAAAGTGAGGTGTTAAAGAGCATTTGAAGTAAACATTTTATATATATATAAAAAGAAAAGAAAGATGTGAAGAGAAAGATAACAGGGGTAAAGATATAATAGCTTCTGACAGTGAGCCTTTGTGGCAGAAAAGGCTCACAAGGAAACATTCAGCTGAAATGAGAGGAGGCAACCTTCTCAACCCCTTCTCAAAGACTTGATAGATCTGGGAGAAAAAGACGAACTCAGAATGGAATGTATCAGAATTAGAAATGGGCGTGTAACGGAGGCCAGGCAGCTTGGGGTCAGAATTCCAACATGGAATGCATTTGCTAATAAATGGGACAACAGAAGAGATGAGATACAGCTGAATTCTGAGCTTTGGTAAATCTGGTTTAGTGTACTGTAGTATAACGGGGATTTTATGAGATCAGAATGCAGCGTTGTAATGTCGGTTGCTGGTGCCCAGAGTGGCGATGTGCATGCACACATACTGGGGGGCAGGGGGTGCCAGGTGGGTGTTAGCCTAGCCCTCACACCCATTGGAGCAAAGCGGGGCTGTGCTGAGCCGCTTGCCTCCCCACACAGAGTGGGGAGCCCAGCCGGCCAACACAGCCCCGTGCCAAGCCGCATTGGGGGTGCCCGGGAGCACCTGGTTCGTGTCCCCTCAAAAATTGTGCACCCAGGGCCATGGCACCCCTGACACCCCTCATGCTACACCCCTGGCAGAATGAATTCCATTTGCACCATAAAGCTTTCCATCCCAAATCTGCTCTGGGATATGGTTGGATTCCACCCACCACCAATGCTGGCACACTTTTTCTTTCACGGATTTTCCTTTCTCTAATATCATTTTACCAACCCCCAGGACAAGCTGTTTAAAAAAAAAAAAGGTGTGCAGAGGAATTTTAAAATTCAGGGGCGACAAGGAAGCTACTGAGAGGAATTATCACAGGATAATCATCGTGCGTGTGCTCACTTTTAGATTGAGCCTAAAATCAATAATCTCATTACATGCAATGAGCCATGACGGGTTTCTGCATAGGCAGTCTCTTGATGTGTATTCAGTAAATGGAAAGTAAGGTTCCAACATGCTAGGTGGGCAATGAAGTATCTACTGCAAACACCCCCAGTAAACACCACTGCATTTACAAAAGTTCCAGCAAAGATAATGAAGGTCTCAGAAAGACCCTGCTGTTCAGGCTGCCTGGAATCAACCCAAGACAATGATGAATACAAAACGAAGTAGGTCACATATAAAAAGGATTTAGTTCATATGCAGCAGATCACACTCTCAACTTGAGATTTTTAAGACAAGCAAATGCTAGGCAGATGAAATGATCCTCTGTCCCTTTCAGATGCAAAGAAATAGCAGTAATATGTAGGAGGACATGACAAGTGTAATTGGTTTTACTAGTGAAAGAACACACACAAAAACTGTCAACACCTCAAGACAACCAACAGACACGATGGCCTTCCCACAATCTATTATAACTGGTATTATTGAAAGTTCTGAAACTTGTGGGTTTGTGTCATCATCACCATCATAATTTGTATGCCGCCTTTCCATATCTAAAACCACACCCACAACATGAAAAGATTTACATAATTAAAACCATGTAGTCATAAGCAATAAATAAAATACATCAAATAGCACACAACCGTAATTGAGCAATTCCCACATAAATCATTATAAGATCTAAAAATAAAGATACAAAAAACTAATATCAATTAACAACAACAAAACTCCCAACAAAAAAACCCCAAACCACATGTGCATATAGGTCGAGTTCTTTTCTATCAAGAAGACGAAGGCATAGTTCCCTCTTATTTCCAATATTCGGAGGAGGTTGGTGTGTATGCAGCCCAAATGGCACTGTCCGGACAAGAGGGATGTATTGGAAGGTTCAGGGAAACATCAAGAATTGCAGGAGAACGGTTTGTTTTTTTAAAGAGTGGGAAACCCACAAACATCCCAGCAAGCAGCAAGTGACCTCAGAAGGCTGGGAAACCAAAGGGGAGAGGAAATGGAATTGCCTATTTTGGAGCAGGGCATAACTAACTAGGGCAATATACAGGAGCCCTCAATGCTGCAATATTTTATTGCAGCTCTGACCTGTCAGATAAATCCATCATTCAGGATTAATTTGAAGTTGTGTTTGATGCACTTTTAGGAGAGGGTGTGTAAACTATTTTTGCTTTCACCAGGAATGAATTTGATTCCGTAAGGCTAGAATTTTGTTTTTAGTCATAATAAGACTTTGCAGTTTTCAACTTTCATCAATCAGTTTACGGAACTAATATGCACAGCTGCATGAACTCAGGACAGTGTGGAAATGTTATGCCACCTCAACTACAGTCGTAACAGCAAGAGGAAGGGAGGGAAAAAGCACAACAGGTTTTCTGGGCAAAGGGGTATTTGTGCAGGTGTGTGTTTACATGCACACAGACAATATAAGCTAAATTGGTTGGAGAATGGTATGCTTTTTCAGAGAAATGATGAGGTAGAAATACTGAGGATGTGTTTTAGGAGTTGCTAGACACATTAACTGACCTAGCAGAACATTTGCATAGTTGGAAAAAATAATACAATGCTTTGTGACAGGTAAATGTTGCTTTGGTGATGTTATGAAAAAGCATTACATAACATTATGAATGGGGAGGAAATTCAGTCTGTTTTGTCTTTTAATGTGAATCGATCTAATTACTACTTCCTGAAACAATGTGTGAACTGAAAACAGCTTTAAAATTCACACTTCTCAGGATTTCTTGTGATACAGTTCTCCAACCAAAAACTGTATACCAAAATATAATGAATTGAAAGAGATGTTTAAAAATAACATTTATAAAACAAAAAAACAAAAAAAACCAGAAGCATTTTTTTCTAGGAATGATAGGGGTAGAACTACCTAAACAGTAGTATGCAACTGCAGCGGCAAGAATGTTATTTGCTGAAAAATGGAAAGAAGTAGTCCTAGCGAAAGAAGAATGGATACAGAAACTTATGGACTATGCAGAAATGGCGAAACTTGCTGGAAAAATAAGAAATTAAGATAACATTTCCATTCTGCACTCCATCAAATATTAGAATTACAAACACAGCAAGAACAGATATTGTCGGTAACTCGCAAACGCTTGTCGTTCTTCTCACTGCTGTGCTTTGTTCACCCCCTGACAATTTCCACAATCATGTCACCAGCATCTGCAGGCTGCACATGTACACTGTCTGGCAGCCCTCTTCCTTCAGCACCGATTGATCAACCCACTAATCTCAGAGCCCAAGGGACAAGCTGACTGGGGGAGCAGCAAGCAAGCTTGTAACAGCACAGGGCTGTATTTCTTGTCTTGTGAGGATCAGATGCAAAGGAATCCCAGCATTTTTGCATCCGCATAAGCGAGACCTCTTTCAGATCACAGTTAGTCTTCTTGGTGAATCGCCAGAATGAAGTCACATGCTCAGTTTTAAGCTTCAGCTTGTACGTTATCTGACATAACAACAGAAAGAAAATTAGTGGATTGAAATCTAATGACTGCAAGAGTGGAAGGCAGCTTGCCCAACCAAATTTTCTCCTTCCCTCCGCCCCCTCTGCAGCCCCACCACTCCCTGAGAAGCTCCTCAGTGGGTTGGAGAGGATCTTCCTGAATGGTGTGGACTGTGCTGTTATGTGGTTTGCGATGAGAAGAGGAAATCACCTGAAATTGGGTAGGAAAATATTGTACAAGCAGAGCTCTGCAACTGCAAGATTCCTTTGCCCGATTTCAGGGGATATCCCCCCTCTCATTCAGCCCCAACAAGACAGCCCACACTGTTCAAGAGGACTCCCAATTCTCTGGGAGGACTCCTAATTCTCTGGATGGCCCTTGTGGTCTCTTCCAACTCTATGATTCTATGACTCCTCTTTTCCAGGAGCTGCAGATGGGGAAGTTATTGATTTCAATAAAACATTGATTGTGTGAGGTGCCTTCTGCTTGCAAAGCCATAGGAATCAATCCAAGGTGCTTAAATATTTCAATCCAACTCTGTAATTGAAAGGAAGTGCATGGGGTTCCATTTAAACATGATAAAGACCTACAGTTTATAGTTACATGAACAAGCCTCAGGCTTATCAGACCCTTTCCTAAATTGTGTTCACTCTGAACTATGGTTTACTGAAACAAACCAGCTGCAAACTTATGAAGCTGGCTTTCAATAAAGCATACCGGTAGTTATAATTAACCACAGTTTAGGGTTTGGGCTCAATGCTAACTGCAGTTAATTGAAAATGGCTTCCAGTGGCCTCGCAGTTGCTCCATAGGGAGTGCACTCATCGAAGGAGTGGAGTGGAGGCCTCTCAACATTTCTACATCAGTTTTGTTTTGTTTTATAAAGGCCTCCTGAAAATTCAACAGCATTTTAGTATGCAATCTTGCCTAAGGTACAGTTTTACACAAACTTTCACGCTTATGTAACATGTTTTTGTATGTTGTTTTCACTAATATATGCATTTTTATTATTGCACGCTTTACCCTAAATTCAAAGGTTGGAGGTCCTTGAGTTCTCATATTGATTTGGAAAGTGCAGATCCTGTAACTTTGCATTTAAATGTGAACTGCATTCAATTTCCCCACTCTCCCTAGTTATGCAAATCCAAGAGATGCAGTTAACAATGTGAAAGCAGGAGCGTAAAAAGGAAAGGAAACGAAATGTGAAAGCAGAACTAGATCTGGATGAAAAAGACAGAGCTACTCTCAGAAATTGCATCCTCCCTTCCCCGTGGAATATGTAGGTGTCATGATGGACTAATTCAGCCCAAGATCCCAGCCTCACAGGAACCATTTTATGCAAGCTTTAACTCCCCTTGGTTTGTTTAGCAGGGGACAGGGCAGGCATGAGGCGGGCCTCATCTAAGCAAACTCCAATCTGTTTCTTTTGTGTTTTTCTTCTTTTCCAGGGATATATAAAGGACACTGTTTTCGAATTAACCACTTCCCTGAAGACAATGATTATGATCATGACAGCTCTGAATACCTTCTCCGTAAGTGAAATATCCAGCATATTAATCGTTGCCGTTCTAACTTCATCTTAAATCAGTTTTATACACTGACATAAAGGAATAGTTCTAAATTGTTGGACTTTTCCCAGATGCCCATAGCACTGAATGGGAATAGGATTTCAATAACTTGGAGACATGAAACCTAATATTAGCCTGGCTAGTTTTAAACAAGGGGCAAATGGGGCTCATCAACCCGGGAAGGTAGGTCATCTAGGAGAAGGAAAACTGACCCTAAACCCATAGCTGCCAAGTACCCCATTTTCCCCGGGAAACCCCCGTTTTTCCTTACCTTTTCCCGGCGGTCCCCTGTATCATGGCGTCTCCCGTTATTCTCCCTTATATTCTCCTGCCGGCAGCCATTTTTTTCCCTGATTTGCCCATCTATGGGCACCGAAAATGGCCGGCGCCGGCTTCGAAAGTCGCATCTACGCATGTCCGGAAGTGCGTAGACGCAACTTCCGGTGTCGGCAGCAGCCATTTTTGGTGCCCATAGATGGGCAGAGTGACACCGGAAGTTGTGTCTGCGCACTTCCGGACATGCGTAGATGCAACTTTCGAAGCCAGCACCGGCCATTTTCGGTGCCCATAGATG
This sequence comes from Zootoca vivipara, assembly GCF_963506605.1. Lineage (NCBI taxonomy): Eukaryota > Metazoa > Chordata > Lepidosauria > Squamata > Lacertidae > Zootoca > Zootoca vivipara. Next base: position 103,413,545 of record NC_083277.1, read on the forward strand.
GGCAAAGCGACACCGGAAGTTGCGTCTACGCAGTGGCTGCCAGTCCCAGATTCTGCAGTCCAGGACTTGGCAGGTATGCCTAAACCTCCTCTGCATTGTGGCACATCTTCAGGTAAAGAAAAGGCTAAGGAGTAAACCCTACACCAGGCATCCCCAAACTGCGGCCCTCCAGATGTTTTGGCCTACAACTCACATGATCCCTAGCTAACAGAACCAGTGGTTAGGGAAGATGGGAATTGTAGTCCAAAACATCTGGAGGGCCAAAGTTTGGGGATGCCTGCCCTACACAAATCCAGAGTGGAGTCCCTAAGACGGTTGGATGGTGTCTGATACGTCTCCTTCCAGCAACTCCTGCAGCCAAGCTGGTGCCAAACGTATTGCACTGCTTTCCTTTGAACCATATCAGTGAGGCCGAGAGGGAGGTCTTGTTGCCTGGGCAGCCCAGGAGCTCCATAAACACTGCCCAGGCTTGCACCCTGGGGAGGTCACTTCAGGGCTTCACCCCTGGAGGTGCACTCCATTGTCTCTTGAGACAGATGGATGCCAACAAATTTAGAACAATACTCATCATTCCCCCATCACTACTACCTCTGTCTCTCCCCACATAATGCTACCTGTTTAGTCTGGTCCCCAGATTTCCCTCTTGCCCTTGTATGAAGTCCCCCCCCCGAAATATCTCCCTGAGTTCATAGTAGCATTCTTTGCGCCTACTATTTCCTCCCAAGTTTCTGCTCCCACCATCCTTCTTTCCCTCAAATCCTTTCTTCCACATGGCAAGTTATTTTCCGGGCCAAACTGATTTTTCACTTCCCGCACAGATTTGCTAAATATTTTTTCAGCATTCTGCCACCGACAGCTTCACCTGGAGAAGTTAGAATGTTTGTGAGCATTCCACAACACCCTAGAAGCTCGACTTTTTATGCATAAGGTAGGAGGAAAGGAAGTGGCACTTAACAGTTGGTAGCAGTTTTTTTTTCCTTTTTTTCCAGCTAATTGTATAAGATAGTTATAGCTTCCTTAATACCAATGCCCCAAGAGAGCACCAAAAGCATTTGGAAGGAGGGGGAGAATAGACAATGAAACTGAAAGATGGTCACATAAATTGGTACAACTCTAATTGTGTATCCAAGTTAAGACAGTTGACAAATAATCTATTCCATCTCCTTAGCTGCTTAAGCTTGTGTGAATGGTGAAATGCAGTCCTGTTTATTTGTTCCTTTCTAATTCAAGTTTAATAATGAGAGTAAGATGCTAATCAAATATATATATATATAATGGTCATTTTCTGTCTTGCTTGGATCTGAGGATATAAGTGTATGGGCAATGATATGAAGGGAATAACATGCTGTGTCATAAAATTGAGGATATTGAGGTGAAGAGACATATAGCACACAGATCAGCAACCAGTTTGGCCTTGGGCCACTAGTCCTTATGAATGCTGAAAAATAGAACCATGTGCTTTCATTATGCTTTCAAATCACTCAAGAGTCTTCCAAATTCAAGATGAAAGAATAGGACAAAAGCGGAAAAATAACAAACTCTCCTGCCTGCAGATATCCTATTAAGTTCCACATGTTCCATTCAATAACTGCAGTAAGAACTGCCACTTAAGTACAACCAAAAAGATTATTCTTTTGAAACGGGAAAAAATACCTTTAGAAAATTAGAGATTCCCTAACTCTAATATTCTCTTTTTTTCCATGCCAGTTGATATAGTGCACATATTGCACAATGGGAGAACACTTGCCTTTCCTACAAAACATCCAGACTCAAGTCCAACTGATGCAAGGTCAGCTGAGAGTAAATTTTAATTTTAGTAATAGGAGCAAAAAGCTGCACCATCAAATAATCAAGTTTTGATATTTGCTAGAGAAAGATGGTAGTTTCTTCAGAAAGGTTAAAAGCAGTAAGATAAGAGGCATTGAAAGACTCATTTTCCTGTTCGTTTAAAGGTCTTCCAATGTCCTCTTTCATCCATCTACAAAACAATTCAAGATGAATCACAACTGCACGCCAAGCTGATTCTCTTTCCAGGCACACAATGGCCACCATAGATTCTAACAGATTATTCTCTTCAGTGTACTGGAACAGACATTCACTATGCGCAGTACCTAAAAGCAGCTAGTTCTGTACTGCAAAAAGGCAGGAGCAGGTCCTTTTAGTTTAGCTAGGCCACATATTAAAACAAAAATGGAATAATCAAAATACAGTTTTATGAAATAATTATTTTCTACAGCATAGTCATTCCACTATTATCTCTGAGGGCCAAACTGGGTGTGACATCTGTCTCACATACTTAAACATATGCCGCATAGTTTGATCTTTGTAGGCTTTTTATACACTGAATAGCTAAATGAGGGGAGGCAACCATGTTGTGGGGCAGAGAGGGGTTTAACCATTTGCTCCACTGTGTTCCGAATCAGAATGCTCCCACCCCATGGACTTGGCTATTTGTGATGGGAGAAGATCTCCTATTGGCCCTAGACCAGACATAGTTCCCATCATCCCTGACCACTGGTCCTGTTAGCTAGGGATGATGGGAGTTGTAGTCCCAAAACATCTGAAGGGCCGAGTTTGCCTATGCCTGCCCTGAACACTGATCAGTGGATTTCAGTCTCCTTATAATGTCATACCTGGTGCCAGAAACCACCCGACTCATTACATCCCTGCCGGATTACTGAGGTCTTTAGAGGAGTCACTGTTGGGGAACCTCCACCCCCCCCCATGGCTCAGATGCATGAATCATAGCTGTTCAGGTTTATGGAACTCCCTTCCAGCTGAGATCAAATAGCCCCTCTCCTCGCTGAACATCTCACACCTACTGAAGACTTATTTTATTGCAGCGGGCAGTATAACTGAATTCTAATGTTCTCGTTTTAACCGATTTTTATCTGTGGACTCAGCTACACTAGCTATGCTACAATGCTATAACTGCATTATAAGCATGCAACACCAAGTGGTGGCGTAGAACACAAAGAGGTGGTCCCCCCCTTTTTTTTGTTATAACAGTTTAATTCATGACTTATTTATAGCGGGGTTTTCCCTGAGTGTAGATCCAGCTGGTATTGTATTGAGTAACTCAAACACTTCTTGGGGGCAACTGCAATTAAATGCCATGTCAAAATCAACTAATAATGCTGGAATAATGCACAGGTGGAACATTCTTTCATTTTTATAAATCCATATTATTTGTAAAATGCTTGTTTCTATGAGTTAATAATTTGCTATCCCTTTGGAGCTGTGCTGTTTCTTTGTATTTTTGTTCTTCCAGGTGCCGACCCTTTATGGTTTAAATATATGATTCTTTGCTTTCTTTCTTTCTTTGCCCCCCCTTTTTTGGTTAACAAATCAATAAAATCTTAAGCAAAAATCAATCAATGCTTCTAGCTAAATAAAACCACCAGTGGCAGGTGGAGCTGTGGTTCGTATGTGCACAGGAGCATAAGGAAGATATATTCGTGCCCAAAATACATCTGGTGATGGGTTTGTTTCCAAACAAATGGCTCTCCATTCCCTTGCCTGCAGGGAATAAATAAGATTTAGCCAATGTTATTGCAATGTTGCACTGTGCTTATTAGACTGCAGCGTGATACCTGAAGGAGCCTGAGCAGAAGTGATGATAGTGGACACATCGTGGAGACTGAGGCCAAAAGCTTCTTTGTGGCATACAATGTGAAAAGCTTTATGGAATGATTCAAAACATCAAAACTAACAAACTGGTCTCTGAAAGTCCTTAAATGAATCACGGTGCCAGACTTTACCCAGCGGAGAACAAGCTGTGAAGCTTCGTATAATCAGCAAATGTCCAATTCTGATGTCCAACTCTGAACTCTGCTGAATTCTGTAATTTCTTCATTAATCAATCTTTTTTTGAATAGATATAATATACATGCGAATGAAAAACACACTCTGGAACAGTGCTCATGCGATTACGTAGTCACAGTGACTACATAATCGCATGAGCACTGTTCCAGAGTGTTTTTTTATTATTATTCACATGTATATTTATTCGGAAAAAAGATTGGTTAATGAAGAAATAACATATCTTTCTACTTACGAGTGTTGAACTAATTGGCTGATGAAGAATTCAACGAAACAGTAGTTGTTCAGCAGAGTTCAGAGTTGGACATCAGAATCGTGTTGCTTTTGATATTTCTGACACATATTTCGCAACATGGGGGCTTGTTTGTTTACTGTTTGTGGTATACAGCAGGTGCAGCTACACTGAAAACAATCTTCTTTCAATTGTGACCAGCCTATCACCGGCTTTAAAGAGCGAGCCTCAGCAAGCCTTGATCGCTCATCTTGCCTTTTTGTTGTAGCCTGGAAGCAGAGTGGAATGTGCAGCTGCCACATTCTGCCACAGATGTGTAATGTACACCATAAGCTTTATTTGGACATTTACTGGAGTGTGATTTGCACGCACACACCCCATGTCATTTGCCATCGATACATACCAAAATATCTGCCCTGCAGCTGTTTTTAGAAGACGTTGGTCGGTAATATGCATTCCCCCCCCCATGCGTACACAAGCAAGAACTGCAAACCAGTATGGGGGGGACCCCAGTCATGGTGGTTGTGGCCCTCATCATCCCCATGGAAAACTGGAGCATTTCAACTGCAGGCGCTATGGGTTGCTTGCAGAACAGGGACACAGCTCCATGTTTCTGTACCCTCTTCCCAAGAGGCATAATGAATAAGTGATTCTAAAATGTTTGCAAGGAGGAGGGAATGGAGGAGGAAGGGCTCTCTTTACATTTTCTGGTGTTTTGACATTTTATTACCAGTAAGGAGAAACATGTCGTGCCACACATCTCAGTTACTTGTGAGCTGATGTAGACAGACTCAAAAGATTGAATTACTATAAGATTCAATCAAGATCAGGGTTCAGAATTTTACATCAGCGCTCACAAATCCTCTGTCCCCACTCACTCCTAGTACTTGGACACACTCCTGTTGCATCCTGGACTTTTATTTTTCTCATAATTATGTAGGTGCCGCACACAGAGTCACAACCAGAAAGCAATTACTACTGTTATTATATTTATTAAGTACCTAAAACCTCTAGGTGCTGCACAAAGATTAAAACAGTTAAACAGGATTGCCCGGAGGCTCACAATTCTGATTTCCATCTCTTGCACAAATGTTTTGACAGCCGTTATAATACTTCGGGGGCCGTAAACTCCATCCTTCAGGACAATTTCGATATGACAGGAATATTAAACATGGTTGAGCATCCCAACAGTTATTAGTAGTAGAAAGCAATGGTGTATCTCTCACACTATCCGTAGGAAGGTTTACCCCGGCCAATGCAATTGTCTAATACCACTGGTGATAAGAAAACCACAGCCCCAGCAGACTTGTTTCAAATGAAATCTCCACCACCGTTAATCCGTTTATGCAAGCGACACGTCGGGTATTTGCTTTGGGTCATGAATATGAGGCCTAGGGGTTCTCTGGTTGACAGGCAACCTGATTATAATGCAATATTCAGACACAAAACCAACGTATAGCAGATCACCAGGCTGCTTCCTCTTAGGATGTTTGACCATTTACAATATTTAAATACAGCCATGCTGTATTTAGAAAATATATCACCTGTGGAATCTTAATTCTGGTGGCCCTTTGTAGATTTCAGTCTCTGTGTCCCTCACCATGGCAGGTGTAGCTAAATATCTATGATATTCCTTAACATGCATATCCCGCTGTGTTGCTACCAGAGGGTCAACAGAATTATCATTAGTATTATCATACACAGCAGTTGCCATCTTTCTACATAACGAACAAGGCATAAAATAGCCCTGTAGCCAAGCTAACCCAAGGCCATTTTCAGCCATTTTGTGGTACCCTTGGGCCTTGTGTGCCCAATACATTTCCACCCCCATTGCAGAGCCAAGATATGAGTGTGGCTTAGCCTCCGGGTAGCTGTGCGTCTTCCACTGATGTACTTCACCTGAAAACCAGTGAGCATTTACCGGGATAAGTACAGCTTGCCCTTCAGATAACAGACACAAAGATTCCAATTGACAGCCATCTGTCAGGAATGCTTTGATGGTGTTTCCTGCTTGTCAGGGGGTTGGACTGGATGGCCCTTGTGGTCTCTTCCAACTCTATGATTCTATTATTCAATTGCCCCATGGTAAAATCCATGCAAAAGAACGCTGTGAAAAAGCGGCAGAATATCCTCAGGAGTATTGATCCCTCTTGTTATGGTCCCATTCCTAAGCTTGAGATATATTTTCTCTCATCCTTCAAAGGATGCTGTTTTGCTCTCTGCCACCTTTTCCTGTATCAGCAATCCTCACTGCAATTCATTCTCTCTCTCACCCACCCACAAATACATTCTCATTCTCCCTCCCTCCTTCTTTGCCTGTATCTTGACTCACTCCTCCTCTTCAGTCATCTCCATTTCCTTTTGCTTCCACCCTTTGAGCAGGTAAAGGTAAAGGACCCCTGGACAGTTAAATCCAGTCAAAGGCGACTAGGGGGCTGCGTCGCTCATCTCGCTTTTCAGGCCGAGGGAGGCGGAGTTTGTCCACAGACAGTCTTCTGGGGTCATATGGCCAGCATGACTAAACCGCACACGGACGACAGTGACAAGTGCCAGAGCGCACCAAAATGCCTCCAAACACACGCACACTCCGTCCTCATGCTTCCACATCCTCCAACATGCCTCAGATGAAAACAGGGACATTTCTCACTCCCCTGCAACCAATGCCCCTCAACCTCCCATTCTTTGTGGTCCTGGTCCCCCCCCCACTGCCACCACAGAGCCATTTCCTATCAAAAGAAGGGTGAGTGTGCCACCAGTGCTTGAGTGTGCCACCAGTGCTTCACCAACGGGACACAGCACACATGCTCTCCACTGTCCTGACAAATAGAAAGGGGCAATATTCAATGCTAACGCACAAAGCATTTTTTTAAAATCAAGACTCCTGATGCTCCGCTTGTGAGGGATTCCCCGTTTCCCACCCCTCACTGCTTTAACAACAGAGGCTCTCCCTGTGCTTCTATGCAAACAGGAGTAAACCTCCAGTGTCCAAATTGGACTTGTCTCCAGGGTACCTCAGGGCTGTGCGTTCGAAACCTATTGCCACCAGTAGGGACTCCCTCCCGTAGATCCCTACTGCTACAATTTGCCTCTCCCTTAGGCAACTATGTGGCTCCCTTGGCCAGGGCCGGCTCTAGGTAGACCCCCGGAGGCGCGGGGCGCCAGGGCGCCGGGCCAGTGGGCAGGGCGCCACGCAGCAAAGCCGCACGGAAACCATACTGCGCCCTGCGAGGGCGGGGGCGCCAGAGCGATCTCCGCCCCTCAGCGCCAGGTCAGCCAACCTGCTCGAGACTGCCCTGCCCTTGACTTCACTAACCAGCCCTTTGTATGACAGGAGAAAAAGCAAACAGTTTCCTCTTCCACAGGAAAGCTTTGTTCTCGCCTCTTAGTCACACCTCTGAAGGTACTGAGACACTGCCCGAGTCCACGAACGTTTAGACACATTTAACTTTATTATTTAACTTGAAAACATGGATTTCTCTGGCTCTTAAAAGTGCATATCTTCTTTTCATATAATACAGACTTGTTAATACATCTCCTGCATCTTGATAATAACGGTTATAACCTTTCTTCCCATCCACCCGAACCTAACCCCCTGCTCCCTCTCTAACCCTCCACTCCCCAACTGCCAACCCCCAACTGCCTTTCAACGGTTGTTCCCCCTTCATTTAGAATGCCGACTAGCTCCACCTCCCAGGGAACACCTGCCTATCATGGGAGGTTAACCCATGTTGAACCGGAATCATCATCAGGCACTATTCCGCCACATTGCTCCACTCCATTCCTCCTTCCTTCCTGCTAAGGGTGTTCCTGCCCCACAGAGCCAGCGTGTCATGTGGGGCTGGGCCTCAGCAGCAGCCTCCTCTCCTGCTCTTTGCCTGCTCTCTAGTAGCCACTACAAGCTGCCCAAGGGAGAAGGCCAGCAGCAATGGCCAAGGAGAGGCAACAAGGAGGTTCCCTCGCAGGGCCAGGTCATCCCCTTTACCAAGCTCAGCGGAGGAAAATAGGGGTATTCCAGGATCAAATCCGAAGCTGGGACGGCTTTCATAATTCCAAGACTGCCCCTGGAAAATCAGGGCATTTGGAGGGTCTGTGCTTCTGTTGTGCAATTCACTGAGGCAGAAAGGATCTGGCCTTAAAAGTAAAACACCGAAATAAGAGACTGGATAGAATTATACAGTAGAGAACAAAACGAATCTGTGTAAGTATGGACCTTGCAACAACTGAGTAACAGGTGATCCCAGTTACGGTTCAGAAAGGAACTGGAGCAGCGCGGGGCGCGCACAAGAGATGCACATGCACCAAATGCTCTTTTTGCATCTTCAAGCCCAAGGTGTTCTGGCTTTGTTACTTTTGCAGAGGAGATGAATAGAGAGGATGCAGGGAGATTCCAGGACAGCTGTCATATAGTCAGTGAGCTTGATTACCTACATTCACATGTATCAAGTGGCAGCTCACAGTGCGTTTTTGCATTACCCCGTCAGAAAAATGCTCATACATTTTTCATGCCTCTTCCCTGCATTAATTTGTGGGTTATTCTTTATAACCTCTCTAGCTGGTAGCTTGCCAGAATATGTTTCCACACAAGGCAGCTTTGGAAAGCTGATTATGGTAATGACCCCAAATTTTCCGGCAGAAATGACAGAGCACATTAGAAAAACTAAAGGGGAGGCGCATTTGCCCTTGTGGAGACTCCCCGCTTGTTACCCTAGTCGTTCCCCTCAAAGGACCATGTTTATCCAAATACTGTATCAGACATAATTTCTGTTGATGTGTCTTCTGTGAATTCTTTCAACATCATTTCTAACGCTTCTTTTGCAGATTTGCCATTTGCAGCTTATTTTAAGGTAGTCAGTGTTTCAAGGTGTGTTTAATATCTTGTCTTTGGTTGCCTTGGCAATAAGTTTAAAGGGTGAGGTATAAATCTTAATTACAAATAAATGGTCCACAGGGATAGCTGTTAACATTTCCAATTGCCACAAAAGCTCTTCTTCTTCTTCTTCTTCCTTCTTTTTTCACCGTAAGGAAACAACAAGTTGATAAATCATCTCTTGTGCTTTTTCATTTCTCTCCTCCCCGGGTCTCAGGTATTGTCCGGGCCTCCAGCGTGTTTCCGATTCTAAGCACAGTATTACTGTTGCTGGGAGGGCTCTGCATCGGAGCTGGGAGGATTTATAGCAGCAAGAACAACATTATCCTCAGCGCTGGGATTCTTTTTGTTGCAGCAGGTAGGTCATCATTTATTCATTTTACTGATGAATCGCTTCCCACGAAATGCCTCAAAGCAAGTTAACAATAGAAGAAAGCACAATTTCTGTAGGCCAATGAAGATTAAAAGCTAGGAATAGAAATCTCCAGTTAAAAGGCTTGTTGGAAGAGGAAGGTATTCGATACATTTGAGAAAAGGCAATAAAGATGGTGCCTGTCTCATAAGTAATGGGAGGCGGGGGTCCAAAGGGCAGGTGTCACCACAATAAAAATCCTCTCCCTGTAGCAAAGGCTACCTGAGGAGATTGTATCTTCAGACAGCCCTTTCCTGCATCAGTTGGGTGATCAGCCCTCAGTGATTAGCTAGCTGGGTTTGTAGGGAGTGAGGGGATCATTTGGGTATCCTGGTCTCAAGCTGTATAAAGCTTTGCATACCATCACTAATGCACTGAATTCAGCCCAGGAGCTAACTGGCAGCAATTATTATTATTATTATACCCTGCCCACCTGACTGGGATGTCCCAACCATCTGAGTGGCTTCCAGCACATACAAAAACATAATAAAACATTACACGTTAAAAAGCTTCCTATCTAAGGGTTGTCTAGTTACTCATCTCCTTGACATCTGGTGGGAGGGCGTTCCACAGAGAAGGTCCTCTGCTTGGTTCCCTGTAACCTCATTTCTTGCAGTGCGGGAACCACCGGAAAGCCCTTGGAGCTAGAGCTCAGTATCAGGGCTGGATGACAGAGGTGGAGAAGCTCCTTCAGATATATGGGGCCAAAGCTGTTTAGGACCTTAAAGGTCAGTGCCAACACTTTGAATTGTGCTTGGAAATGTACTGGAAGCCAACATAGGTCTTTCAGGACTGGTGTTATGTGGTCTCGGCAGCCGCTCCCAGTCACCAGTCTAGCTGCCGCATTCTGGATTAGTTGTAGTTTCTGGTTCACCTTCAAAGTTAGCCCCACATAGAGCGCATTGCAGTAGTCCAAGCGGAAGATAGCCAGGGCATGTACAACTCTGGCAAGACAGTGCACAGGTAGAGGCGTACCAGATGGAGCTTGAAGACAGCTGCCCTGGACACAGAATTGACCTGTGCCTCCATGGACAGCTGTGCGTCCAAAATGACCCCCAGACTGTGCATCTGGTCCTTCAGGGGCACAATTACTAGTCTTTCTGCAGTGGCATTGCATGGTGGTGATATTCTGCCCCGCTAACTGCATTCCCACGCAGAGTGCATTTCTGTAGTCCAACCTGAAGCTTACCAGAACGTGGACCAAGGAGGACCTTAATTACATACAGTATTTTGTCTTCCTTTTAATCAAAGGTGTTGGAGAAGAGAATGCAGCGGAGAAGACCAATAACAAGTGTCTTGCAATTACTTACCTTCCCCCCCCTTCCCTATTTCTTCTTATTATTATGTGAGTCCCCAAGAGAATGGAGCATTCAGTGCAAGTCTCACTCTCTTTTGTCTTAACAAGCAGACCACCTCAGCTCCTCATTAGGGGAGCGCTCAGAGATTAGAACATCTCCCGCTCGTGCTAGAAGTGACCCCAAATATCAGGGTGCTTATTATTCTAGGAACACATCACTATATTTTTTCAGAGCACAGGACTTTTAACATACACCGCGTGGGTGTACGAGCTTCGCCTCCAGTTGCCGGGGGCTTGAGAAATCTCCCTGGATAATTACGTAACAGCAGCGACTGACACACATAAAAGAGAGGATGTTATTCCTCACCGTCCCCAACAAGGTGCTTGTGCATCTGGGCTTGGCTGTCTTCTCCGTGATTTGCTGTGTGACACACTTTCCAAACGCAGCAGATGGGTCGCTGTTTATCAGACAATCTGACTGTGCCCGTTTCATGGATTTTCTTCACACGGTAGTATGGGCAGGGAGGGGTTGGGGGCTGCTTTCTGCATTTGTATTTACTATGGAAAGGCAGCACGTGTCTTTGCAAAGTTTCTACACTGAAACTTCCTCTTGGGGTCAAATTTCTATCCATCCTTCCCCAGCCCCAGGCCATGCTCTGACAGATAGAATAACAAGAATGCAGCTCTTGCAATATATGCAGAGAACGAAAGCAGCCAAGAGTTTCTCCTGTTCAAAAGCATCACCTTCTTCTCGAGAAGAACTTAAGAAGCACTTTAAACATCTGCTGTCTGCTGTGACAGATTTAAGATATAGGTTTCATTTGGGCAGCTCAATATCCCACAAGCCTGATAACACCAAGATTGCAGGTTTGATTCCCATACAGGGCCACCTGCTTCTTTTTGCAATGCAGGGGGCTGGACTAGATGGCCCTTGTGGTCCCTTCCAACTCTACAATTCTCTGATTCCACACTATCCTCCACCAACTTCTACACATCCTGCAGGCTCCTGCTCAGTCAAATCAGGTGGGCAGTGGCTGGAGTTGCTGGACTACAACTCCCATTATCCCTAGCTAGCAGAACCACAGGGGTGATGAGAGTTGTAATCCAACAACAGCTGGGGACCCAAATTTGAGAAACACTGCCTTATAGCTTGGTCAGGCTACCTTTGAAGGTGAACCGGAAACTACAACTAATCCAGAATGCGGCAGCTAGACTGGTGACTGGGAGCGGCCGCCGAGACCACATAACACCAGTCTTGAAAGACCTACATTGGCTCCCAGTAGGTTTCCGAGCACAATTCAAAGTGTTGGCGCTGACCTTTAAAGCCCTAAACGGCCTCGGCCCAGTATACCTGACGGAGCGTCTCCACCCCCATCATTCTACCCGGACACTGAGGTCCAGCTCTGATAGCCTTCTGGCAGTTCCCTCACTGCAAAATGTGAGGTTACAGGGAACCAGGCAGAGGGACTTCTCAGTAGTGGCATCCGCCCTGTGAAACACCCTCCCATCAGATGTCAAAGGAAAAAACAACTACCAGACTTTTAGAAGACATCTGAAGGCAGCCCTGTTTAGGGAAGCTTTTAATATCTGAAGGACTATTATATTTTTATATTTTGTTGGAAGCCACCTAGAGTGGCTGGTATAAATAATAATAATATATCATCATCATCATCATCATCTAGTTCAAGGTATCAGTCAAGGTCCTCTTATGAAGTAGGCAGCAGGTCCTGGGGGTTGTGGGGGCAGCAGAAGTGGCAGCTCCCCAGCCTAGCCATTCCTCCTGAACTTTTGCAGCCATTTCCCTCCATTGTGGAACAGGTGTGCATGTGTCGTATTCAGCCTGAGGTGCAATGCAGGCATAAAGCCAACTCTTAGGCACCAATTAGGCAATTGATTAGGCAGGGCAAGGCTTACCTGGCTCCCCCATATTTTGTTCAAGTTGGCATTCCTGAATGTAGGGTGCTGTCCCATTTCCAGTGATACAGTGAGGCCGAATGGTTAGCCTGATTGTCTTCTGTATGTGGAATTGGTGTGGGGGCCACACAGGAAGCTGCTGCATACTGAGTCAGAATGATTCTACCTAAGCTCAGTGTTGTCTACACTGACACGCTGTGGCTCTCCAGGGTTTTTCATGTGAGGAGTCTTTTCCAGCGCCCCCTGTAGATGTCAGGGACTGGGGCATTTTGCATGCAAAGCAGGTGCTCTACCGCTGGAGCTGCAGCTCTTCCCCCTGGCCTACACCTTTGCCACGGGTACCAAAACAAACCCAGCCAAAGATACAGGAAAGACAGAGGCTCTCAGCCGATGTTTTGGGAACATCGCTGCTCTGAGGGACTATGGTGAAAGTGGGGAAGAAGAGGAAGGGACATAAAAGGTCCTTTGCTGGATGTTGGAATCATCTGGGTCACCGACTTAAGAGAAACAGCCCAGTAGGGGAATGTGGGAAGGTTCGCTTGCAAGATGAAATCCTTTCAGTGAGCGGGCAATGGATGGTTGGAGTAGATGCTGGCAGTGCAAGAATCAGCAGTGAAAAGACATGTGGAGTTCTCTGGAGGATGACTTGCAATGTGCTTGGGAGAAGGTGTAAGCTCGCTGAGTGAAAAGCTGTGTTTTACTGCCTTTATGTTTTGATTGCCGTATTTTTCCATGTATAACACGCCGTTGTGTATAAGACAACCCCCAGAGTTCTTGGGCTTTCGGGAGGGGAATTGCCGACAATCACTCACCTCGCAGAAGCAACCAATCGTCTGCCCGATCACCTGCCCAATTGCCACAGTAGCAGCCAATCGTCAGCAGGCCTTGCCGCACAATCACCTGCCCAATCGCCGATGGCAATCTCCTGCTTGCAGATGCCACAAATCGCCTGTCCCCCCTCTGTGTATAAGACGTGTATAAGATGACCCCCAATTTTTAACATTTTTAATAATAATAAAGTGTCTTATACATGAAAAAATACAGTGATTTTAGTATGTATTTTGTGCTTTGATTGTTTTTAATATGTATTTTGTGCTTTGTATGCTGTAACTTTGTGCTGAGACCTACGGGTATAGGGCGGTATACAAATAATAATAATAATAATAATAATAATAATAATAATAATAATAATGGTCCACCCATGCAACAGACTGCTGGTCCTATATTGCTTCACTCTGGTTAAATCGTATCCTTACCAACCCAAGGGCTTGCGATGAGGATAATTTCGTTATGGAGGTATTTGAGCTGGCTAATTTCCCTCTTTCTTTCTCCCTCTCCAGGATTAAGTAACATAATAGGAATCATTGTCTACATATCCAGCAATGCGGGTGATCCTAGTGACAAGCGGGATGAGGACAAAAAGAACCAATACAATTACGGCTGGTCTTTTTATTTTGGAGCCTTGTCTTTCATTGTGGCAGAAACAGTTGGCGTCCTGGCTGTGAACATCTATATTGAAAAGAACAAGGAGCTAAGGTTTAAGACCAAGAGGGAGTTCCTTAAGACCACTTCTTCTTCTTCCCCTTATGCCAGGATGCCAAGCTATAGGTACAGGAGAAGGCGGTCCAGATCTAGTTCTCGATCTACAGAGCCTTCTCCATCCAGGGATGTTTCGCCCGTTGGCCTGAAAATGGCAGGTTCCATTCCCATGAACGAAATCTCCATGTACACGCTCTCCAGGGAGCCCTTGAAGATCACCACGGCCGCAAGCTACAACATGGAGCAAGATGCGGGTTTTCTTCAAGTTCACAATTTCCTTCAAAAGGAATACAACGAAGGACTTCATATCAACATGGTCAACAGGAGAACAACGCCTGTTTGAAAAGGGGACTGTTTGCTTTTCTTAAAACTACAACGTGAAGCAAAATCCAGATCTTTTTATACGTGAAAAGCGTGTATTTTTTAAACAAAAGCTCTTGCATACCTCAAGAGAAAAATCATACAGAGAGGTTGAAGAGATGCTGAAATGACCTGAAGATACGGAACTATACATTTCTAGCTGATTTTTATAATAAGCTCTTTCAAAAAAACAAAATTTGTTTAAAGTTCTCAGTGTCACCAAAAGGGAAGGGAAAAAAATTAAAATCAGCAGCTTCTTTCCCTGCACTTTTGTAGTATGTGTAGTGTAAGTTGTGAAACGGAAAACATTTTAGCTATTGTAAGGTTCTAAATTTTTCAGTGTGGGCTTTCCCCCCATAATGCTGTTTCTTAGTATAAACCCAGAACAATCACAAACGCTGCCTAGTGCTCCTGTTTCCTTTAAACTGACAAAAGAGGGATTCCCCACCCAAACACACTCTCTCTCTGCTGGGGGGGGGGGGCCAGGGTACCGGAAACCAGCATGAGCTGGGAAACTCTAGCATATCATTTTTGCTCTGGACAGCTTCAAACATTGCAGAACTCTTGACAGGGAACCAAGTAACACAAAAGTCATTTTGAATCACAGTTCTGCTAATGAGCCGGGGGGGGGGGAGGGAATAGTCCGGGTTCTTAATTAAGCTGTTTCTCGCAGTATAAAATCCCTGTGGAGAGTGAGATTTGCCTGAAATTGGCCTGGTAAGGTGAACTTTGTTTCCCTTACCTCTCCCCCTGCCCACTAGACTGTTAAAACACCCTTTTGGATTTTGTACAACTTTTTGGCCTATTCACACTGGAGTAAATATTAGTTCTTAGATGAGGAAGCTCTTTTTAAAATTATTATTAATAATAATACTGTGCATCGCCCACCCCATCCGTTAATACACACGTGGCTGAAACAGATGGCTACCTAAACCCAGCTTCACAAACAAGCAGGCACAGGAGAATGGAACTAGAACCCCATGCCTATCCAGTCCTTTCTAGGGTCTTTGGCAGATAAGTTTCCTCCGGCTCAGCTTCCTAAAATTCTCAGCTGTTAACATATCGAATCATGCAACAAGGCATCTAGCATCATTGAGCAGTAGCCCCACTTCAGTCATCAGTGAAGTGCTTAAGAGACCGCAATCAGGAAACCCTCTCGGAAATTACATCAGTGGCTTAACACAGACTAGTACCACTGCAGCTTTATTGAGGGAAAGTAGAATCTTCCCCATTCAGTTACTAGGCTCCCATGCAAGGCCTTTTGAGATCACCCTCGAATCCTTTTGTGCTGAGTTCTGTTTCCACTTTGTAGTAATATAAGCTGACTCAGAATGAGGCAGTTTTAGAAACATTCACAGAGCTATGCTTGTTTTTTCTATATTGAGCTACTTTGACAGCTCAGAGATGCCTTTTTTAAAAATAAAAAAATATGAAATAAACTATGACTGAAATGAATGTCAGGGTGGTGGTGCATCTGAAGAGCATAAAAATGCCCCACCAGATCAGGCCAAGGTCTGTTGACTTTAGCGTTCTGTTTATCACCGGCCGGCAATGCCAAAACTAAGGCACAATGAAGCTATCCCATGTTGCTAGTCCTCAGCACTTAATAAATCAGAGAGGTTTCTTGCCTCTGACCATGGAGATTCCATCTAGATATCATAGCTGAAAGTCATTGATAAGACTGATCTGCCATGAATTTATCTAATCCTTTAAAAATGAAAGCCATCTAAATGAGTCGCTGATACCATATTTTCTAGAAAAGGATTCCCTGTGTCAATTTTCCTGTCTGTCAAGAAGTGCTCTCTCTTGTCTGTCCTTATCTATTTTCATGTTTAAAACAAAAAGTAAAAAAAGTCTCTTTGCAGGAGGGGAGAAGTAGGTTTCATGATTTGTTAAAAATGCTAGAGATCTGTTTGTATACATGTCTATGCTTTCAAATTATAAATTATTACTTTCTTTGGGAGGCTTCTCTAAAAAATTAAATAAGGCTTATGATAAGGGTAGACGAGTACGTACAGAAGCAATTTGTGTCACTCGTGTGTCATACTTAAGTGCTTACTATTTTATACCTCTTCTAGTCATTGTATTTTCAAGTGCGAGTTCCCTGAATTTCCCCACCCCCATTGTGTTAATAAACTAACAAGTAGAATTTAGTCCTCGTTTGTATTTGCTGTAATTACAGTATCCATGTTTATAGATATGATTCCCTTTCCAAGCAAGAGACTGATGTAAGGTTGTCTTTCTAAAGTTTTTCTGCATTGAAATGAAAACTGACAGTGTGAAATTCAATGGATTTTTTTCTTAAAGAAAAGAAAGAAATATACAAAACATATCCTGCCAGTGGGAGTTTTTATGTTAATGTTTTTAGTAGAATCTGCAAAATCGCATACATACACACACATGTATGTGTGTGTGTGTATCTGTCCCATTTCTTTTTCTCTATTGTCTAGCGAAAATCTTGCCCGGGTACTCCAGAATTCATTTGTTGACCACTGTGTGTCTAACATGAGCAGTTATTTGTCTATGCTGTGGTTATTATTTATTGCATTTTTGAACTGCCCTTCCTCAAACAGAGACCAGAGCGATGTGCCTCACAAGAGAATCAACAAATCAACAAGAGAATCAACAAAATTACATCAGTGATCAAAACAGATGCAAAACTAAAATACTCATAGAGTAAGACACAGGGTAGTAGAAAACTAAGTTTTACTTACAGCAGACCCACTGGAATTAATAAACATGACTATGCCCATTAATATATGTGAGTAAAATTTAGCTGAACACCACCGATACTTCACAATGCTGTTCACGGCAAATATTACCATACCAGACTGAAGTGACATGGGTGAATAGCTGACATCTAAATCCCAACAACCAAAAAGATCCTTCCAGTAGCACCTTAAGACCAACTAAGTTTGTCATTGGTATGAGCTTTCGTGTGCATGCACACTTCTTCAGATACATAACCTTATTACATTCAAAAGATTTCAATCATAAATATCGCTCAAGATGTCATGAGATGCAACACACCCCAAACTGTCATTGCCTGATTTCCTTTTACTAGGAGGTCATTCAAATGATCAGAGGAATGTGTGGTTTTTTCCCAAATGGAGCAATTCTCAAAAGTTCCCCAAGTTTGAACCAACGCCAATGTTCCTGGCTAAATGCTATTGAGTTGGAATTTTGGAAGACACAAAAGATTTGGCAGGTGCGTTCTTCCCTTTGGTGAGAAATTGTACAATTGCAACCTTTCTGTTTCATTCTAATCATAATTTGCAACCGCGCCTTTCCAATCCAATACTTGAAATAAGAGCCATTTGGGAAACCCACATTGGTCAATCAGGGAGGTTTTAAATGATCAGCCTTGCTCTCATCTCAAAATTGTCCAAAGGTTACACCAGATGTACGGGAACATTTGAAAAGTTGTCTTTTACATCTTTACTTTTTGTCACATGTTGGGGTGGCATTTTCTGTTCTTGACTGCATCCTGATTGTTAACTATTGCCTACAAAGGAAGTTCACAATAGTTAAAGCAGAGAAAGCAATCACCAGTTGTTAAAATAATCTTCTGTATATTGTTAACCTGTTTAAAGTATCTTCCAGTACAGATAATGCATTGTTGAAGACCCTCAGGGTTGTGAGGTTAGCAGCTGACCAATATCAAAAGAAAGGAGGAAGGGAGGAAGGCTAATTGGACATCTGAAGGCAGCCCTGTATAAGGAAGTTTTTAACGTTTGATGTTTTACTGTGGTTTTATAATTGTGGGAAGCTGTCTAGAGTGGCTGGAGAAACCCAGTAAGATGCTGATGTTGATGAAGATGATTCTTATTTATTGAATTTATATACTGCCCTATACCTGGGGGTCTCAGGGCGGTTCACAGAATAGAATCAAGATATAAAATCACAAAATACCTAATAAAAATAAAAACAACAACCCAATAGGTAAAGGTAAAGGTACCCTTGACCGTTAGGTCCAGTCACGGATGACTCTGGGGTTGTGCGCTCATCTCGCTCTATAGGCCGAGGGAGCCAGCGTTTGTCCGCAGACAGCTTCCAGGTCATGTGGCCAGCATGACTAAGTCACTTCTGATGAACCAGAGCAGCGCACAGAGACGCCGTTTACCTTCCCGCCAGAGCAGTACCTATTTATCTACTTGTACTTTGACGTGCTTTCAAACTGCTAGGTTGGCAGGAGCTGGAACCGAACAACGGGAGCTCACCCCGTCACGGGGATTCGAACCGCCAACCTTCTGATAGGCAAGCCCTAGGCTCTGTGGTTTGGGCCACAGCACCACCCGCATCCCTCTAACAACCCAATATCCCCCCCCCAAAAAAAGAACACATTTTAAAAGAGCATAGGATGTAAATTGGATCAACCAAAGGCCTGGTTTAAAAGGAACATTTTTGTCTGGCACCTAAAGGTGTGTAATGAAGGCGCCAGGCGAACATCCCTGGGGAGAGCATTTCACAGATGGGGATCCACTGCAAAGGGGGCCCATTCTCGTGTTGTGGCATAGAAAATTATTATTATTATTATTAACCACAACATTTGATGAATTCTATTCATTCATTTGGACAAGCTATGGGTGTTTAGCTTGAAATTTGATCAAAGGATTTGTGATTAAATGATATACATTTGTGTGAGTGTAGAAGACTTCAACCTCTCCTAGTAATCCTGTTACTGAAGATTGCCGGCACTGTGGCAAAAACCTGGCATATAGCCTGTCACTTGTCAAGTGGTCCTGCAGGACTGCTCAGATAAAGTGCAGCTCTTTGGTGGTTTTGCTTGATAATTAATTGATCAGCCTCAAGTGAATCCTGTGGTCCTTGGATTGTATCTGCAGTGACAGGCAATGACATTTCTTTTAAAAAAGGAAAGAAAATACAACATGTGATGCTTTTTGAAGAAGGTTGTCAATATTTTCCTTTTCTGCACTTTGTTTTGAGATGACTTGATTCCTGGGTTTTTTTGGGCTGTGTGTGAAATATCAGGTTTGTTTGAGAGTCTATTTGAAGTAGGCATTCTTTCTCTTTAGAACATTCAGCCCAGTGCGCAACGTTTAGTTGTCAGGCCTTTCCAAATGGGAGAGAAACTACAAATGGGTCTTTTATTGATCTTTTCATGGTGGCTCACATTGACTTTACAAACACTTTCAAAAGCGGTAAGAAGCTAACTGCCAGGTGCGTGATTGTATGACGATTGGTGTAGGAAAGACGTTGATCCCACAGGGTTGTCCCATAGTGCATTGCAGCATCTTCTTCCTGCTGGTGGTATGAAACAAAGAAAAGGGCAGCGTATTTTCAGACCTGCTCTAGCCTTTCCAAGACCTCAGTGGCATCCGAACAGAATTTCACACAAGCCGAATAGGGGTCGGACTTTCAGAGACAGATTAACATTGTGAAAGCACGTATGTATACGGTTATTATATGGGGGGTCAGATGTTCTACAGCAGCACGCCCAATCCCCCCAAATCACATGAGCCTCCAGCCCATAGTACTGGCCATGCAGTTTTCAAAACTTCTTACTGCTGGCAAGGGAGTGCCTCACCTGGGAAGACCCATGCCTCTCAAACAATTCTGCGAGAAAGCTCGGGAACACGGGATTGATTATCAGGAAAGCCAGGGGGAGCTGGCTCATCACTCCTCAAAGATGTTCTACTGTACGCTCAAAAGCCAGTGCTTCCAGTGCAACTAAAATTAGCTGTGAGTGACTTAAGTTGAGAACAAGGGAACCTGCCTTAGGCACGATGATGTGTTTGTTTTGCTGGTTTGAAAGGAAACTGGTCACAACAATAAACTTTGGCTGAACCAGGGCAATGTACATATTAACTAAAGCGATCCTCGCCTCACACACCCACACTAATATAAGCATCCTTCCACCATGTTAGCAACATGGCTTGATATTGCAGACACCTTAGAAACCCCAAGTTCCAGGGTTCCACACTGTATATGTAAGTTTCACTCTACCCACCAGCTTCCATCCACTCTCATCTTCAAATGGAACAGCATAGCCATTAACTCCAGCACATGCCCATACAGCTAATGTGCCATAAAACCACGATTCATTTTGTTTTTCATTTCGTAAGGATATTTGTCTTTTTTGTTGGTACTGTATTGTAATTGCCAGTAGTCAACTTTAAATATACAGTGGTACCTTGGTTTAAGAACATCTTCGTTTATGAACAACTTGGATTAAGAATGCTGCAAACCCGCAAGTAGGTGTTTTGCTTTGTGAACTTTGTCTTGGAATAAGAACATGTTTCACTTCTTTTTTAATGTGTTCCATTTGTAAATTGAGCACCCCACTCCTATGGAAAAGTATGCCTTGGTTTAAGCATGCTTTGGTTTAAGAACGGACTTCCGGGACAGATTAAGTTCGTAAACCAAGGTACCACTGTATATAATTTGCATCAGATATCGGGACGAACAGAAGTTTAAGTAGGCACAATTTTTACTCCGTTTCTTATTGCGACCAGGATTTTAATGGTATTGGTTCCCTCGGAAAGTGTACATTGCTACTGTCGCAGCTCTGCTGCTGTTACTAATACTATTGAGAAAGCACCTGTGATTCGGGCAAGGTTCTTGGTATTGGTCCCCTTCGCTGCCGACGCTGTTGTGACATAGAGTCTCTGTAGAGATTTTGACCCAGACAAGGCTTAAATGCAAAAAAAGCAAAAGCTGCACAACTAGTTCCATGTACTTAGATGAGCTTAGGATGTGATTTTCAGAGGCAGGAATGCACACACACACACCATCACCGGGTTCCACAGAGCAAACCATAAGCAGTTTTGAAAGCAATCCGTGTGATGGCAACCACTGTTCAAAGGAAAGAAGTCAAAAATTCCACAGGGTATTCCTAAACATTGACTAAACCTTTGATCCAGCATTAGAGATACAAGCAACAATTTCCCATGCCTCCTATTTCAGTAAGTGGCTTGGGGGCAGGAGCTACATATCACTCCTTGGGAGGCTCAATAGCATCCAAATCTTATACTGGACCAGCCCTACCATCGGGCAGAGCAAGGTGGCCAATTCAAGCGACAGAAGCTGGGGAGTGGAGAAGTGGTAGTGAAGTGTTGGGAGTACAGAGCTTTATGTGTCATGCATGACATGTCCTGTGCTCCCTAAACCAGCCTATGACCCTCGGATGAAGCGGAAGACGTTGTCCTGCCGCTGGTGATAAACTAAAATTCCACTAAGAATCCAGCTGGCTTCTGTATGTGGAACCAGAGAGACACGCTATAGTGCCTGCCTCAGACGTCGAGATATCTTGGGCTGTAGCCCATGTAGGTATCTATGGGAAACTGTGTTCTTCCTGTGCTCCCTAAACTAGCCTACCATCTTCAGATGAAATGGAGGATGTTGTCCTGCTGCTGGTGATAAACTCAAGTTCCACTGTGAATCCAGCTGGCTTCCATATGTGGAACCAGACAGACACGCTATAGTGTCTGCCTCAGACAACGAGATATCTTGGGCTGCAGCCCATAGTAGGTAGCCAAGGGAAACTGTGGTCTTGGTTAAACACGCTGAATAATTTCATTTCGGTCCTTAGATTTACATCCATTAAAAGCAAGATGATTTGTTGTCTGCCAGCCAAATCCTCTTATTTATTCCCTACACCAGCATATGAACGATCAGATGAACCACTTTTTTTATTCACGGCAACATCTCACACCATATTGTTGCATCAACGCTCTGGGGATGTGACTCTTGATTGCAGACAGGAATGCCAGCCAGCACAAACATTTAGGGCCAGACTACTCCATGTTCGCAGTTGGTTGGCATTGTTTCTTTCCTTTTTTTATTTCTAAAGATGTAAGGTGAAATTAGAAGGTCGGGGCTGGTTGGAGTCATGTCAAATTTTAGGTAGTGTGCCCAGGTACACTGTGTGGGCTTCAAAATTGTTACTTATTGTCATTATTAATCATTGTAAGAATCGTGGTCATTAACCAATCTTGCCGTTTCCTATTATTTCGAAGTACTCGAGATCGCCGAGAAAAAGAAAACTCTATAGAGTTTAGTCACCCATTGGCTCTCATTGTAGGCACAGCAGGAAGGAATGAAAGCCACACATAAGGTTAGAATCCAAAGTGAGCCAGACTTCATTCCCATTTAAAATCGGTGCAAAGTTGTTAGAATATGCAGGGCTGGACTAGAACATCCTCAGGGTTCCTTCCAGCTCTACAGTTCTGTGATTCTATGACTGGTGCGATCCTGGTTCAAATCCTCACTCTACCATGAAATTCACTGAGTGATGACTCTGTACTCCGACCACTCCTTGGCAGAAAGGTGGGACACAAACAAGTAATAGTCATAACCTCTTTCTAGAAAAAGAGGTGCCAGAACTCACCACAAACGCCTCCCATGTTCTCTTAGAATGGCAATGGCGCCCACCTGAGAGGTACCAGAACTGAGTTCCAACTAGTCGTTACTATATCAAGGCCCATTTACTTTGTTGGGACCTGTGACCAATTTAGGACAATATTCAACTAAATCCTTGCACTAGTCCAAGGATTAGTGTGCTAGCCCCTCTGTGCATATGTTCTGTGCCATCCAAAACTGCTCCAGAGGGGTGGGGGAAATGCCCAGAACAGGTTTAGGGGGTTCACAGGGAGGAGAATGGGAGCATGTTCTATTGCAGAAGTGGAAACCATTGTGCTGACAGAACGCTCAGCATAGTGCTACGTAGACTACAACCCTTAATCCTGATAGAAATTACATTTCCTACATAAAGGTAATTTCTAGACAGGAATGTGTATTTGCCAAGATGCCTGGAGTATCATCCACTATGAAAACATGCTGTTGTTGAGACTGTATGATAACATATACAATTTCCTAAGCGGAAGATTGCATCGGGGTGGGGCTGGGGTTGATGTCATGTGTGAAGCAGTCCTAAGGACAATTGTACACCATGATTCATTTTGTGAACCCAATGCTCTCGTACAGCACATCTGGCACCAAGGTGCCGGGGACAACTGCAACATTGATGGAAACGGGCTGGGCACGGCTTTCTACTGCTAGCATGTGGGCGTCCCAAGAGAAAGGGCATTTGCTTGTTCATACTCCACATTTCAGTCTGTGCCGCATGCCAGTCAAAACCATCAGCAAGCGCATCAGCCACATAGGTGTGGTCGAAAGGAGCACCAAGTTGCATTGCGTTCCGCATTTTTCTGTTGCATCAGATTATTGGGGAGATTCCTCTACTGTTCTTCCTGTCATGTTATCCACAAGGGCTAATCTGTTATTTCCCCAAAGGCTACCGTTCCTTTCCAAGTTCTGGTATGTTGTTTTCAATGTGCTTCGGGGATTCCCACCCACCCCACCCATCCCCAATATAACCACAATGTGTGTACATACTGTGCTTATTTTTTAAATAAATGTATTTTAAAATGTATTTCTCTCTCTGTGTGTGTGTGTGTATGAAAGACCAACATTGTTTGAAACTGGGCAACTCTGTGTGGCAAATTTCTGGCAACGAAAGTGTTGACTTCAGCCCCCTCCCCCCCTCCCCGTTTCGCTTTTCCAGGGTCCCTTTAAGAAAGAACATTTTAAAGCAGTTGATTTTTCACCCCGAAGTAACCTTCGCTCTTACCCGATCAGTTCCAGTCACAATGGCTATCCAGAACGAAATCTGATTTTCAGCTTGTCGGGTCATGGAAATTAAGACAAAGTATTTCCATATCTCAGCACCCACCCATTTTTCTCACAGTTTGTTGCTTTGACTATTTTTAGCTTCAGCGTGTGCCTATGAGACAGGATGGATGGATGGAGGTTTAGCCTCAGTGGCACTCGGTAGGCACATGAAACCTTTTTAATCCAGTTGTTTGCTTCCCTGAGCAGCCTGCCACCACTAATTCACAGAACAAATCACAGAGGTGGAAAATTCAAAGGTCATGGAGCCGCAGCACCTCACAGTCACGCAGGAAGAACCAATCACCAGTCTCAGCTCGCTTCTTCCTTCCAGAACATAAGTTCCACGGATCTAAGATCAGTCCAGACCCTCCAAGTGTCCCTATTTTCCAGGGACAGTCCCTAGATTTACAGAAGCCGTCGCAGTTTACGATTTGATCCCAGAACATCCCACTTTTCCTCAGGATGTCCCTATTTTCATTGTAGAAATGTCAGAGGGTATGGAGTTATGCAACCCCTGAGCCAAAGAGATAAGTAACTATACAACTTTTAGAAGACATCTGAAGGAAGCCCTGTATAGGGAAGTTTTCAATGCTTAATGTTTTAGTATGTTTTTATAAATGTTGGAAGCCACCCAAAGTGGCTGGAGCAACCCAGTCAGATGGGTGGCGTAGAAACAATATTGTTGTTGTTGTTGTTGTTGTTGTTAAACAGGACGTCCCTATTTTCATCGGATAAGTGTTGGAGGTGTGGGAACATATCCACTGGGAGCAGTCAAATGCAACATTCAGGGCCGTCTTAAGCATATCTGGCGCCAGGGTCAGCTCTAGGGGAAGGCTGGGTGGCGCAGGGCGCCAGGGCTGCCAGGGGGATGCCACACTGTGCACTGAGCCAGCCCACCAGCCGCGGCAAGAAACGGGGTAGGGCAGGGACACCGGGGCGATCTCCGCACGACGCCAGGGTGCCCGACATGCTTAAGACAGCCCTGTCTGGAGCCCTGGCGCCGTGGTGCGAAGATCCCTCCGGCGCCTCCCCCCGCCCCATTTCCCAGAGCCCGCCACGCGGCTGCCGCGGGCACAACAGCACGGCACCCCCCTGGCGGCCCTGCGCCACCCAGCCTTACCGTAGGGCCGGCCTTGACAACATTCATTGTTTTCCTAGAGTGGACATGCAAGGGGATGTTTGATCCAGCCAGTTGAAACTTCCTGTTCCTCCTGGCCTGGAGCATCCTTCCTTGCATATAACTAGTGGGTGGGGATGACCTTTCCAGACCTGGTAAAAGGACAAGGCATCCTACCACTCTCTCTCTCTTTTCCATCTTCCTTTCGCCGTGTGAACTGCTGGACTGCTAGCCTGCAGTCACTAGGTAAATCTCACTTATGGGGCAAACCTGTTTGTATATGTTTGAATCTTTAAGCCTAAAGCCTGACTTAAGCGATCACACTGTGCTCTGCCTGATCGTGAGTAAACTTTTTTTTTTGTTACTTATGAATAAGACCGTGGTGTCTTTATTCTTTTAGGAGGGATTTAAGGGGTCTTACCAGGGAAATATTAGAACAGATTTCAATCTGGACAAGCCAGATTGATTTGCGTATTGTCTTAAGAAACTCACACGAGTTTGCAACACGTTTTCTGCTGTGTAAAGGGGAATGCACTCTGTTAAGTAAAAGAACTTGCTAATGCAAGTTAGGAAGAATATTAATAAACAATGTATCTTCTCCTGCCACCCTGAACATTCCCACAGGAGGGTGTGTCAGCCTGCTTAGATTCTAAGCACCAGCATGCTTTCTGAATGGAGTTGGCAGGTGGAATTCAAAATCACACTTCGATGAATTTTCCACCTGCGCAAGCACTGCAGCTTGCCAGACGGAAGGATCCTCCCTCTCCGCCCACACACCCTTCTGGGGGTTATTCCAACTCCCCTCAAGGAAAGCCCTTGCATAGGGCTTCTGCTGGCAGAGCTCATTAGATGACCCCCCCCCAAGGAAATTCAGTAGGTATTAATCCCAGGTAAATATGGGAGGGATTGCTGCCATGCAGCCTCTAAATTATTTACTCCAGTCTCAAAGTCAGCAGGAGTGGAGTGATTCCAGAGTAAGTGGATTGTTGATTGCTCTCTTGGACATGCACTTACCTTTCGGCATGTGTTTAAACCATTTAATGAATTGGACTTGCCCAGAAGAATATTTGCAAATACTGAAAGAATTCACAGCGGGTCATTAATTTCCTGTGAGACGGAGCAAAGGGCGGGGATTTGGCCTAAGACATCTCATTTAGCATTTTCTTCAGGAGAGAAACATAATTGCATGTCACACACACAGCTGTTAAAGTTCAACTAATTATATCCCCCTCTATGCTTCCCAACAGGTACTCATTAACCGTATGTTTATATTTGACGAGGTATTGATTTTTAAGTGCAAGCACTTGCCAATAAGAAAAAGGCAGCGGCTGGAACATTAAACTGTCATTTGCTAGTGAAAGCTTTCCAAGAGATCAGCAACTGTCATTGTCTTCCTTCTCTTGGCTTGTTTACACTTCAGAATAGTAGCAGAAGCTAGCCGGGGGGGGGGGGCAGAGCCAAAAGTGGATGGGGCCATGTCCATTTCTCTCTCTTTCTGGCATCCCCTTCTCCATCCCTCCCTCCCTCCCTCTCTTCGCCCCTGCAATATGCTTTCCAAAAGGCAAGCTCTCCACCTTCCATCTTTCATATACGGAATGTCCTGTTGTACAAATGGCTGTCCCAAGAACAGTCTTCAAATGACATCAGAGAGACTCCACCAGGAATGTGGACAGGTAGCGCATAGTTTACATGTGATGGTGGCGCTCCATGTGGAACAATGGTACAGTTGGTGGAAAACCTGTAGAAGGCCAGATGACATCTTGGCACAGCCCCATGGCTGTCATGGCAGCCATGAAGTCCTGAACTCCTCCAGACAAGGTGGCCTCAGCAGGAACGCTGACATCCCCCACAAACCAGCATCATGGGAATAGTTAGGACTAGGTGACAGACCACATCTTATCAGCTCAGGTAGGGAGACTACTGTGCAGCAGAGTAAGGAACATGGAAGTATGGCAGCCAAAAAATAAATAAATCCCCTTCCCACTTCACACCAATTGTCTCTTTCATGAAATATTATTATATGATGAACACACGAACTATGAGCAACAGAAGAACCTAAAGATTATAGCAGTGTTGTTATAAAAGATAGCAGATAGGGTGCAGCAGGAGAAATATAAACACCATGGAAAAGGGGTGGGAATTCAACAAAAATAACAAAGAAAAAATGTTTTACTATGTATTGAAATGTATGCGTTACATTTTTGGAAAACTTAATAAAAATACGATTTAAAAATTGTGTCTTCCATGGAGGTGAGATCTCTGGAGTTTGCTGCCTATCTGTATATATTACGCAGATGCATCATTTGAGGGGAAACATTTATTAACTTTAATAACAAGTGATGCCCACTAAAGACTGGCAGAAGAAGAAAATTACTTAGAACTCTGTGGCTTAGAACTGCGGAAAGTATAAAGCACAGTATTACATCAGTTTGCATTAATGCCAAAAGGAGGTAAGTCCCAGAAAGCAACACTTAAAAGAACTCAGTGCATCTGAAATTGAATTAATTTCACACATACCCCAGGTAATTTATTCCGATACAGAAGGAAATCTTGGGCAGGATTCCTGTATTGTTTGGGGCACTCATTCTGCCGTACATAGCTGCCAAGTTATCCCTTTTTTAAGGGATTTTCCCTTATGCTGAATAGGCTTCCTCGCGAGAAAAGGGAAAACTTGGCAGCTATGCTGCCGTACCAAATAATGTAGTCAAGCCCATTGAGACGGCAAGAGCTGATCAGGAACTGCTAGCGTGATTTTTTGCTGGTAATGGAGAAGGTGCTGACACCAGCCACAGCTGGAAGGAATAACTTACGGTGTAACTGGTAAGACGCAATTAAACTAAAAGCAGATTCACTGGCAGCCTATTTTTTCAAATGCTGAAAGCTTGCTTGAGAGCAGACGCGCTGCGCCTGCAATTGCAACACACAATAACACTGGTAAGCCTTGACTTGCGACGAACTTGAGTGTTTCCAGCATCAAGGACCGTTAAAGCAGAATGAGCAGGAATGTGGCTCATAAAACCGACTGATGTCTAGAAAAATTTAACAAGAGGCTAGTTCAAAAGGAAATATCATTAAATCTTTAATGCGTTCTTGTTCTGCTTCAGACTCTACTCCCTTTAGGGTTCCCCCACCACCACCCTCCGCTTCAGCTTCCATGAAAACTCTTAGTTGCAGTTAAGAAAAAAGAAAAAAAACAGGAATGTAAACTGCCATAATCTCTCTCCGTGTTTATCTGGCATGATTCCATTTTTATGCCTCGAAAGGCATGGGGCTGTTCAGCCACTGGAAATATCAGGGGGGTTTTTTAGCTAGGGGGCAACAGATTGTATATATGCATTCATGGCCATCTACAGAAAGGCCTAAGCGAGATATAAGATAGGCTCCTCCAAGCCCTGGGAGAACTGGCACGTCACCACAGCAGAACTGGGCAAGACCCATTTGCAGCATGAGCTAATTTGGATCAGAGTTTTTGGGCTATAGCACAAGTTACACAGCAGCAGAGGGTCTTAAGAACTGGGCAAATAAAAGCCCCTGCAAATAGGCTAAAAGGAAAAAACCTATAATCCCAATTTACAAATTGAGAGCAAGATATCTAGCAAATAAACATTTTGCCTGGGGACCACATAAAAATACATATAACTGTCAAATTAATCTAGGAACTTGCATGGCGAGAGGCAGGGGGTGGAAATCATTTTCATTAGCTTCGTTGCAAAGGCCAGGACCATTTCCCCCACTCTCACATGGAGAAGAAACATTCTGCACTTGGAACTTTTATGTAAATTTGCACTGAAAAGCACTGGGGAAATGTGAATTTCACACATGCACACAACTGTAATCTGGACTTTTCATGCTTCCTTGAAAAAAAAGAATCCACACAAAACAGGACAGGGCAGAGCTCATATTAAGTGGCAGTGGAACTGAAACAGGATGGAATTGGGCCTCTCACCCAACCTCTGCTCAAAAGAAGTGCTAAGAAGTTAGAACTCTTCAACATAGAAATCAGATGGGTGGGAAAGGGACTATTACATATTTCCTGAAACCATAATAAAAACTATGTGACAGCATTCCTTATGAAACATCTGTCCGTCCTTCATTCCGCTTTCATTTGAAATACGGGGAGGAAACAGATACTTGAAACAGAGTGTTTCCTTGAATCCTCCGAGAGCTGGCATTCCTACTGACTGTGATGGGAATGAGTATCCACTGCCAAACTATGCTAGGGTTCTTCTGATATTTGAAACTGGTCATTTCAAGACCCCATGGTGCAATCAAAACGGCTTAGTCTCCAGTTTGGCTTTGCAAACTCCAACACGACTTGGTACCCATTGAAGACCATCATGTATATAGAATACTTATTTATATATATATAAAGGCTGGAGAATATCAAACTTAGCAATTTATTTTGAGGCACCCCAGCTATGCCATTTGGCTCACTTCATCTTGAAGGATGAAGATGAAGGCATCCAATAAACTCACCTAGAAAGTGCCCAATGGATTCGCCTAGGAAATCACATCTCCATTGTGGTCTAATTGGCTGCATAAAGTGGATAAGAGATTCACTAGAATGACGTTAAAAATCTGGGTAACAAGGAAAGAGAAGCTGGCTCCAGCAATATCTCTTCTGATGCCCTTAAAACATCTTTCTGATCTTTATAACGCATGCAGAATCATGGGTGTAGGCAGGGGGGGCAGGAGGGGACAATTGGCCCCCCCCAGAAGCAAAGTCTGAGGGGCGCAGCTCCCAACGCGAGCCTGGGGCCGCCTCCTCCGAAGACCTGGGAGGCACGGAGGACGCAGCCACAGGCCCGCGTTCCCTGCGCGACTCTGGAGCTTCGCGCCAGGAGCGGGAGCCTGGGGCCGCCTCCTCGGAAGACCTGGGAGGTGCAGGCCACGTGGCCCCACCCACATTTCCGCTATGGCCCCTCCCCTCCCGCCCCTTGCCCCCGCCCCTTGCCCCCCCTAATTTTCATCCTGGCTATGCCCCTGTGCAGAATCCATGGCTTTGAAGGCTGGAGCAGCCAGGGTCTCTGTAGGTTGATAGATTTCTACA
Source organism: Zootoca vivipara (assembly GCF_963506605.1). NCBI lineage: Eukaryota > Metazoa > Chordata > Lepidosauria > Squamata > Lacertidae > Zootoca > Zootoca vivipara. Next base: position 103,443,788 of record NC_083277.1, read on the forward strand.
TAGTGGCAGTGCTCTAATGGAATTACAGCAGAAAACAAAATCACAAGGTATCTCCATGCTTTTGTTATTGCGGAGAAAGCTTGTTTTTGGAGAAATAACCTGCTAATGAACATAGCAAATGATAAGGGACAATTATGCTGGAGGCATACCCTTGACGAGGTGAGCTCCCGTTGTTCGGTCCCTGCTCCTGGCCACCTAGCAGTTCGAAAGCACATCAAAGTGCAAGTAGATAAATAGGTACCACTCCGGCAGGAAGGTAAACGGCATTTCCGTGTGCTGCTCTGGTTCGCCTGAAGCGGCTTAGTCATGCTGGCCACAATACCCGGAAGCTGTACGCCAGCTCCCTCAGCCAGTAAAGCGAGATGAGCACAGCAACCCCAGAGTCGTTCGCTACTGGACCTAATGGTCAGGGGTCCCTTTACCTTTATGCTGGAGGAGACTCTTGAGAGTCCCATGGACTGCAAGAAGATCAAACCTATCCATTCTGAAGGAAATCAGCCCTGAGTGCTCACTGGAAGGACAGATCCTGAAGCTGAGGCTCCAATACTTTGGCCACCTCATGAGAAGAGAAGACTCCCTGGAAAAGACCCTGATGTTGGGAAAGATTGAGGGCGCAAGGAGAAGGGGACGACAGAGGACGAGATGGTTGGACAGTTTTCGCAAACATGAGTTTGACCAAAATGCGGGAGCCAGTGGAAGACAGGAGTGCCTGGCATGCTCTGGTCCATGGGGTCACGAAGAGTCGGACACGACTAAACAACAGCAACATCTTTATTATACAAGGTTGTATTGGACATACAAAGGGGCAGAGGAACCAGAGACCAAATAGCAAACATGCGCTGGATTATGGAGAAAGCTAGAGAGTTCCAGAAAAACATCTACTTCTGCTTCATTGACTATGCAAAAGCCTTTGACTGTGTCGACCACAGCAAACTACGGCAAGTTCTTAAAGAAATGGGAGTGCCTGATCACCTCATCTGTCTCTATGTGGGACAAGAAGCTACAGTTAGAACTGGATATGGAACAACTGATTGGTTCAAAATTGGGAAAGGAGTACGACAAGGTTGTATATTGTCTCCCTGCTTATTTAACTTATATGCAGAATTCGTCATGCAAAAGGCTGGACTAGATGAATCCCAAGCCGGAATTAAGATTGCCGGAAGAAATATCAACAACCTCAGATATGCAGATGACACAACCTTGATGGCAGAAAGTGAGGAGGAATTAAAGAACCTTTTAATGAGGGTGAAAGAGGAGAGCACAAAATATGGTCTGAAGCTCAACATCAAAAAAACCAAGATCATGGCCACTGGTCCCATCACCTCCTGGCAAATAGAAGGGGAAGAAATGGAGGCAGTGAGAGATTTTACTTTCTTGGGCTCCTTGATCACTGCAGATGGTGACAGCAGTCACGAAATTAAAAGACGCCTGCTTATTGGGAGAAAAGCAATGACAAACCTAGACAGCATCTTAAAAAGCAGAGACATCACCTTGCCGACAAAGGTCCGTATAGTTAAAGCTATGGTTTTCCCAGTAGTGATGTATGGAAGTGAGAGCTGGACCATAAAGAAGGCTGATCGCCAAAGAATTGATGCTTTTGAATTATGGTGATGGAGGAGACTCTTGAGAGTCCCAGGGATTGCAAGAAGATCAAACCTATCCATTCTGAAGGAAATCAGCCCTGAGTGCTTACTGGAAGGACAGATCGTGAACCTGAGGCTCCAATACTTTGGCAACCTCATGAGAAGAGAAGACTCCCTGGAAAAGACCCTGATGTTGGGAAAGATTGAGGGCACTAGGAGAAGGAGACGACAGAGGACGAGATGGTTGGACAGTGTTCTCGAAGCTACGAACATGAGTTTGACCAAACTGCGGGAGGCAGTGCAAGACAGGAGTGCCTGGCGTGCTATGGTCCATGGGGTCACAAAGAGTCGGACACGACTAAACGACTAAACAACAACAACAACAACAACAAATGTTTGGGAAAAGGACATTGAGTGTGAAACAAAGGACAAACAATAGTTAAGGGCTGTGGTTCAAACCCCCATTTAAGAAGGCTCAAAAACAAAGTGTGTAATACAAAGTGTGTATTATTTTTGCAGGTGTTTGTAGGGGTTCTTTTTGTAGAGAGGGGAAACTCTTGGTTGTTCTATGAAGCCAGTCTCATTCAGTTTAACAAGAGGGCTTAAAATATTGAACAAACCTGTCTGGAATGGCAGGCAAGCTGAAAATCAGATTTCAGCCAAGTGTGAATGGAAAATATCTAAATTATTTAATCTCTAGAAAATTAGGATTGATGAAAGATGTGCCAACTCAACCTTGGCAAAGGAAACACTGCTGGGACCACTGTCAGAAAAGTGAAGCTCTGACGGATTGTGGAGGTCCTGTCTTTGTAGGTGCCTTTAAAAAATAGGCTTGCTTCAGTTGCAAACTTGTGCTAACTAACCCTTGGACAATATGCTGTGGAAAGGAGAGAGAGAAAAAAAACTAAATATTTATGGCACCTTGTGCTAAGCTTCATGTGTTTACCAAGTTTCACTAATGCAGAAAGTGAAGGTAATTAATTTATTTTTGCTCTGTATAACAGTGTTGTGCACTGCATTTGGACAAATCCTGACTCCTAAACTAAGGTTGAGCATCTTGGAGGGATTTGATGCTTGCCCCAAAAGAAACATGGTCTGCACAAGGCTACACAAGTGAAAGCAGGAGTCTGAAATGCTTTGTGGTGCCTCGGTGATTCAGACATCAAAGAGATACTGCAGACAGGTGTCTACTTAAAAGCAAAATTGAGTCTCCAAGCAAAAGTAGTGCAGTGTGCAGGGGAAGACAGAGCAACCAACAGCTCTAGCTTGTGATAAGAGAGAATGAATTTACAAAGCCCTCCAATCCCTGTGTTTTGGGAACAAAAGCAGTTTTACAAGAGCAAAACACATGTCTCTAAGGTTAAGGAAGATACCAAGATAGGGAGGGGAGAGGTTGGATGGAGAGCTCTATTGGTCAAGCTTCTAAGCAGAAGATATGGTTTTTACCCTGAAAGTGAATCCATTTTAGTTCTCCCCAGCTCAAAATCAACTTTAAATATGCCTGGTACAAACATCCTTAGACTTATTTGTCTGCAATTTGGCAGGTTTCTTATGCAGAGGCACCTCTCTCATGCCTCCAATTTCCAGAACAATTACCCGTGAAACACTAGGGCAGATTCAGCCATTGCTTTTTACACACCATAAAACTGTAAAGGCTGCCCTTGTGAGAAAATCACTCTAGCTATCCTTCTGCAATTTGGCAGGATGCATGCCGTCAGAAGGGGTGACCTTGCATGGAAATTTCATCCAGTTCTCCCCAAAACTAATAAATAAATAAAAAGTTATAGATGTTTTCCCTTTACAAAAACAGCTTTTGAAGATCCCCAACACAAAAGCTCCTGGACCTATCTGCCTGCAACTTGGAAGGCTTTATCCAGGCTGGAGGGGCCACCCATCAGCTCAAGTGAGAGATACACTGCTCAGTTCAAGAAAGAGGTGTGCACTTCTGGGAATGGGCCAATGTACACATTCCATACATGAGTCACATGAATCCCATAGTACCGATGTCAGTGCCAATTAGCTGATTTGTCATAGGGAGCACATGGCAAAACAAATATCCCTAAATGATGCTAGTCAGTAAACCAAGTGATTTGCTAAAAGAACATGGAAATCTCTCAATTGTTGCAGGCCAATCTGGTCAGTGTGGAAATGGTTTTATTGTTTTCAAATCAGTCATAGTCTAGAGTCAGCAAAATCCACCCATTGAGTTGTCCTACGGGAATTTTTATTAAGTCTTTGTGGCTTCAGTAATGAAGGAAAAATCTCGAATCACAAATGCCAACAGCTCACAACTAAAGCATCAGATTAAAACCTGTTTGAATAATCTCACACATGTATGTAATTCTGTCTTTAATCCAGTTTTCTCCCAAAACTGTACCTAGGAAACTTGCAGAGTGTATACCCCTTATTGTTTTGGATTGTTACAAAACTCCAGGTGATTCCTTCTGGAATCAGTTAAAATGTATTACTGAACAATTTGTAATGAGTTATTTTACACGGTTTGGGAATATAAACAAATATTTTGAGCAAGTACATTATTACCTTTGGTACCATTATAAAATACAAACATATCCCTTCTTGGGCTCTGCACCCCACCCCAGAGATGTTCTCTTAATCTCTGCTCATCAGTTTTCTGTTGATATAGTCATTCTAGCCTGTCTCAGTGCCTCCTGTGTGACATTTTTAGATTTAAGGATGACTTCTGAAAGAGCCAGTGTGGTGTAGTGGTTAAGAGCAGTAGACCTGTAATCTGGTGAACCACATTTGCGTCCCCGCTCCTCCACATGCACCTGCTTGGGCTAGTCACACTTCTCTGGATGTTTTGGACTACAATTCCCATCTTCCCCAACCACTGGTCCTGTTAGCTAGGGATCATGGGAGTTGCAGGCCAAAACATCTGGAGGGCCGCAGTTTGGGGATGCTGTCCTAGGCTCAGTTAGGTCACACCCTCTCACCTCCAGGGAAGAAGGAAATGAAGCTTCCTTTGCTTATTCTCTTCCAGCAAGTGAAACTGACCTGGCAACATGACTGGGCTTGATCACTTCAAGCCCAGACCACATGTTCAGAAACATTTTTCTGTATTTTGTAAGCCCAAGATTTCTGCCTGTGTTCTTTTTGCTGCTGCATGGAATAACACATGAATCTGACCTTTGGAGTTTGTAAGTAAAGTATTTTACCTTACTAATGATGTGGTCTGTTCATGGTGAGAAAGATAAAAAGGAGAAATTCTGTAAGCAGACTAAACAGAATATAAAAGGTTTACATTTAAAAGCTTATAATTCCCACGCTTCACTGTCACTACATATTTTGTAATTTTAAAGCTCTGTTGGGACTCTCTTACTGGAGAATGTGGTTAGCCCCACACCTTGGAGCTAGGAATCCAACCAATTCTTTTATTAATTAACAGACATGGGATATCTATTTTCCACCCCACACAGAGCCCACCTTGAGACTCATAGCAGGAGTTTGAGTTTTGAAATGGGAACAGTTTTTCCTGTCTTGTGGAGAGCTCTTAGATCGTCAAGGCAATTTCTCACAATTTGCGTGACATCTTTTCTGTGAGTGAGATGTGGGGGGGGGGAGATATGCTTGCTGCAATTAAGCTTTTTCTTCTTCTTTGTACCTTTTCCTTCCTTTTATCTAAAATCACAGTCAGCCCAGCCAACACTTCATGCTTTCTTATGTGTACTGAAAGCATAATCCAGCTGAAATGAAAGAGCTGAGTCATAGGCATTGTTGCTTTCTACAGCAGTCTTGGTGGTGTAGGAATGGTGGGGTCCCTGTCCTCCGTCCCCCGTCCCCCACCCCCGTTACTAGTTCTCCTGCACTAGATGAAGATGGAAATTAACTGGCTTATTTGATGTTTAATTGTGGTGATGATTATTTATTTCACTTACTTACTTACTTACCACATTTATATACTACCTTTCATCCAAGGCAGTTTACAATTTGTACTACTAAAACAAACAAGAGTGCTAACTATAGGACAATAGTTTTCTCATGAATGATATACACTCTATGGTTTGGGCTTCTCCTCTCCTGCCTCCCCTCAGGGTCTTAAGAAGGTGAGAGTGGGATCACCCAAGCATTTCTCTCAGGACACTGCCTGTAACTTCAGGAGGTAATGATATCTATGCTACCTGATTCCTCTTATGCATTCCCTTAGGTTTTTATTAATTCATTTTTAATTTATTTATTTATTTTGAAGAACTGGAAGCAGAGGGAGCATGAAGATGGATTTCAAGGCTGCATTGCCACGTGACTGAAATCTGTTGCAACCCCTAAAGAGAATGAGACCTGAGTAGGGCGGGCATGACCTGTGAGCCCAACCCCACATTTTGCACAGCAGCTTGGGGAAGGGCAATGGAGCTATGCAGACTTGCAGCAGTTCGGGGATTTCCAGTCTCTTTCGTGACTCACTGCTGCTCCCTAGGAATACCAGAAGCACAATAAACTGTGCAAAAATTAGCGTGCACACACACACACCATGCAAGAGTCCAACCTTTGAATGCAGATTCCTAGTGCTGAATCTGGATTAAATTGACCGAGAAGCATTATATGATATAAATCTTTGTAGTAGTAGTAGTAGCAGAGTGTATGCGTCATCCTGGCACAGAGCTATAGAGGTGACTATTCATTGCACAAGTCGGCTTCAAGTCAGCCTGTGGAATTCGCAACACAAATCCCAGCAGGCATGGGGCCGTACGTAACCTGAGCAGAGCCGCTTACTTCACTCATTCTGCGCATTAATAGAAGCCTCACTCACACCACCAAGTCTAGTCATCTAAAACCCCTGATATATCTCAACAGCTGTAGGTATGGCTGGCAGCCTGTCTTTCCCAGCCCCCAACTTGCTCCACTTTGGCATCGCAGGACTCACATTTCAAAATGCTTTCAGACACCAAGACTTTGGAACACTCCTCAGATATAACTCAGTCTTCCTTGCCACTAGCAGCTGACAATCCAGAAGTAAGCGGTAGCCACAGCATTAACTTATCTAGGCATAGGTTTTCCAAGCATGGCTGAAGTCAAGACTTGCAAAGTCTTGGTGACTTTTGCTATTATTTTGATAGGCGCCGCTTTAATGTTTACAGCCGTGGTGACGGATCATTGGGCTGTGCTGAGTCCTAAGGTGGAGGAGTACAATGCTACCTGCGAGGCAGCTCACTTTGGACTATGGCGGATCTGTACAAAGCGGATCTTCATGAAAGAAAATGAGACGGACAAGGAGAAGGGTTGTGGGCCAATAAGCCTGCCAGGAGGTATGTGTCTCTGCTCACTAAATAACCACCTTGACAACGCGTTGTAGACTATATTACAACATTGAGCCAGATATGTTTTAGAAAGTTAAACAGTGTTCTGGGAAAATGGAATCAGCACCACCTATTTTCTTTCCAAATTAGCCCAGTCATTTTCTTCATGCTCCCTTGAAATTCAATCTGCTGCTTTGGCATATATTGTATAAATCCTTACTCCTGTGCTCATCAACTAGCCTTTATTTTTGTAAACCACTTTGAGGTTATTTACAATCTAGTGGTGCATAAATTTTATTAAATAAACAAACAAATTGCAAAGGGGAATCAGTAGGGGAGGCAGAAGATGAGAGATATTTTCTCCTGGTTCTTTGGTAGTATGAGTTCAGTGAATCTAGTCTTACAGAGCTGGCATAAATCCTTATTCAAGAAATTATAACAAGGGCTTGGTCTCCATAAAAACTCCAGTATATCAAACCCAGCACGGGCATCGAAGAACTATGTCAAAGGTACAAAGTTAACCTATACTTAGAAGTTAACATCAATAAGTTTGATTACATAGCAGGAAAACACAGGACCATAAGCCATGGATCATTTCACTGCAGGGTAACCATTCAATTTTTGGGGGATGTGAGTGGCGCTGTGGTCTAAACCACTGAGCCTAGGGCTTGCTGATCAGAAGGCCGGCAGTTCGAATCCCCGTGATGGGGTGAGCTCCCGTTGCTCGGTCCCAGCTCCTGCCAACCTAGCAGTTCGAAAGCACATCAAAGTGCAAGTAGATAAATAGGTACCGCTACAGCGGGAAGGTAAACAGCGTTTCCGTGTGCTGCTCTGGTTCGCCAGAAATGGTTTTGTCATGCTGGCCACATGACCTGGAAGCTTTGACAGGCCAATCACCAGACAGCATTATGACATCAGGGTGCTGCCCACATGTCAAAGTTGGGGTGGGGTGCGGAGATAACTATATATCCCACTGGGCCAAAAGTGTTCCCCACCCCTGCCATTAATAGTTTGATACCAGGTTACCTGAAAGACCTCCTTCTCTCGTAGGTAGAAGCTTAAATATCCTCTTTGAAAGCCCTGCTCTGGGAGTCCTCACTTAATTAAGTGAGGTGGGCAACCATCAGTGAGAAAACCATTTCAGTAGTGGCAGCTGGCTATTGTTGGAACAGCCTTGCCATGGAGGCTCACCTAGCCATACTTCTGTGGCCTTTTCAGCAACTTCCTAGCCACCCACACATTGTAAATAACTTGCAACCTCTGCTTTTGCTTTTAAATTATGGGGTTATGGTGAATTCCTTTTTTTTTTTTTTTGTATTTATGCACCCCCTCGCCATTTTAAAAGTTTTATGTTTTACTTTACTTTGCTTTATTATTATTATTCATTGTAAGTCACCCAGAGAACTGGGCAACATACAAATGCCATTGATAAATAATGCTTCCACTCCCTTTGCGCCTTTGTGAATTCATTTTCTCAATTCGCTGTCCGGAAGGAGCAGCGGTGTCAAAGCAGAATGAATAAAGATGCTATAGTTTCTGGAAACAGGAGCCAAGGAAGCATTGCCCCTGTGGCAGTCTGTGCATGATGGGAAACGATACCATGCTATGGGGAAATATTGTGAAAAGAGAAGCCTAGAGATTTGGGAACGCGTCAGGAAGTGGGATATTCAAGCACTGGGTAAGGCGGTTGCATGCAAAGGAAAAGCTTCCTTTCCCTTTCATGGAAGTGTAGGAAAGATTATTTCAGCAGGTGTGTGTATCTTTTACCCATGCATTACAAGCTGCTACACCTGCCAAGACTCCCTCTCCTACACAACTATAAAAGGTGCCAAAGCTCTGTCTTCCTTTTGCATCAGGGATTGTAAAGTGTTTTGCTCAGGGCCATGACAACGTAGATGCAGCCCTTTTCTTAGCCTCTTGAAAGCTGGGACATGTGATCCAATGCTCCTTTTGAAACTGAACAGCACCTTGCAGAGATAGCTGTGACAAAAACAAGAAGCAAAACTCTGGCAGGGATCACCACGCTGCTCCCTCTGCCCTGCCCCCCTGCCTTCTTTGGAGCCCAGCCACAGACATTGATATGTTAGCCTTTTAGTAAAATAACCATCGTTACATAGAGTACCTATCATCTTGTTTCATTCAGTAATTCTGATCACGGTTTGCATTGCCTTGGGAGGCAGGTAACGCACATCCTATCAATGCGAGATGTTTATAATCCTGGCAAAATGTATAGATCCAAGGCACACTCTCCTTTGAAATGTTGTGGCATTTATCATATGAAATTTATTGATGGGTATATTATTTATTGCTTTTATAACCTGCTTTCGTTAAAGGGCCCCAAGGAACAACCATTTTGCGCACATTCAAAGCATGCATGTCTCTGCATGCGCAGGCTGTTTTCAGAAATGGAAGAGGGCGGAACAGGCGTGGAACAGGGCGGGGCGGGCTTATGTGTGCTCCGCCAAAGCACGCAATGACCAGGAACGCAACCCCCGTGCAAATCGACGGTTGCCTGTACATATAACATTAAAACAATAGCTAACAATATCCTTAAAGGCTAAAACATGTTTATAGCAGTTGAGATGGCTGCAGGTAAATAAGCAAAACAAACCCTACCATTTCAACACCAAACCTCAGCCCTCCCCAAAAGCCTGTGCTAAGAGATGCATTTTAATCAGCTAACAAAATGCCAGTAATGTTGCTGAATGATTCACCTTAGAAGCAAGGTAATGCTATAGGCAAGGGGCCACCACAGAGAAGGTCCTATCACGCCCCCTAGTCCTTACTCACTAGCAGAGTGATCTTAATGCCTCGGCAGGTTGATTCAGGGGGAGGCATTCATTCAAGGATTTTAGACCAAGTAAGTCATCATACTTACCTTGAACCAGACCCAGAAGATAATTACCAACTGGCACAATTCCTTTAAAACAGACTTCTCTTTCCCTACTACTACAGGCATAGTCAGCTGATTCAAAACTTTCTGCTCCATCAATTGACACACCCTCCTTCCCAGCTTACATCTGATGCCTTTTTATGGTCTTGCCAGGTTTAGAACTGGTCTGGATGTTGTTGTTTTTATTATTACTACCATTGCCGATACTGACCCAGCATCTGACTCAGGCTCCAGTCCTGTGATGTGATTTCTGAAACCTAGAAATTTGTGCCTGAGATTGAGCTGGAGATGCTGGCTTTATTAGACCACTCACAGGTGGCTTGAGGGAATATCCCACAGCACCTCTTCCTTCTTCTATCGAACTTACGAAGACTACAGCTGGCCTCCATAGCACTCATCACAAGTGCTCTGCAAGATCTCACTGGAAGCCGCTACTTCTGCACGACCCCAGTAAGCGAGGCTTCGGCAGGGTGGCAGCGCCGCAGGGGTTGGGGCAAAGGGGTGGAGGCAGGGACAACCCATTCCTGTTCTGCCTCTGGTGAAATGGGATGGGCCACACCCAATATAAGAGAACAGCAGTTCATTTCAGACTATTTCAATTGTAAGTTCCATGGAAGGGGAAAGAGAGCTGCAGTAAAACATATTTTGTCAAAGCTGAGCACATTACTGAAGCTGGCATTGCGTTACTAAATCAATCAAAGTAGAGACAACTGTTTCATTATGATAACCTAGCAACAAGAAGAACAAAACACACAACCTCGTTTAAAACAACCAACCTCTTGCCTGGAATTATGTGGCCTCTAATGTGACCAGGGACTGGTAGGAACTTTTTAAAAAAAACAAAACAAAAAACACAACTGTTGAGATAATTGCATGGTTTCCGATTCATGGTTTAACATTGCCTTTTCCATTGTTTGTACGCCTCTGATTAGCGAGAGAAAGCTAGTCAGAAGACAAATTGAAAGCTTGCAATTTGCTGGCTGGAGAGCTAACAGATGATTGCAAAGCTTTCAGCACTTTAATTTAATTTTGCAAAGCACTAGATGCCTCGATAGCACTATAAAAATAATAAAGGATAATCATTGGGAGTAATAAATTACTGTGTCAGCCATTCAGAAGAAATGCGAGAATTTCTGAGAGTCTCAGATGACAGGAAGCAGAGGGGGGCGGACCCAGAGTGGTTATTTACAACCCAGTTTAGTAAAATCCCAAGAATGCCCATCAAACCTCTCTACAGACATGCCTCCCCCCACCCCCAGTCTCAGTTAGGCACCATAAATTCTAGTCACACTGCTCTGACTTAACTCACGATCTCTATAATTGTCTATTTGTTTGCTATGCACATTTGAAAGGCAGCAGAGGGCTGTGTATAACTCAGCTATGTTCTATCCGTGCTGGCATATGCTGACATCCATCACAGGCAGCAAATACACTTGGGCTGCACTGGTTATGAATCTGTTTTATTAAGACAGCTGGTTATTTATGGGCTTTAAATTTAACCAGCAATGTGCAGTGGAGGTAGGTTTGTGTGCTTTACCCAAGCTCGCTTTTTGCAGAAAGGGAAAAAGAAAGTACCTGTATTTCAGGTAGGCTTCAAGCAAGCCTTATGCTGAAATGTGTTGGCAAACCAAACCACTAACCACTAAGTGGTACCTCTGGTTATGAACACTTCAGGTTACGAGCTCCGCTAACCCAGAAGTAGCTGCTCCTGGTTGCGAACATTGCCCCAGGATGCGATCGGAAATCGTGTGCTGGAGTTGCGCGCGCAGCGGGAGGCCTCATTAGTGAAAGCGCACCTCAGGATAAGAACAGTTTCAGCTTAAGAACGGACCTCCGGAACAAATTAAGTTCGTAACCAGACGTACCACTGTATATTGTAAACATGATCTAACAGTAAATAAACAAAGGTCCATCAATATGCATTTTAATAGCAAAGCAAGCCACTTTAACAGGAAAGAAGAGTGTATTTTAAGAAGGCAATACTCCTTCTCACAGAGAACCTTAATTAAGTAACAATGCAGTTTGTCACCTTGAAATTGCTAGGGCATCCCTATTTTCATCAGAGAAATACAGTGGTACCTCGGGTTGCAGACGCTTCAGGCTACAGACGCTTTGGGTTACAGACTCCACTAACCCAGAAATAGTACCTCAGGTTAAGAACTTTGCTTCAGGATGAGAACTGAAATTGCATGGTGGCGGCGCAGCAGCAGCGGCAGGCCCCATTAGCTAAAGTGGTACCTTAGGTTAAGAACAGTTTCAGGTTAAGAACGGACCTCCAGAACGAATTAAGTTCTTAACCCGAGGTTCCACTGTATTGGGATGTGCCTGTTTTCATCAGACAAACATTGGAGGGTATGCTCCTACAGTATTACTAGCGGTGGTAATACAGCATTGCCCTATTTTCACTTAGCAAATGTTCCTTTGATATCAACCCCTTCAATAATGTATTAATCAATACTCAGTTCTATTGACTATTTGTGAACATTTCTGTTATTGGGGGTTGGGGGAATGGGTGACTACAGCACTGGATGTTTGTTCCTTTCCAAGGAAGCAATTTTCCAAATCTCAACTCAAAAGTAAATATTTTGGATGTTCATTTCCCCTCCCCTCAAAAACTTAGGAAACAAGTGAAGTGGAGTTGGATACAACCCAACTGATCTTAACATGGGATCCAGCCTCCCCTTTCCAATTAGAAGTGAGTTGGTGAAATGTCAGGGTGTTTATTGGCACAATACTGAGTTGCTGAATAACTGAGTTGTTGAATGGCAGAATTATCCCATCACTTTTCGAACTGCAAAAGTGATGGGAAATTGCCCTGGAAAGTGTGGAATAATAACCAATAGCTGGCAATGCAAAGTTCCATGCAAACATTATCAAAATGATTGCTCAATAAACAGGTGATGTTGTATATCCTCAGTGCACATTTTGTGCATACATATCAATATGAATACTCAATGAACAGCTGGTCTGGGAGCTCCTTTCAGCAAATCAAGATATGCTCTTTCCAAATGATGCTTTCTTCTTTTTTTCCAGTGGCAATAGCAATTTGCATTCCAACAAATAAAGAGCTCAGTAGATACAACCCAGGTTTTTCTGTCACCTGTCTAGATGCTGTGTAGAAGCTTTAATGGGATGAGCCCCAGCAGCAGGAAACCAAGGTGCAGTTTTAGTTCTGTATTCTGACCAGCTTTTATTTCATTAACATGGATGTGTTTTTGTTTTAAAGATTTTGTAACTCGTCCTGAGATCCGCGGATAATAGACAAGCTAAAATTACTCTAAAATAAATGAATAAATAAAATTTGCTCCCGGGGAAATGAGAAAGAAGGTTTGCACATAGCCATGACTCAGAAATCACCAGCAGTCAATTCTGAAAGGAAAGGAAAGGAAAGGAAAGGAAAGGAAAGGAAAGGAAAGGAAAGGAAAGGAAAGGAAAGGAAAGGAAAGGAAAGGAAAGAGTCCATAGCTCTACAGCCATAACCTGGGGAACTTTACACAAACAATTCCATCTGGGCCTCTTGTTTTTCAAATGGCAGCCCCCTCTGCCCAGCACAAGTTGAAAAATAGTTTTTGGTGTGGCAAATAATGTAAGCAAGGTGCATAGAAAGACCTGGTTAATATGTGCAAACCCCTAGAGCTGTTATAGGATAGTGGCTAAGAATCACAGAGCTAGAAGGGACCCTGGGGATCATCTGGTCCATACAGGGATCAAACTTGCAGCCTTGGCATTATCAGCACCACGCTCTAACCAACTGAGCTATCCAGAAGGTCACAGACTAAGCAACACGTCAGGAAGGCTTCGAGTCTCATCTCTGCTGTGATGAGTGGCCACTTTTTCTCATCTTCAGTTTCTGCATCTACAATATGGGTGATGCACATTTACCTTACATGGTTGTTGTGAGAATTGCAGCTAGAGAATGCATGTAAATTGTTTTGATCACTTGAAAGCACTACAGTCATACCTCGGTTTGAGACCGCAATTCGTTCCGGGGAGCCGGTCGCTCCCCGAGTATGTCGTAAATGGAGCGGCTCTTCTGTGTGTGCGCGAAGCGCCGATAGATCGCTTCTGCACATCTGCGTGCCGCAGAACCCAGATGTAAACACTTCCGGGTCTACGGCGGTCGCAAACCGATCGGTCGCAAACCACAGCTGTCGCAAACCGAGGTATGACTGTATAGCGATATTAAGAATTAAGGAGTGCTTCGAGTTATGATCCATGCATGCCAAGGTGATGTGCGATTAGATGTTGATGTTTCTTAGGAATTCCATGCCTTGAATGGGCTTTGGTATGAGCTCATTTGGGAAACAGTGGGCTTTTTACAGGGCTAAAACCATCTCCAGAGTCACCAGCTATGTAGCTTTTTTGCACCATTTTCGAATCATGGCGAATATATATATATATATGCACACACACAAACACACATAGACTCTATCTACAGACAGAAGTTGTCTCAGCACTGGTGACTGATCTACAAGTGTCCTGCTCATGTGGATCATGTGGACCCAGCTTGCCAATTTCCATGCATACACCAAGGCCCTGTACAACTATGAATCACAGCCCCGTGTACTTACTAAATAGGCAGTAAAACAAATGACAAGATAGCAGCCCAGTATAAAAGGATTTGCACAACTGGTTCAGATCACTGCAGAGATCGTACTCTGTCTGTCTTTCATCCTCTGACAACTCACTGCACAAAATAGGATCAGCACAGTGGTACCTCGAGTTACAGATGCTTCAGGTTACAGACGCTTCAGGTTACAGACTCCGCTAACCCAGAAATAGTACCTCGAGTTAATAACTTTGCTTCAGGATGAGAGCAGAAATCACACGGCGGCGGCAGCAGGAGGCCCCATTAGCTAAAGTGGTACCTCAGGTTAAGAACAGTTTCAGGTTAAGAACGGACCTCTGGAACGAATTAAGTTCTTAACTCGAGGTACCACTGTATAGGCTTGTGGTGATCCAGCTCTGTGATTCGTTTAGCCTTGTAAACTTGGATAATATTCCTAGTGGCAACAAAGAGCAACAGTGTATGGAAAGTTTCCATCCATTAAGAAATATATTCCCTAACGGGGGCATAACACAACAAGCATTTTTTTAAAAAAAAAACCCCCACATACACATCATTTTTAGCACTGGTAGAAACCGAAGTGTCTTCATTCTGATGAGCAATAAGCGATTCTGTTCAAGAAGGTGGTATTCCCAAGTGTAGTGAGTCACACTGAAAGTGTCTTCATAACAAAAGCAGGTTTATTCTACGACTATTTTTCTAAACCTATCAGTCAGGCGTTCAGGATTGTTCTGCTCATTTCGCCAGAACAAATGCAAATTCATAATAACCCTATTAATGCTCATGATGGAGCAGGGACATAGCAAGGTGCCGTGACACCCAGGGCGGCAAATTGCCATGCCCCCAGGGGGCGCGGCCTCGCTACGTAACGACGCATGCATCGCTACATAACGACGCATGCGTGTTACGTAATGACGCATGCATCATTACGTGGCTGGGTATCGCCGCCCCCCGCACCTCCAAAGCCGCGCGCCTCCAGCTACAAAACTCCAGGTAGAAAGCCTGCTCAGCTAGCCTAGCCCGCCCCTCACCTCCTCCCAGGGCCCCAGCCCAGCCCCCAGCCCGGCAGCCTCAGGGAAAAAAAATACAAAAGAAAGCCACAGGCGCACCGGCCCGCAGAGCGAGATCTCGGGCACGGCTTTTGAGGCGCCAATCGCAGGGCGGGGGCGCGGCCCCAAGTGCCACCCCCCCCTCCAGCAGGCCCCCGTGTGGCGCCCAAAACATCACTCGGCCGGCGCACCTGCAGCTTTCTTTTGTTTTTGTTTTTCTCCGAGGATGCCATGCAGAGGCGAGGGGCAGGGTCGCGGCCCCAAGTGACACCCCCTCCAGGGTGGTGCCGGGGTGTACCGCCCCCCCGTCCCCACTTGCTCCACCCCTGTGATGGAGCAGTGTTTGCCTGCCCTAGTCTTAAACTGTAGGCTTCACTCTTTAACTTCAGAATGTGGGAACCTGGCCCTGATACATTGCAGCTTCCAGTGAACTATAATATTATTGACTGGCAAGATTAAGAGACTGCATGGTAATGTAAGTACGTACTCTAATTCGAAGTGTGTAGAATAATACTTATTCCCCCTTGTAACTACCTTGGTCCAAGGATCATAGAGTTGATCATAGAACCATAGAGGGTTGGAAGGGACCCCAAGAGTCATCTGCTCCAAACCCCTGCACTGCATAAATCTCAACTAGACTTGGTACGAGACAGTAAACAAGGGTGTAATTTAATATTCAAATAGAGGAGAGTAAGTACTATTGAACCCAATGGGGCTTAAATCTGAGTAGATATGTATAGGATTGCACTGAGTAGGGACATGAAGGATTGCACTTAGGTTGGTGTCTCCAATAACACACATACCAATAAAAATCTAATTCATAGCTGCCATAGCTGCCAAGTTATCCCTTTTTTTAAGGGATTTTCCATTATGCTGAATAGGCTTCCTCGCAAGAAATGGGAAAACTTCACTTGGCAGCTATGTTCTAATTATGATCCTAATTTTGGAACAGTCTCTGTTCCTGAGATTGTAGAGGATGCCTTTGAGGTTTTGAAATGCTGGTGAAGATAACATGTCATGACTTCCGGTAATGGTGCGCTAGCGAGCGGGTCGGAAGACGGACCGCTCCGAACATCGCGGAGCTTAAACTGCAGACATCGGTGTTTTAGAGGGGGGGAAAGCGCCTGAACCCCCTCCTAGATAAAAGGTGAGGGCACGGAGCCCTTCCCAGAGGAGAAAAGCGGCGACCTTACGGCAGAAACTCAGCGGCGGCACCCCTTGAGGTGGAGAGCCGCGGAGAGGAGCCTTCGCTACGGCGGCAGCAACAGTATCGGCTGCTAGCTACAAAGTGTCTGCAGGCGCGGCGCCCGAGAACTCGCCCAGCCAGCACCAGAACTCTTCGACGGAGAACGGAAAGGAGATACCGACCCGTGAGTTTAAACAAGGATTGTTCGAGAGGGCTTAAACGCGATCGCGGGCGGGGGACCAAGTCGAAGAAACTCGCAACGCACCGCTATTAAACTTGCGAGTGACAGCCCCGTGCTTACACAAGGAAACGAAGGGACATGTTAATACAGACTATAGATCAATAAGTCCTAATTGTTGAGGGGGAAGGACTGGCGGGAATTCCTTTGCTTAAGACCTAATTGGCAGGGAAACTTTGCCCCAAGATGGCGATTTGGATCGCTGCCAACACATGCTGATCTTTGCCCGGGCTGGGAGTCTGAAAGGGAGGGAGAGGAAGAACGGGAGTGAGGAGACGTGACAATAAGCACAACTGAGAGGCTGGAAGGCGGTAACAACGGCCAGCGAACAGCGCCTAATTAACAAACAGGAGATTATCAGGCAGCCGGTTGCCAGGCAACGTGCTTTGCTGGTTGCAGTGGACGCGATCTGAAGGCAAGCTTAAGCAGACTCTGAATGCGCTCCCTCCCCCAGTCTCTCCTAGCCTCCCCTAATCGCATTTTACGACTTTTCAGCTGGCTAAAACATTAAAGATGATCCACTAAAAGCCAGGAAGGGGACTCCCACAAGAGGAAAGCAGGACTTGGTCGCGGTACAGCGAGACTGAAATCAATCAGAGTATGCCTTTAAAAAAATATAAGGATCAACAAGGGAATTCAGCAACGATGGCTGGGAACCAACAAAGAAGACAGTCATTGTCAAACCCTAATGGCAATGACGCTCTAGCAGATATAAAGGAATTAATAACGGAGATGAATAAATCTCTAAATGAAAAACTGGACTCTGTAGAATCTAACCTAGAATCTAAGATAGAAGGGAATTCCAAAATGATTGTAGAATTGACGGGCCAAATGAAAGAACTGGCTGGTAAAAACAAGGAGCTAGACAAAGCAGTTAAGGATCTGGGAGCTAAGATGGTGAAACAAGATGAGGCAATAAAGAAAATTACCTTAGAGAATAAAGAAATAAAAGCAGCAAAAGGGAAAGAAGATGAAGAGAAACAAAAAATGAAAAAAATGCAAGAGGACCTAGCGGATCAGATCGCCCTTCTTGAAATGAAACAAAGAGAGCTGGTTCTACGGATGCGCGGAGTTCCGGAGATGGCGAATGAACAGATAGATGAAAAAATAATTAAAGGTCTGGCGAATTGGTTACAGGTTAAAGAAGAAGATCTGGCTTTGGATGTGGATAAAATCTACAGAGTTCGTTTGGACAGAGCAAAAAACATTAAAGGGCCTGGAGATTGCATGCTGTTCCTGAATTCTCTGTTTTTGAAGGATAAGATTCTGCAAAAGAAAAAACATGAGAACTTAACAATTGAAGGAAAATCGATAGCTATATTTAAAGAAATTCCGAGAAGGTTTAGACTCAAAAGACAGGCATATAAGAATGTGACCGAGGCCCTGACTAAGCATGGGATTTGGTTTGTTTGGGAGTTTCCTGAGGGGCTCACTTTTGAATTTAAAGGAAGAAAGAAGACTTTCAGAACGGCGGAAGAAGCAGAAAAATTCTGTACCAGAAATAAAAAAGAATTGTTTAGAGAGGAGGAGGGAAAGAAAGACGAATTAGAATAATTGTTGAATGTACATATTGATCAAGCAATATCTGAGGGTTGGGGGTCCTTTCTTCTCTTAAGTAGAAACAAAACAGCCATAGAAATTTGATTGATAGTGTGTTCCTCTCTTCCTGTAACTTGTGGTGGTTTAGACGGAACCTAATGCGATTTATGCCTCTACCACCTCCTCTTTGATGGTTAAATTCATTTTTGAAGTTGGTATTTAGAAATCAAGTCCGGGATAATTTAATAAAGTTATGGATTTTAATATTATTTCATGGAACATCAATGGTTTAAATGATAAATGTAAACGTAATAAGATTGAACGCTTATTGAAGAAAAATTCATGGAATATTATTGGTTTACAGGAAACGCATATTTCCCAGAAACATGAAAGATTATTGCTTAATAATAGATTGGGGGCGGAGTTTATCTCATCGAATAAGAAAAAAAAAGGAGGGGTGGTCATTTATGTTAAGTCAAGCATTAAATCTGAAAAATTATTCCAGGATGATGAGGGAAGGATGGTAGGGGTGCGCTTATATTTGCCAGAGGGGAATGTAGTAGTGATTAACATCTACGCCCCCAATGGATGTAAGAAAGAATTCTTTAAAAAATTGGGAGAGAAAATGGGGGAACACATAATTGATGAGGAAATAATTCTATTTGGAGACTTCAATGGGGTAATACAACCAGAATTGGATAGATCAAAAAATGGAAAGAAAGGAAGAGGGAGATTACCGGAGGTTTTTCTAAATTTATCACGGAATTATGAATTAGTTGATATTTGGCGAAGAGATAATCCAAAAGAGGAAAATTTTACATATTACTCAGAGGCTAAAAAAGCAGCATCGAGAATTGATATGATCTGGTTAACACCCGGTATATTACAGAGGGTAGAAAAAAGTGAAATCCTGCCAAAATCTATTACTGATCATAATCCAATAATGACCCAAATTAGAGGATCAAAGAGGAGATTTAACAGATGGAGGATGGATGAGAAAATATTGAATGATGAAGTATTTGTAAAAAAAGTGAAGGAGCTTTTAAAGGAATTTTATAGAAATAACATCTCAGAAGGGGTAGAGCTTACAACGACATGGGAGGCGGGTAAGGCTTTCGTACGGGGTCTGTATATCCAACAAAAGAGCAGAGTAAAAAGAGAAAAAGAAAAAAACCTGGAGAAAATTAAGGAGGAAATTAAGGAGAAAGAAAAGGAGCTAGCAAGAAACCCCAGGGATGAGGAAGTGGGATTGAGAATAAAAATCCTACAAAAGGAGATATCAGCTATAGTAGGCCAGGAGATAGAAAATAAAATTAGATGGGCTAGACAAAAAACATTTGAATGGGGAGGCAAGGCAGGGAAGCTTTTAGCCTGGAAATTAAGGAAAGCACAAAAGGAGAGGCTGATTACAGGAATAATGGATAAGGGTAGAATATTAACCAAAGGAGAGGATATCCAAAAATCCCTTACTCTCTTTTACCAAAAATTATATGAAAAAAGGGAAATAAATGAAGGAGAATTAGAAAAGTTTTTTGCTAAAAGAAAGAGGAGAAAGATAAGTGAAGAGGAAAATGATATGCTCAATAAACAAGTATCAATGCAAGAAATTTATGATTCCATCAGAAGATTAAAATTGGGAAAATCACCCGGGACAGATGGTTTATCTAGTTTACATTATAAAGTTTTTAAAGACGAATTGGGAAGTGCTTATCAAAAATTAGTAAATGGCATTATGGAGGGAGGGGCTGTTCCACGATCTTGGCAAGAAGCTTATATTACATTAATTCCGAAGGACAATGAAGAAATCAAACAACCAGGAAATTTTAGACCAATTTCACTCCTCAACGTTGACTACAAAATATTTGCAGACATTTTAGCTAATAGGTTAAAGAAGATATTAAATAGAATCATAGGTCAGAGTCAACAGGGGTTTCTTCCAGGAAGGAAGATGGCGAGAAATATAAGGATCCTTTTAGATTTAATAGAATACCTAGATTGGACACCAGGTAAAAAAGCGGCCTTCGTATTTTTGGATATAGAAAAAGCGTTTGATTCGTTGGTGTGGACATTCATGAAAAAATCATTAATGGAATTCGGCTTTAAAGGGAAATTCATGAAGGGGATTAATTCAATTTATAATAGACAATTTGCAAAACTAATTCTAAATGGGGATGTGATGGATGAATTCGAGTTATACAAGGGGACGAGGCAGGGGTGTCCTCTCTCTCCATTATTATTCATTTTGGCTTTGGAACCCTTATTAATCGAAATTAAGGAGCTATGAAGAAATTAAGGGAATCCAAGTAAGAGACAAAATATATAAAATCAACGCTTTTGCTGATGATATGTTAGTTCTAGTGGAAGACCCAGAGGAATCCATGGGCAATTTGAAAAGAACATTGGGAACATTTGTAAAAATTTCGGGACTCAAAATTAATGAGAAGAAAACTAAGGTAATAGTGAAAAATATAATGAGGAAAGATATTATAAAAATGAGAAGCATAACAAATTGGGAAGTAGTGAAGAGAATTAAATATTTAGGTATTGAAATTAGTGGTAAAAATATAGATCTTTTCGAAAATAATTACGGGAAAGTATGGAAAGAGATAAGAAAGGAAATGGAAAGATGGAATGATTTAAATTTGACCCTTTCAGGCAGAATGGCCGCAATCAAGATGGTTGTTCTACCTAAGATATTGTTTTTATTTCAAATGCTTCCCATTGTGTGGAAGAAAGAGGTATTTGAAAATTGGAAAAAGGACCTGTGCAAATTCATCTGGGGGGGTAAGAAAGCAAGGATTCAGTATAAGCTACTTACCGACGTTAAAGAAAGAGGAGGTTGGGGGGTCCCGGACCTTAGAATTTATCATGCCTCTGCATGTCTTTGTTGGCTCAAGGAATGGCTGTTATTGGAGGACGAAGAGATCTTAGTGTTAGAAGGATTTAGAAATATTACCGGGTGGCATACCTATTTATTACAAGAGGAGAGAGGGGGGTACAAACAATTCTCAGATCATATATTCAAAAAAACAATTCTTAAAACCTGGTTAGAAGTCAAAGATTTAATTGAGCCAAAAACACCTTGGTGGGCCTCCCCCCTAGAAATGACGGCAATGGGGGGAAGATGCAAGAAGGGAACATGGCTTACTTACCAAGATGTAATAGTCAAAGAAAACGAGGAGTTAAAATTGAAACCTTATGATCAGATCAAAACTAGTTGTTCCAGCTGGTTTCATTATGTGCAAATGCAAAGCCTATTTAAAAAGCATAAGGAGACAGGTTTTTCGGAAGGGAAGTCGAAGGTCCAAGAATTAATAATTGAAAATGATTCCAAAATGTTATCCAAAATTTACAGATATCTCTTAGAATGGGAGTTAAAAGATGAGGCGATAAAAAGTACTATGATTAAATGGGCCCAAGACCTGGGAAGGCCAATATATAAAGTCCAATGGGACAGATTATGCAAAAAAACATTAAGATTTACGGCCTGTACCGGGATAAAGGAGAACATGATGAAGATGTTATATAGGTGGCACCTGACTCCGGAAAAATTAGGCAAAATTTATAAAAGAGAAGACAGAAACTGCTGGAAATGCAAAAATAAGGTAGGAGACTATTTACATTGTTGGTGGAGGTGCGAAGGGATATCTAAATTTTGGGGGGAGGTGTACGAGGAATTGAAAAAGATGCTGAAATTTACGTTTAAGAAAAACCCAGAATATTTTTTGCTAAGTTTAATTCCTGAAAACTTTCCAGAGGATAGGGAGAGCATTTTTCTTTATGCGTGCGCAGCAGCTAGGCTGTTGATAGGACAAAAATGGAAAAAAGCAGAGGTTCCTACATTACAAGATTGGCAGATTAAATTAATTGATTTTATGAGTATGGATAGAATGACCGCAGCAATTAGGAATAAACCGAAACAATTAGTAAGTAAGAAATGGGAACTTGTAGAGGATTATTTTAAGAAAAAGGACATTAAAACGGAGCTAAGGATCTGTTTACTTTGAAGTAGCGCGGAGAAAATTAGAGGAAGTGATGTGGAGGGAAGAAATATATTATAGGTTTGAATTGTGAAATGACTGTGAATGATTAAGAACGCAAGAAATTGGAGTATAGTATAGCTAAGCGGTGTGGGCAAGTTGGGAAGTTAATTTTAGTTAATAATAAACAGAGATAAGAATGCAAATGTAATAATTTTTTTGTGTAAAGTTATGTATTTGGGAAATGTTTTATTTTATGTTGTATTCGATTTTTAAATGTTATAATAAAGTATTTTTTTAAACCAAAAAAAAAAAAAAAAGAAGATAACATGTCATGATGCTTTGCTTAGTCTGATAACTAAACGCTATTCATCATAATCATCATCAAATTATTATGGTCAACAGACCAGAAATAAAATACTTTATCAAGTAAGCCCTCTTAAGCAAAGGAAATGGATTACCGATTTGTGCCATTAAATCCACAATATAATTTTTATTTTATTTTTTGCACTTAGGTATATCGATTTGTTTGCATGCCATCTTTCCTAAAAACACAGGAGATTTTAACCGCACATTAGGCAACTGAATTTCACTTCCTTTGTGTGTGAATTGGCTTTCAAAATGGCTATGCTATTTTAAGTAGCTAAGCAAAGCGTTGCGAAAGTAATGTCATGATAATCAGTCATGATTTCTACAGGCGCGAGCTGAAATCCAAATGGCTGTTTTCAGTGCTATCCTAGGCATGTCTACTCACCGAGTCCCATGGAGCTTACTCCCAAGAAAAGCAACAGAGGATCACAGCCTTAAGCTCACACAAGGTCCTTTGCTCAAATGCGTTGGAATTTCACCAGCAGCACTCGCAATACACACTTTTGAAACTCCACTCCATTTCAGAAGGTTATACAAGACAGAAGTACTGTTCTTGGGGGACAGAGGGCTGGTCTGTTGTGGAGGACTCCCTGGTCCTGAATAGGGTAACTGTGCCCCTGAAGGACCAGGTGCACAGCCTGGGAGTAATTTTGGACTCACACCTGTCCATGGAGGCGCAGGTCAGTTCAGTGTCCAGGGCAACTGTCTACCAGCTCCATCTGGTACCCAGGCTATCTCGCCAGAGTGGTGCATGCTCTAGTTATCTCCCACTTGGACTACTGCAACGCGCTCTACGTGGGGCTACCTTTGAAGGTGACTCGGAAACTGCAATTAATCTAGAATGCGGCAGCTAGACTGGTGACTGAGAGTGGCATCTGAGACCATATAACACTGGTCCTGAGAGACCTGCATAGGCTCCCAGTACGTTTCCAAGCACAATTCAAAGTGTTGGTGCTGACCTTTAAAGCCCTAAACGGCCTTGGTCCTGTGTACCTGAAGGAGCATCTCCAACCCCCATCGTTCTGCCTGGACACTGAGGTCCAACTCCGAGGGCCTTCTGGCGGTTCCCTCACTGCGAGAAGTGCGGTTACAAGGAACCAGGCAGAGGGTCTTCTCGGTAGTGGTGCCTGCCCTGTGGAACGCCCTACGATCAGATGTCAAGGCAATAAGCAACTATCTTACTTTTTGAAGACATCTTAAGGCAGCCCTGTTTAGGGAAGTTTTTAAATGTTTAATACTGAATTGTGGTTTTAATATTTTGTTGGAAGCCGCTCAGAGTGGCTGGGGAAACCCAGCCAGATGGGTGGGTTATTATTATTATTATTATTATTATTATTATTAATTATTATTAATAATAATAATAAATTATTATTATTATTATTATTATTATTATTATTATTATTATTTAGGTATAGGGAAATAAATGCAGCCTAAGAAAAACAATATCATCCTTATTGTTTGACAGAACTAGGAGCATAGGAAACCAGAACATTAATCCATCTAGCTTAGCACTGTCTGCACTGACCAGCAGCAGCTCTCCAAAAGCTGCAGCACGACCTGGAGATGCCAGAGATTGAACTTGTTAAGTACGGTATGTGCTCCACCACTAAGCCCTAGACATACTGTAAATAGTTGGATCCTGGTCATTTTACACACATAACACACCCAAATCAAATATTTTCACTTGTCTATAGCCACAGTCTCATCGTATTTTACCTTTGTGTGTGAAGAATTGGTGCTGCTTCTTACCAGCGCAAAAGGCGTGTCGCCTCCCTTGTTGTAATTGGAAAAGACGATCGAGAAGGGCAACTGTCTAAACCGAAGCAGAATGCTTTGTATTAAGAAATTAAAACCACACGTCTGTTTTGCAAACAGTACTGCTTATTCAGTTACCATAAATCCACCAAAGTACAGAAGATTAAATGTTGTGCTAAAGAACAGCATGGTCTCTAAACCATAATCATTGCACCCACACGAGCAGTAATGCACATGGTATAGTGCCATCTTGCACTGAATAATTTCCATGTTCTTCCATATTAGCAATTAATTACAGTGCTTAAAATGCCATTGCTCCATAAGCTAGCTGTGACTACTCCTGAATAACGACCTTCCACATGCTTGTCTTTCAAAAGTCTTTATTAGTGCACATTATTTACAGTGTAGTGAGCGGTCGGTTTCATGTCTCCTCATTCCGAATCAGAATCCGGCACTGCTCCCATCCGCGATTTGGACCAACATAAAAGCCTCGGGACAGTGAATCTCCTCCCCTTTCTCCTCAATTCCGGAGTCGGGGGGGGGGGGAGGAGGATCTGCGTTCTGCCTGGTTCCTCTCCTCTCTTTCCCTCTCCCTCTCTTCCTGCCTGTGGAGCAGGGGCTCTTGGATGTTGCCAGAGGTCTGGCACTCCCTTTCCGTCTCCTGACTTTCCTCATCCGTCCCTTCGCTTTCATGACTGCTTGGAGATGGGCTGCTTCTGATGAGGGGGGGCTGTTCCCTATAAGCCCTTCTCCTTACACTAGCTGAAAGAGTATTTCCAATTTAAGACACCCAAGAGGATCTATTCAAATCACTTTGAGTTGCCTGAAACAGATGTTGCTCTCTCCTCTCGCAACTTTGCTCTTACAGTCACACAACAACCACTGTTGCCCTAGTCTGACTGATGGATGCCTAGAACCCCAAACTGGCACAATACTGTCCCATGGTGGAGGAGCACCAATGCACTCATGAGGGATGATGTAAAGGTAAAGGACCTCAGGATGGTTAAGTCCAGTCAAAGGCGATTATGGGGTTGTGGCGCTCATCTCGCTTTCAGGCCAAGGGAGCTGGCATTTGTCCACCAGCATGACTAAACCACTTCTGGTGCAACAGAAGTGCCAGAGTGCACAGAAACGTCATTTACCTTCCTGCCACAGTGGCACCTATTTATCTACTTGCACTGGTGTGCTTTCGAACTGCTAGGTTGGCAGGAGCTTGAAAAGAGCAATGGGAGTTCACCCCATCGTGGGGATTCAAACCGCCGACCTTCTGATCGGCAAGCCCAAGAGGCTCAGTGGTTTAGACCACAGCACCACCCACATCCCATGAGGAATGATGTACCAATAGTGCTCAGGAAAGCCTGGCACTCAAAGGCTCTGCAAGGTGATTAGAGTATGTTAAGCCATCATGTAGAAAAGCGAGGGAGGAGGGGAGAAAAATATCCATCCACACATGCCTTTTGGTGCAGTTAAAGGAAATGGGACCCCTGACCTTCAGGTCCAGTCGCGGACAGCTCTGGGATTGCAGCGCTCATCTCACTTTACTGGCCAAGGGAGCCGGCATTTTGTCTGCAGACAGCTTCCAGGTCATGTGGCCAGCATGACTAAGCTGCTTCTGGTGAACCAGAGCAGCACACGAAAACACTGTTTACCTTCCCGCTGGAGCGGTACCTATTTATCTACTTTCACTTTGACGTGCTTTGGAACTGCTAGGTTGGCAAGAGCAGGGACTGAACAATGGGAGCTCGCCCCATCACGGGGATTCGAACCGCCAACCTTCTGATCGGCAAGCCCTAGGCTCTGTGGTTTAGACCACAGCGCCACCCACGTGCAGTTAGTGGCCACTAAATCTAGAGCTGCCCGGCCTACAAGTAGGCATGGAAGGAGCAGTCAGTTTCAGATCTCTCAGTTTCTGATTTTTCTAATCTTAAATTCTCCACATTTCTGCAGCAATTTGCATTAAAAGGGAATCTCATTAAAATTCCTCAGCATGTGTCCAAATAAACATATTTTTGTATGCAGTTCTGACTAATGTACACCTTTTTTGCAATTTCCCCATATATGATACAGTTTTGTATGTTATTTTGACTATTATATCAATTTTTATGCACACTCCCCCCCCCCCAATATACGCACTTCTGTAAACATTGTTTGGTCAGAGAACTGCATCACAAAATTTGGTTAAGTTTCAAAGGCTGTCTGGGTTTCAGTTCTCATATGGTTTCAGAAAGAGCAAATTTGACAATTACCTTTAAATGCAAACTGAATTGAATTTCCCACCCACCTCCATCCCTACCTGCAAGCAAGAAATCCTGGACAATAATCCAAAGGACACCTGTTTGCTGTAAGCTTCATGCATTATTGCAGTGGAAATAAAAGACAGAAAACATGGTAATGCCACCTGTAGCCACTTTCTATATAATAAAGATGTTACAGAGAACCTGCCTTATTTGTTGCAGCTGTGTGCAAATAAGTCATTGGCCCATTAACAAACAAAATTTCTTATTTAAAAAGTGATAGAGCCGTTGCTGAAAAGCTTTTCTCCTTTGCCTCCATGATAGCAAGCATGCACTGCAAATGTTTAGCTGTCCGTGCAGTGGATTTTTATTATAAGGGAAAAATTAGTTTCTGAATTTAATTAGATGCGGAAGTTTTATTTCATTTGTTATGGCACAAGCACTGAACAAATAAAACTGCTACTATGTTTTAAGAAGCACAGCATGACAGAACACACACTCCACAAATCATGGGAACACAGAAACTTCCCATCCCTGTTCTTCTTGCAATTTAGGCACAGAAGGAACCACTTCTCATTGTGTAACCACAGTGTAACCCTACCTACTCCACAGCAAATTTCCTAGGCAGGTATACTACATTATTCTCTGCTATGCATTCCACGAATTAGGACCATAGCTGCCAAGTTATCCCCTTTTTTAAGGGATTTTCCCTTATGCTGAATAGGCTTCCTCGCGAGAAAAGGGAAAACTTGGCAGCTATGATTAGGACAAATACCAGTAAAAACACATACCGGTACTTTAAATATTTAAACACAATTAAAGAAAGAAAAGAACACTTCACACACACTCAGAAGACAACAACCAGTTAGTTGCTACCTGAAAAAGGGTTTTCCCTGCTGGTGAAACGAAAGCAGATAGTGGGGGCAGCCCAGTTTCCCATGGAAGGGTGGGAGCAGTTTGGGAGCAGCCACCAAGAAGGCCCTTTCTCAAATCCTCACCAAACATGCCTGCGAAGGTGGCATGATCAAGAGAAAGGCCTCTGCAGAAGACCTCAGAGGCCAGGCAGGCTCTTATAAGGAGATATGTTTCTTCAGAACGTTCGGCTACAATTTATCGGTTTTAAGACTCTGCCTTCCTCTTTAGCCCTATCTTTGTTGGAGGGGAAAGTGCTTAGAAATTGGATTAATTCTTGGTGGTTTATGAGGATTTGGTTTGGGGGCTTGCTAAGCTTGGGGATGAGGTGTGTGATTCCTCAGGCTCAGGACAGGTGAGGTTACATGCCTCGTCAAGCCCAGAAGGTATAACAGACCTACGCGTACTGGCCAGGCCTGCATGTCCTGCGTCCTGACTAGGCCTCTGCATCTTGGCCAGGCCTCTGCATCCTGGCCTGAACACTGGCGTCCTGGCCCAGATGACTGTGTTCTGGCCAGGATACAGGACTTGAAGATGGGCTAAAAACAGAATGTAGCTCCACAACTGTGAGAAAGGCAGTTTCTTGTTGCAGAAGCAGATTGTTACACCCAGTGCCAGATTAAGCTAAATAAGCTATAGCTTAGGGCCCCACTCTCTTGGGGGCCTCCAAAAAAATTTAAAGGGAAAAAAATTGGATGTACATTTCCAAAATATAAGATAAAAAACAAATGAAATAGCAACAGTGTTTTGTGTTGTGTAGGCTCCTATGATGCAAGTAATCAAAATGTAAGTAAACAAAGAAACAGCGACAATTTGTTGTTGACAACAGACAGCTGGACATATAAAGGGCCCCATTACCTTCTGTAGCTTAGGGCCTCATCAAACCTAAAACCAGCCCTGGTTACACCAAGGTATGAGAAACTGAATTTCTCTCTTCTATGCAGGGCCCCAGCCTCTTTCTGCCACTTTATACATTTCCATCTTCTCTAGAGCAGGAAGAAAAGAAAGCAATAAATGAAGACCCACCAGCAGTCAAAGCCCAAAGCTTTCATTATACAAAAAGCAGCTCCCGTGTTCAAAGGCCTGTTTCTTGGCCTTTCCTAAAAGCTTTGCCAACTCCTTTAACTGATTGTGGGTTCTATCGAATTAAGTCACTTCTGTGCACACAATAGACCTTTCTCTCAACACACACAAACCCCAAATTTGCTCAGGGGTTTCCTGCAACCCTCTGGGGCCAGTTGGGGGCAGTGTAGGGGGCACACAGAGGTCGAACAACAACAACTTCATTAGATCCAATCTATTATGTCTGTTAAAATTGTAATCACAGTTTTACAAGTTCGTACTTGCCCACAGACTTCCCCAAAAGGCCTTAAATGAGTTAGTGTGTACTTAGCTGTGTCATCTGTAAAACAGGACCAATGCTCTGCACTGGAGGACTTTTTCAAAGATTAAGGACAGCGAGGCCTCAAAATATTATTAAAATATTTATACTTTGTACCATGGCCTCTCAAGCAATATATCATAAGGTTACATCTACAATACTATTGAATATTTGTCACTTCCCTAAGATCTAGAGGTGGTGCTGCCCAGATATGGATTGCTTTGGAAGGAGAGATCTCTTGAGGATTACGGCATTTTGTAACATATAGGGAAATGTTAAAGGTTTAATGCTTAGTTATGTTTTTGTATATGTTGGAAGCCGTCCAGAGTGGCTGGGTGGGGGTACAAAATAATAATAATAATAATAATAATAATAATAATAATAATAATAATAATAATAGTTGTTGTTGTTGTTGTTGTTGTTGTTGTTGTTTACTTACATATATACCAGTAGAGCATAACTGGAGGCAAGTGGCATACGTACTTCTAGCTGATGATAGCAGACCAGCTTCCCCACATCAGATCCCTAGAAGGAGACAAGCTTCTTCTAAAAGCTCTCCCCCTTTCAAGATTCTGCAGTTCTCCACAGATATATTAAACTCCCAAGGCTGCAGGAAGGATGAGTAACCTTCCACAAACAGTTCTCACATTCCAGGGCAATCTTTCAACCCTTAGCTTCTGCTGAGGAAATACCGACCACTCATTCATCCCAAACCTTTAACTGAAATTTTCCAAAGGTATGGTTGGCACGGTTTGGCCAACATTTTCCTGTTATATTAGTACCAGCCACCTGTTGCTTGCTGTGCAGTCTTGTGATCTTGCACAAAAGGAGCAAAAAAATTCAGAAAAGGTAACATAGTTGTTTGCTATGCAACCATATGTGAACATTTATACTTGGCACTTATAAAGCCTCCAGTTAAATTCTCGTCATCTATCATATCATGTAGAGAAGGTCTAGGAAATATATTTGTTGGAGATCTTAGAGCAGTGGTCCTGTTAGTTAGGGATGAGGATGAGAGTTGGAGTCCAAAAATAGCTGGAGACCCAAGTTTGGGAAACACGGTCTTAGAGCATGGGTAGCCAAAGTAGTGGCCTTCAAGTGCTGCTGGACTACAACTCCCATAATCCCTCACCATTAGCCCTGTTGGCTGAGGCTGATGGGACTTGGAGTCCAAAAAATCTTGATGGGCATCATGCTGCATAAAACCTGTGTTGCAAGTCAAAGTAGGTGGGGAAGTACTTAGTGAAGTAGCTTGCCTCATTTAAAGGCCACAAAGCGTGTTATTTAAATCCCTTGACTGCTTCAACAGACCCTCCAAGTGTCCCTGTTTTCCAGGGACAGTCCCAGATTTACAGAAGCCGTCCCAGTTTCTGATTTGATCCCAGAATGTCCCACTTTTCCTCAAGACGTCCCTATTTTCATTAGAGAAATGTTGGAGGGTATGCGCCCCCCAACCACAGGAGACAACTATACAACCTTTAGAAGACCTCTGAAGGCTTCCTATAGGGAAGTTTTTAATGTTTAATATTTTATTATGTTTTTACATATGTTGGAAGCCACCCAGAGTGGTTGTAGCAACCTAGTCAGATGGGTGGTGTACAAATAATAAAATTATTGTGGTGGTGGTGGTGGTGGAACAGGACATCCCTATTTTCATCGAAGAAATGTTGGAGGGTATGCTTCAGCATTCAAGTGGAATAAAAAAATGTGCAAAAAAATGTGCCTTTATCCATTTGCCTTTTCTTTTGTTTCCCTCCAGAACGCAACTGTTCCTATTTCACACACTTTGTCTCAGGAGAGAGCTCAGAGATTTTTGAAGTGTCAACACAAAGAGGTAAGGAAAAACCGGTAAGGAGGAGTTCTCACTACAATATGCCTCACACAATGAAAATGTCCAAATCAGGAGGCATGGAATGTGACTCCTCCTAACAACGTAAAGACAACATGGGCAGCAATGGGAGGCTTTCCAGGGATACGATTGGATGACACAGTTCTATTGGGTTATTGAAAACTAGTGGTTTTCAGCCCGTTCAATAACGGGCGCTAGAATCCTGGGGTTCGGAGAAGCGCTTGCGCAGCGCTTCTCCGAACCCTGGGACCTGTCCTTGCTGTCGGCGGCAGGGGGACAGGAACGGAGGAGGAGAAAGCGCTGCTTTTTCCTTCTCCGTTCCTCTCCCGCAGCCGCCGACAGGAAGCAGATATCCCAGGGTTCGGAGAAGCGCTTGCGCAGCGCTTCTCCGAACCCTGGGACCCGTCCTTGCTGTCGGCGGCAGGGGGACAGGAACGGAGGAGGAGAAAGCGCTGCTTTCTCCTCCTCCGTTCCTCTCCCGCAGCCGCCGACAGGAAGCAGACATCCCAGGGTTCGGAGAAGCGCTTGCGCAGCGCTTCTCCGAACCCTGGGACCCGTCCTTGCTGTCGGCGGCAGGGGGACAGGAACGGAGGAGGAGAAAGCGCTGCTTTCTCCTTCTCCGTTCCTCTCCCGCAGCCGCCGACAGGAAGCAGACATCCCAGGGTTCGGAGAAGCGCTTGCGCAGCGCTTCTCCGAACCCTGGGACCCGTCCTTGCTGTCGGCGGCAGGGGGACAGGAACGGAGGAGGAGAAAGCGCTGCTTTCTCCTCCTCCGTTCCTCTCCCGCAGCCGCCGACAGGAAGCAGACATCCCAGGGTTCGGAGAAGCGCTTGCGCAGCGCTTCTCCGAACCCTGGGACCCGTCCTTGCTGTCGGCGGCAGGGGGACAGGAACGGAGGAGGAGAAAGCGCTGCTTTCTCCTCCTCCGTTCCTCTCCCGCAGCCGCCGACAGGAAGAAGACATCCCAGGGTTCGGAGAAGCGCTTGCGCAGCGCTTCTCCGAACCCTGGGACCTGTCATTGCTGTCGGCGGCAGGGGGACAGGAACGGAGGAGGAGAAAGCGCTGCTTTCTCCTTCTCCGTTCCTCTCCCGCAGCCGCCGACAGGAAGCAGACATCCCAGGGTTCGGAGAAGCGCTTGCGCAGCGCTTCTCCGAACCCTGGGACCCGTCCTTGCTGTCGGCGGCAGGGGGACAGGAACGGAGGAGGAGAAAGCGGCGCTTTCTCCTCCTTCCTTCCTCTCCCCCAGCCGCCGACAGGAAGGACGCGCGCACTCTTCCCCCCCCCCCCGCCTCCTCCAACCGCCGCTCCGGCGGGAGCGGCGGTTGGAGGAGGCAGAGTGGGGGGAGAGTGCGCGCGCGCAGTCTCTGCTGTCCAATCCCTGTATCCCTGGGGCACATGCGCAGTGACCCAGGGACACACGGGACATCTGGACGCAGGGACAACATGGACATTATTATATAGGATTAATATGGTGTAGCTACATAAAGGTTTAAGCTGCAATCTTATGCATGCTTACGTGGGAGCAAGCCCTATCGACTCAATGTGGCTTCCTCTTGAGTCAACCTGCATAGGATTGTGCTGCTAACTGGACTATCTGGAGCTGGGGACATTCTTCATTCTTATTTCATTCTTAATACTAATAGAAAGCCTTTCCCCCTTCTATACCTGTGTTCTTACTACACCACGTATTTTAACTTATGGCTATAGTGTTTAGCTATCCTACTGCTGTTATTTTGCATTTTTAATGTCTTTTCTTGCAATAAAATTGTTTTTAAAAAATTAAAAATGTTCCTCTTCTTTCTATCAGCACCCAATATAGCTCAGTCTTGAGAATGGGGAAGGAACCCTCCACAGTTTGTTGATGGGGATCAATCTTTTGACCTTCATTGTCCTTTTCAGTAGTAATGCTTTATGGCATCATTACTGCTAAATTCAAGTACTTTTACTATGGCTGCGTGATCAAAACTGCCTTAATTATACATATGGGTAACTTTTATTATGTTTCAGAATAACAAAATTTTAGAGTGGTATTCTTCTCTTTTTATCTTTTATCTTATCAGATCTATTATCTCTTTTCAGGTCTCTTATCTCTCACCAGATCTCCTACCTCTTATCAGATCTCTTATCTGTGCTTCTTCCACCACACCAGCCCAATATCTTATTTCTTAATTCTTCAATACTATATATGTTAGCATGAGGCAAGCAAAAAGCTGTTTGCAATTTTTATACAAATCACTGTTTTAAACCCCATGAAAGGTGGTGGTTGTTGTTGCAGCTGCTGCTGCTGCTGATAGTAATAATAATCTTAATAATTACTATAATAATAATAATAATCTGAAGAGTTTCCTTCAGCCTTTATGCTTTAAATCATAAACATTCTATGTATAAAAGTCTGGATTTCTGCACACATTTATTAGCTGTTTGCACACTATTACAGGCATCTATTTGATCTCAAAAACACGTCTATCCCATCATTATTCACTTCAGAGGAAATCCTCAGAGTGCACTGCTAAAAAAGATTTTTAAAAAGTGCACGAACCTTCTCAAATTCATTTTTCAAAGATGTTCAAAAGCATTTTAAATGTATGTCAGCCTATCCCAAGTGGAATCAACCTGCATCAGGGCCAAACTAGATATGATGGCAGCAGTTTAAACTGGGGGGTTGTGGAAGAGAAATGTGCTCAGTTCACATTTTATTCACATTACCTTATTTGCCCACCTCAAGCCAACGCACGAAACAAAACACAGTTGTCCTGTTGTCAGGCCTTGGGGAAACGGCTTCCTCCCTCCCTTTGGCCATGGACGAGAAGAACAAAGCAAAAATAGTCTCCTACCAGTTAAAGAGATTTTAATGTTCACCTACTTGACAACCACGCTGTGGTTAACCACGCTGTGGTTAAACCACTGAGCCTAGGGCTTGCTGATCAGAAGGTCGGCGGTTCGAATCCCTGTGACGGGGTGAGCTCCCGTTGCTTGGTCCCAGCTCCTGCCAACCTAGCAGTTCGAAAGCACGTCAAAATGCAAGTAGATAAATAGGAACTGCTACAGCGGGAAGGTAAACGGCGTTTCCATGTGCTGCTCTGGTTTGCCAGAAGCGGCTTTGTCATGCTGGCCACATGACCTGGAAGCTATACGCCGGCTCCCTCGGCCAATAATGCGAGATGAGCACGCAACCCCAGAGTCGGTCACGACTGGACCTAATGGTCAGGGGTCCCTTTACCTTTACCTTTACTTGACAAAAATACATCTTAAAATGTATGTTAGGGGAAGGTATTCACAAAAATGCATATATCTAGTGAAAACGATGTACAAAATGTGTTATATTGGGGAAACCTTGTTTGCAAAACTATGTGCATATTTACAGGATAACATATATGTGCAAAATTAGGAAAATGATGTGGGGGCAAACTGAACTTTTAGGGAAATGAGTAACTGACATGGACAAATTTGCTTGTAGCTTATTTGAGACACTGAAGGGCTGCCCAGGTAAGGGGGCTCCAGATGCAATTGCAAAAGTGGTTGCCAAGTGGGGAGGGCATAAACTGCCAAAGGTCTGCCTCCCTCAGCTTCTGCAGCTTGCCTCCTGCAGCTCCTCTCCCTTGGTGCTTTTCTCCAGACATGGGTGACTTCCAGTCCCAGAGTTCCTCTCAAGCCCTTCAGGAGAAAACAGGGGCTGTAAACTGCAGGAAGATGGGTGGGTTCTGTACCTTTCACTGGGGTGCCATTTTTGCTGTTAAAATCAGACATCAGAAAACAATGGATTAAAGTGAAACATGTTTGCCATTTTGCAAAAATCAGTGCACTTATATTGGAGCCAATTAGCAAGAAAATAACCTTCAAGATTTCTCCTAGAAGAACAAACAGGGAGTGGGGCATTGCAACACTTAAAAACAACAAAGAAGGCAGATATCAGCCACTGTAATATTAATGCATGGCTGTGCATGTTAAATATTAAATATATCTGCAAACTAATGCAATGTGTAAACAAACCTCTGAATTATTAAATTAACATACCCATCCTTTCCTTGCTCAGACATTGGCTTGTTTGTTTGGCTCCATAACATACAACATACTTAACTTAGTTATGCAGTGCAAGAGTGCTGACCTGAAGCCTTGCCTCAAAGAAAACAGAGCTGTGAGATCGGAAGGAAATGTCCCAATCATAGCTGTCAACCCTCCCGTTTTTCGCGGGAAACCCCCGTATTTAAATCCATTTCCCGCTGTTATCCCGAATTGCAAAATACCCCGTAAATCCCCCGGATTTATAAGAAAACAGCTCCTGGCGGCCAGGGAGGCTCCTCAGCTGCGTAAATGTCCTGGCTCCTGGCTGGCTGCTCGCTCACTTGGCTTGCCGAGTGCTTCTGGAAATCGCCTCTGCGCATGCCCGGGCATGCGCATAAGTGATTTCTGGTGCCCAGACATGCGGACACGGGCTGCCCAGCACCGGAAGCCGCTTCTGCGCATGTCTGGACATGCGCAGAACCGATTTCCGGTGCCGCTCTGCCCATGTCTGGGCACTGCACTGGAAATCAAGCAGAGCCAGCACCAGAAGTCGCTTCTGTGCATGTCTGGACATGTGCAGAAGCGATTTCCAGTGCTGCGCCGCTGCTAATCCCTTATTTTCCAATCCGGAAGTTGACAGCTATGGTCCCAATCCTGAGCAATATGAGCTTCTCAAGCTTCAAGGTGCATATAACTCCAGTCCTGGTCCGACTGCACTGCCAATAAGTTTTCCGGCTCAATTCAAAGTGCTGGTTTAGACCTATACAACCTTAAACAGCTCAAGAGGAGGGAGGCCAAGAGGCAGAGATGAATCCGGCTGGGAAGGCGGCATGGGTGTCTCCCCCTACTGTTGTGACAAGCTTCCCTTCCCCGGTCTCCCAGAACCAGGAGAGGGATGCAAAGGGCAGGGGAGAATTTAGATTCGTGCAGACTCAGTCTCAGATTGCTTGGGGAAAACCTGGAGAGGAGGGGACTTAGGCAGCTGTTGGGAGGCAGGGACCTTCAGTCTCAGCAACTGCTTCATTGGGACAAGACCTACCGGAGATAAGTTGCTGTGCTCATTAGGCCTGACACTCCTGTGGAGATCCTGTTTTTGCTAATAAAGAGTTAACTCCAACTTTCTTGGTGTGAATTGCTGCTAGCTTGCTCTTGTCAGATAGACATGAAATGTCAAAACATACACTATCAATTAACGAATGAAATAATAAATGAAATAACAACTGCACAGGAAAGCCTTGGACTGTCATAAGCCTTCACTACCACCACCTATTCTTAATTATTTTGATTTGTTTTAAAGGAATTCTGCAGGACCAATGTGGTTTGAAGAGTTGTCTGGAGAGAGTTATCATCTTTTCCCTCTGTGTTTTGTCTTGACAGAATACAGCATTTCTGCAGCTGCCATTGCCATCTTCAGCGTTGGCTTTTCCATCATCGGAACTATTTGTGTCCTCTTATCCTTCAGGAAAAAGATGGATTATCTCCTAAGGCCAGCTGCTATGTTTTACACCTTTTCAGGTAGATCATCACACAATGGGGTAAATGGATGCAGATTTCATGGTGTGAATCAAATTCAGGGGAAGATGGGGGAGGCAGAATGTTGATAAAGATTCAAAAAACGGAGGGGGGGCAGGCTTGAGTGGCATGCCAAAGAAGGAAACAATTACTTTCACCTGGGAAAGAAACATACTGAGCTAGTTCATTGCTCTTAATTTCCTCTTGGTGTAAGAAAGAGACCACATATTGGGCTCAATTTGTAAAGCTGCCGTGTCATTGCATGTTGGTTCTGCTAAATTACCCAAACTTCTCAGGATATGTTGCGATTGGTCATTCAAGCCTCTTGGTCATGAATTATGTGCCTCTCACTTCTCTGAGCAGCTAAAAGCCACCAAAGTTTGCCTTCTTTCTTGGGAGGAGAGCTTGGTCTCTTTGTAATATTTCACTTATTTGCAAATATAGAGCACAAGGTAGAGACAAGCAGCTTAAGACGTATTACAAGCAGTAAAGCCACTTATCTTCATCAGATCCCCAGAGAGCCACTCCAGCATCCCAAGTTACCTGCCAGCCTCCAGCTAGCTCTCTGTCACTGTCTCTCCTCTCATCTTAAATGACAGTTTCTTGTGTTCCTTTTCTCTCTTGCACAAATGCTCTCTCTCTCTCTCTCTCTCTCTCACACACACACACACACACAGAGAGAGAGAGAGATAGAGAGAGACAGACAGACAGACAGACAGACAGACAGACAGACACTCTCTCTCTCTTCTCTTAGCTCAGTGATGCCAAACCTGGCCCTCCAGCTGTTTTGGGACTACAACTCCCATCATCCCTAGCTAACAGGGCCAGTGGTCAGGGATGAAGGGAACTGTAGTCCCAAAACAGTTGGAGGGCCGAGGTTGGCCATCACTGTCTTAGCTGATGGGCGGGGAACACCTTCCTCGGACCCTGATGCGTCTCTCACACAATTCTCCATTCCTTTAAGGAATTTTTTTTCTGGCTTTCCTAAACCATTCAGCAAGAAATTTTTGCTGGCAATGGCTATGGCCAGGCCAGCCTTCACAGCTTTTGTTGTGTGTGTGTGTGCATGCACGCACGCACACACACACACACACACACACACACGTGGCCTGTGTGCATGAGCACACCCACTCACAAACGCACAAACATGGGGAATAAGGCTACCAAGGGCAAAGGATCACATTGGCTGTATCCTACCAATCAGAGGTAGCATGCCTCAAAATGCCAGGTGCTGGGGAACAGCAGTGAGATGATGCTATTGCCTTTGTGTCTTGCTTACGGCCCGGGCTTCCCATAGGCTTCTCTGTGACAAGCAAGTGGTGCTGGACTGGGCAT
Organism: Zootoca vivipara; assembly: GCF_963506605.1. Classification (NCBI taxonomy): domain Eukaryota; kingdom Metazoa; phylum Chordata; class Lepidosauria; order Squamata; family Lacertidae; genus Zootoca; species Zootoca vivipara. The sequence continues at coordinate 103,481,422 of NC_083277.1, forward strand.
TTTATTCTATATTCCAGCAATGGTGGGCAATCAGAAAGAAGACGTTGGATTCAGCTAAGCCCAAAACCAATTAAGATCACGACAGCGAAGCCTGTTCATCAGCTGTTTACAGGTTTTCCTTTCTTCCCCCCCTCCAGGCTTGTGCATTATCATATCCGTGGAAGTCATGAGGCAGTCTGTCAAAAGGATGATTGACAGCGATTATACGGTCTGGATAGAATACTACTACTCGTGGTCCTTCGCCTGTGCCTGTGCCTCCTTTGTCCTGCTCTTCATCTGTGGGATTGCTCTGCTACTCATCTCCTTGCCTCGCATGCCCCAGAATCCCTGGGAGTCTTGTATGGATGCAGAGCCAGAGCATTAAGCCACTCCGGGCTCGGATTGCCACTTGAGTAACATCCTATCCCCCTGCTCTGAGCATGCATACGGAAAGGTCAGCTATATATATAGATATTATAAGAGGCCTCCAGGAGACAGTGTAGCATGACTGAAGAATCTTTGGAGAACACTTGCTTGTGGAATTGAAGGGGAGGTTAAATACAAAGCATCGTTCATTTAAAACAAAAAATAAGTGTTAAGATTACTGGCTCCGGAAACATGTACAAATAATTGTTCTCTGCGGCACTATCAGTTTTTAATATGCCCAATGTAGATGAGGAACAGATAGCATTAATCCACTTGAATGGAAATGTGCATTTAAGAGAGTGCTTTTGTCCATATTTTTTTACCCCACCCAGCTTCCATAAAGTATGAGAGGGGCAAGCAAGAAATACAAGGCATATTCTTGCCTGCCTCTGTGAGTAAACCATATTGTCCATCTCTATCACTGGAGGAGGACTTGGTTGGGTAATGACTGTAAATAATGTTACAACTAATTTGTGGAATGTACAACATCATTAAGTGCATAACAATAAAAAAAAGATTTTGGATAATGTCAGGGTGGAAGAGTCTTCCTAACTACACTACAAGCACCTCACTGCTTAATCTCAGTTTTTGCGATTTTATTTGAGCTCAGAGAGACTCAAATCACATTTAAAATTGGTGAAATCACATTTAAAATTGTATTCTCAGCATTCGAGGGCTGCAAGCGATCTCCTCCAAATCTAACTTTTTCTAACAAACTGACCCCATATACTCCGCATCATGCGGTGTAACAAAGCAGAAGATCACCACGTTTCCCCAAGGAAGAGGTGCCACTGAGAAGACAGGGAATAAATGTAAGAGGCACTGAAGAAATGACTCTTTCGACAACAAAAAGAAACACGCTTTTAGGTTGATGTTCCTTGAACATCATCAGAACAAAATGTTCAGGGCATTATTCTTTATTTCAACTCTGAAAATATCTCAAGCCCTGCCTGCCCCCATTTTCAAGGACATAGAACACAAACCCAGTTTTAGTTTTGACTTACAAAGTCCCAAACAATTTAGGTGCAAGCTATCTGAGGGAGCACTTTCCTCCATATTGACCATTCCAAACATCGAGGTTTTCCCATCACTGGTGGACAAAGACTTTTCGGGGCCCGGGGCAGCACCGTGGGCGTGCACCCAGGGGCAGGGCGGGGCCCCATGCAGCGTGCATGCATGTCATCGCTGCGTACAATGCATGCACAGGAAGCATGCGCCATGTGCGCCATGCGTGGCGGCTCCGCAGCAGAGCCGCCGGTGAGCCTCGGGACCGTGCGGGGATGCTGCCGCCCCCGCAGCGGCTACATCCCCATGCAGCACTTGGGGTGTTTGCTGTCAGTTCCACTGCGTAGCGGGGCCTCTCCGCAATGGCGGTTGCACCGTGGAAGCAGCGGCCATTGTCGGTGGAGAGGGGGCGCTGCCCCCCCCCCCGAGTGGAGCCTGGGGCACTCCGCCCCTATCACGCCTCCCTTGCTACGCCCGTTTCCAATGAGGCCTTCCTGGTTGCCTTACTACCTTGAGAGAACTGTTTGGTGGAAATGCAGTGGGGGGGGGGGTTTCGGTAGTGGTGCCCTTGTCAGAATGGCCACTCCATTGAGTTAAGGCAGGCACCAACTTGAATCACATTTCAGTGTCTGCTAAAAAATAAATGATGTATTCCCTCAGGCCTTTGATGGATATTGATGCCAGTTTAACCTAATAATATATGCTTTGTTTCAGTAACTAAATGTTGAGGTGATTTTACTGACTTTTTTGTACCTCACCATATCCTCCAACATTTATCCGATGAACATAGGGATGTCCCATTCCATTATGATAATTTTACTATTTTTACCCCACACATTTTACTGGGTTGTCCCAACACTCTGGGCAGCTTCCAACATATATAAAAACATTTTTAAAAATTAAAAAAAACTTTTCTATTTGCCTTTAGATTGCCTTTAGACGGTTTGGGGGTCAGAAAACTCCATACCCTCCAGCATTTCTCCATTGAAAATAGGAATGTCCTAAGGAAAAGTGGGAGATTCCAGGATCAAATCAGAAACCGGGATGGGTTCACTAAATCAGGGACATCCCTGGAAAATAGGGACACTTGGAAGGTCTGCATCACTACTACCACCTTGTGATGTTTACATGAATAGTGGTATGGAAATAGTTTTAATAAGTAAATGTAAAGGTTGGGACGTTAGTAAATAAGTTTCTAAATCTGAGCCCTACCATTGTTCTACTGGGCCACACAACTTCTACAAACAGCAATATTCAACAATCCTTTATCAGGCTTAGCTGCTTTCCTCGTTTTCCCAAAGGCTACCTCAAGACATAACGAAGCTGCCTGTCACAATTTGTAAAGGGATTTTTTGCACATATCTATTTATACTGTTGGAAATTTAATTTAATTGCTACTATATCTAATTATATGGAAGCTGAACATTTATCCTGACTTGATTGAGAGAGACACAAAACTTTCCCTAAAAGGTAAATACAGTTTCTTTAGCTAGAAGCTCAGTAGCTGTATGCAATATGAAATCCAATTTAAAGTGGGTTCCCTAATGTCCCTCTTTCACTTGTCCTGGCAGAAAACCAGAGATTCTGACATAGTCAATATATGCATATAGTCAATTATCTGCTGCGTCTCTGCCCAACTTCAAATGGTGTCACACTTCAATTTTATTAGTATAGCTATGTCAGCTGAGGTAAAAGAAGGTTGTGTGTTTGTTCCTCTCCACCTATATTTTCCAAAGAACTATCCTGGCTTGGATTTAGTATTCTAAAGAGAGATTCATGAAGAGTATACATGATGCATACCCTCCAGCATTTCTCTGATGATAAGATTATTATGAAATAGGAACATCCCTATTATCTATACCCCTCCCATCTGACTGGGTCACCCCAGCCACTCTGGGCAGCTTCCAACATATAGAAAAACATAATAAAACTTATTTTTTAAAAAACTTTCCAATAAGGTCGTCTTCTAAAGGTTGTATAGTTATTCATCTCCTTGGCTCGTGGGTCACATAACTTCATACCCTCCAACATTTCTCTGATGAAAGTAAGGACATCCAACCATATTCTCCGATGGAAATATGGATGTCCTAAGGAAAAGTGGAACATTCCAGGATCAAATCAGAAACCGGGACGGCTTCTGTAAATCTGGGACTGTCCCTGGAAAATAGGGATACAGTGGTACCTTGGGTTACAAACACCTCAGGTTACATACACTTCAGGTTGCAGACTCCTCTAACCCAGAAGTAGTACCTCGGGTTAAGAACTTTACCTCAGGATGAGAACAGAAATCACATGGCGGCAGCGGGAGACCCCATTAGCTAAAGTGGTACCTCAGGTTAAGAACAGTTTCAGGTTAAGAACGGACCTCCGGAACAAATTAAGTCCATAACCAGAGGTACCACTGTACTTGGAGGGTCTGTATGGTGATGCCAGATGACTTGACAGGCGGGTGGTCTTGCCCACTTGTAAAAGTTGGCCTGTGGGGGAAAGGAGCCAAGGAGGACGGAATTCCTTGTGCATCAGCTGATTCACAGGAAGTTCAATCCTGTTTTCTATAAGGTTCAGTGCACCTGCCAGTTCCCTGTAGGGAACTCACTCAAGCATCCAAATCGAACAGGTCTGAATTCCCCACCCATCTGCTGATGCACAGGAAGTTCAATCCAGCTAAGTCCCTATCTGACAGATGTGGGCAAGATGGGTGTGAATTGGGGGAACAGTCTCACAGGTAAAATGCAGAGGCCTGGTGGCCCAGATTTGGCTCGCACGCTGGAGATCCCTCACCCCTGATGTAGATATAAACTTCTATCATCTCACATAGCGTTCTAGTAACTTCGCCTGTTCCCCGATAGACCTTGGCTACTTCAGAGGAAAGAATGAGGCAGCTCACGTTTTGAAGTTTAAGAGAAATTACTGGAGAGAGGGGGGAAAGGTAGGGAAAATAGAATGAGGAACCAAATCTTCAAAATTCCCAACACACAATACTTAAACTGCTGCAGATATGGGCAGAAAATATAAACAAAATCTGGGGGCGAAACCAAGGAGATGGCAGATGGGAGTCTACTGTTATAGTTAATTGCTCACTTGAGATGTTGTGAGCCATTTTGGACATGATTCTGTGGGGAAGTGGCATACAAACAAACAGATGAAGATGAAGAAGCAGCCAACAAGTTCGAGTAAAAACTGTGGTAGCTGAAAAATTGTGAAACTATAGGAAGCATCTATTGTTTTGAATGGATTGAGAAAATGGTGGAAAGGAAGACCCCATGTTGTGCCCTCTGTATATCAATGGATTCTGCTCTGTGAATGGCCCCCTTTTTTGTCAAGCCCTTATTGATTTCCATCAGCCAACAACTGCTTACTAAAATTCCATATGGGATTTGGCTTTCTTTAACGGGAAATTAATTGTTTCAACTAGCACAATTATACACTTTATAGGACAGCAACTCTTAGTATCTGACAGGCAATGCTACTAGATAGACTTGTTTGTATGCCCAAGGCATGCTGGGGCACTAAAATAAGATCTAATGAACATGTTGACTGAATATCGATGCAGCCTTTGGTTGCGGTCGGGTCTAATTTTAAAATCACTTGAACACTGAGAATTCCTTAAGTACAGCCGTTTACAGACGAAAGAATGAGGTGGGGACAGAAATTCTAATGGCAATATTGTGATATCTCGGAGCATATTGCGTACTTAAATTGCGTGCTGCAAAAATTCCAAGGCTTTCCCTCTCGTGGTTGCAAATGTAGTCCTTTTTAATGACTGCTCCAGTCATGTGCTTTGACCAGTTTTACTTTTGGTGACTCTGATACTTTGTCCCTCCAGGGAGGTACATGGAACCATCACAGAGATATATTAGGAAAATATTTTATATCCCGGCAAACGTGCTTTCGCTACCAATGCACACTTGTCAGGGAGGCCAAGCCCAATCCCAACTCAAAGGCGAGAGAATCTGGGAAAGATATGTTTGCAAATACATTTGTCATGTGTATACATGTACTCATAAAGCATTTGATCAGGATGCCCTTTGAAAACAGAATTGTGTGAAGTAGTTCTCAGCATCTCTCATCTCTAACAGGCCATTCTGCCTATGACAATGTAGTGTGTGTGTTTATTCTATTTTATTACGTTCTTATCGCTCTACATCAGCTAGAATAAAGGTTTAGCAGTAACGAATTTTAGGCTTACCCCCTTTATGAGGCACTCTTCTGTCCCAAGACTAAGGCGCACAAAATCTGGCATACTTCCTTGTTCTTCGTTCAGCTTCCCCATCTCACATCATCCAAGTTAAATGTGGCCATCCTGAACAGTGAAAGTCTGTGCTCAAAATGTTAAGAGGAAAAACGGTAAGGCTTCCTTGGAGAGGGGACACGTATCATTCAAAATGGCTGTGTGGAGGAGCAATTTCCCCCAAATAAATGAGAATTAGGCCTACCCAAAGCAATTATCTTGCTGAGAAATTCATGCTCATCTCCGATACACAACAAAGAACAGCAGTTCCTTTAGGATATTCCTAATGACTGCTTGGCTGCTCCTGTCCATGTCCACACTGAAGGATCATCCTTGAGGTGAACCACAAAATTCCATTGCCACCATGGCTCCAAACATTAATAATAATAATAATAATAATAATAATAATAATAATAATAATAATATATACCATTTATACCCCACCCATCTGGCTAGGTTTCTCCAGCCAATCTGGGAGGCTCCCAACCGAATATTAAAGCACAATACAGCATTAAACATTAAAAACTTCCCTAAACAGGGCTGCCTTCAGATCTCTTCAAAAAGTAAGATAGTTGTTTATTGCCTTGACATCTGATGGGAGGGCGTTCCACAGGGCAGGCACCACTACTGAGAAGGCCCTCTGCCTGGTTCCCTGTAACCTCACTTCTCACAGTGAGGGAACCGCCAGAAGGCCCTCGGCGCTGGGCTGGACCTCAGTGTCCGGGATGAACGATGGGGGTGGAGACGCTCCTTCAGGTATACAGGACCGAGGCCGTTTAGGGCTTTAAAGGTCACTTTGGAGTCACTCACTTCTTAGCTGTGGTGGCTGGTCTATTAAAACAAATGGGGCACTGCAATCTTAAGTCTGCCCTCACACAGTTCCTGCTTCTCTGTCTTCTTACTTATATCCAGTTTGGGGTGGGGGTAGCACTGGCTCTCAGGTGCCTCCTTAATCTATTGTTGCCCTTGCACAACCAGGAGGAGGATGGGAACCAAACTAAAACTGGTTTAGCTCTGTCCTTAGCTCCTAAACCTGGCCACCCCGCCTTCTCCCATTGCTCAACAGGCCGTTATTTTGTTCCCAGGCCTGCCCTAGACAGGGATACGGCACAGGGCACAGCAGAACCAGAACATTATTGTTCCCATCAGGCTGATCTATACTTAGACAAGCAGTACTCAGCGAAACAGATGCCCTTCTAAGTCACGGAAGAAAAAGCAATGGGTTCAGGGACCTCTGTACAATTTGTAGTCAATGCTATTTGGGAGTGCCTATATGCAGTTCTATTTAACAGCTGTGATATGCTTCTTGGCAGTGAAGCGAATGCTTGTAACATTATTAAGTACCAGAGCAGATGTGAAGCCATGGTTCTTAAGCTGCATGTCAGTGCCATGTTGAAAGATGCATGAAATGGGTTTATTTTATTGTGAACACCCCAGAGGTTGATAAGCCCTCTCTTAACGGAGAACAGCTGGACCGACTGCTTGCAAACATAGCTTCACTTTGCCTCTTCTTCCACTTAAAAGCAAACAGCAAAAAAATAATCTCCCCACAAATATTTAGGTCTGAATTCAAACAACTGCTCCATACTGACATGTATTATCGTTGGGAGTTTGTTCTGAGACAATCCATCAGCATGCACAGCAAACATGATGCACTGGTAAATTTCAATATTATTTATTAAAAAGGCATTTTTATTATAAATACATTTTAAATGTAGCAGTAAAATACATTTTTGTGTTACCATTAATCTTTAAAAATAAAGAGTGCACCAAGACAATCATTACACTTGAAGATACTGTAAGACCCAGTCCTCCACGCAGTTTACAAGGAATTCAAAAGAAAAAGGGAAAAAAACCTTGGTGAAACCATTTTAAAAGGACCTTCTAGATTTAGCAGTCTTGACCACTGGTGGACAGTTAATGCAATTTGTGTTCTGAAAGGTTTAGAACATTATTGGTGCTTTGCAACTCTTCTGAGCTACATCTGAGGTTTCCGCTAATACTAGAAGTACTAACAATATAAGGCCATTTTCTTTGCTAAAGTAAGCCATGTTGAGTATCATTTGCAACACAACCACCTCAGTTATTTCACTGAGGATATTTATCTTGCCTCTCAGAGAATGGGATTAAAGTGGAGATATCTGTATTCAAAAGAGATTCTTTTTCTAACTCCATTTTACTAACAGACCCACATTAAAGGGGAATTTATCCACAGAACCACAATGGCATCCCAATTATAGAGCCTCAGGTACACCATTATCTCATTAAAATCAATGGGGTTTAAATTTGCATAATCGTACATTGGAGGGACCCAGGTGGCGCTGTGGTTAAACCACTGAGCCTAGGGCTTGCTGATCAGAAGGTCGGTGGTTCGAATCCCTGTGACGGGGTGAGCTCCCGTTGCTTGGTCCCAGCTCCTGCCAACCTAGCAGTTCGAAAGCACGTCAAAGTGCAAGTAGATAAATAGGAACCGCTACAGCGGGAAGGTAAACGGCGTTTCCATGTGCTGCTCTGGTTTGCCAGAAGCGGCTTTGTCATGCTGGCCACATGACCTGGAAGCTGTACGCCGGCTCCCTCGGCCAATAATGCGAGATGAGCGCGCAACCTCAGAGTCGGTCACGACTGGACCTAATGGTCAGGGGTCCCTTTACCTTTACCTTACATTGTGGCCACAAACAAAAATCAGGCCTTACCTTCTCATTAGCTAGTCCTAGATACCTGGCCGTAACAGTAGTAGTAGTAGAAGAGGAGGAGGAGTTTGGATTTGATATCCCGCTTTATCACTACCTTAAGGAGTCTCAAAGCGGCTAACATTCTCCTTTCCCTTCCTCCCCTACAACAAACACTCTGTGAGGTGAGTGAGGCTGAGAGACTTCAGAGAAGTGTGACTAGCCCAAGATCACCCAGCAGATGCATGTGGAGGAGCGAGGAAGCGAACCCGGTTCACCAGATTACGAGTCTACCACTCTTAACCACTACACCACACTGTGTGGTGAACCTATTGGCATCCAGATGTTCTTGAACGGCAACTACCATCATCCCTGAGCACTGGTCGTGCTGGCTGGAGCTGACAGAGGTTGGAGCCCAACCACATCTGGAAGGACTCAGGTTCCCCATGTCAGGGCTACCTTAACAGTTTGTGGGTGGCAGCATTTTGTCAGTGGCAGCAAATGAAGCGGGTAATACTTCCTTGTTCCCCCCAGACGGAGGGTTTTTAGTTAGCTGTGCTGGTACAGAACAAGAACCAGCAGGGTCTGCATATGCTGCAAAGTCCAATCTAGAGACGGCTGCACACACAAAACAACACCTGAGCTAGCTGGTATCTTTCCTGGTAGCTTCCCTCCCATTTCCAAGTCCTGACAGAAATGCACACACATGCACCTCAGAGGTGCTTCAGGAGTTTTGAGAGATGGTTGTGCCAACATCTGCATCCAACTTTTCCAGCAGGATGAAGATATGTGCTCCTAGACATTTCATTTCATCATACGATCACCTGTAGGAATGGGTGATGAACTCAAACCTGGTGAGGAATGTATGGCAGTACCCATTACGTGGTGCTTCCATATAGAACATGTACATGTCCTGCTCCAACCGCTATATGCCCCTTTGAAGCCACAATCATGGTCAAGTGCATAGGCTATGCTGACTAAATCCTTCAGCAGCCTTCAGGTGACCACCTTAAAGCCTGCCGGTTGCTTAAACTGGGCTGTTGTCTTGCAAATGAGCCTCCCGGTTACTTCTTTACTTAATTCTCAAATGGCTTTTATATGATGACTGCATTTATACTAAAGGCAAAAGTGACCGGCCTAACCATGAGGCAATGTATTTGCTTCCAAAAGCAAGGTGGATTCCACACACCCCAGCCTCCCATCCCCATAAGACGTTAAACATTACCTTAGTTTTAGCTAAGGCCGGCCTTGAAGGTAGAACTTTTTTTTTTAGTGTGTAGATTAAAGAGGGTTTATTATTTAATACCAGGTTTTAAAGCCCAGAGTGCACTGCAGGAAAACAAAGAATTTACTTATTAGACTTGACCAGGGCAACTGGCAGTGACATACTGCAGAGGAGGGCAAGGCTGTTGGGGGGGGGGGAAGGTATCTAGAAAAATATATAATAAACAATAGGTTGAAAGAGATTTATGATGACGTCATGTGGTGTTACACTGCAGTGTATCAGAGCACGAGCAAAACAAAAAAAAAAATTGACATATGAACAACAACACATCTCAGACTAATGGCTGCTGTCAAAATCAACATCAATAGCTAAGTAGGTAGTATGCATACCGCAAGAAAGAAGAGGGTAAATACCTGCAGCAAAGACTAATAAAATATAAGTGGAAGGATAGTCAACCTTACATCGGGAGAGAAATACAATGCCCACTCAGAGAAGGTGGCCTGCCTAAATAGGTACATTTCTACTGATATGGATGGGACAGGAAGCAGATTCAGAATTCACCATGAGTCGACTCCAATGGAAATTTTGCCTGCGCAACAGGACTTTTTCTTTTTCTCTCATTCTTTCTCTATTCCCTCACCTGCACCCTCCAAACTGTTCTGGGTGTTCCCTCAACCCTCCAGAGCAGTTCTGTGAGAGGGGAGAAAAGAAGTCCTGTTGTGCAGGTGGAAAGTCCTATTCTAAGAGGACAACTTCATTGGATACAATCTTCACCACACATACTTTATCCTTCACAATTAATTTAAAGCTGAATCCTAATAGAAACCATTTTGCATTATCTTGGAACAGCAAGACAGGCAGGTCCACTTAAAACTGCAGTGCAATGCCAGGAAACATTATTTTTCACCATGTTATCAAATACACAAACACACCTTGTGAGGGATACATTACTAGATTCAGAACTGTTAGCACAAATCCTCACAAATCAATATTTTAAGCTACTTTTGGGGTCTTCGTGACAAGGTAACTTGAGTACAAAATGCTTGGGCTGCAAGTGTACAAACAAGACAGATGTTCCCGAATGTAACTTGTCTAGTAAACATTGCAATTTGCTAAGGATCAGATTTTGATCAAATAGAACAAGCCACATCAGCTCTGTCCTCATAGCATTAGGGGGGAATTAAGATTTGAGGCTCTGGTGCAGTAACTCAGTCTGGTAGTGTTGAGCATAACATGAGCTGGAAGAGAGGCAGACAAAAGAGTCGTAGGTAAGGGTGTTTGAACACTAATAATTTTCTTGGAGGAATTTGGGAAGATGAACAGATTGTGTAGACAAATGCTAAAGGTGAAGGAGGCAGGAATATTAGAATGAAAACTCCAGCTATAACTTTGGAAGTTTGGATTTCTTCCAGAGGCAGGTTTAGACAAGTATAACAAACAAAACCTCAAGTTTTCTTCCGTGTGGGTTTTTCTTTCTTTTATCATTGGCTCTCATAGGACCTCTTCTCTTCTCAAACAAATGCTCTTATTTAGCAAAAATAATGATGTGAGAAGTGGGTCTTTTGCTAAATTTGGGGTGTCCATCAGGAAGAACAGGAGACCTATGGTGGACATTTAATACAGAGATCACCAATCACTCGGGCAGATCCTGCACTGGGGTTCTCAGTGACAAATATGATGCAGTAGCATATGAAGATTGGGGCAGGATCAGGTCGATTAATATAGAGTAGGTGGCAGAATCAGGGTAGCTGGCTGATCAGATGAACCAAGGGAAAATTGTAATAAGTAGTAAAATGGCTTCTGGGCATGGAAGAAGAAATAAAATAGAGACTGAGGATCTAGGATTTATCCAATACCATATTGCAATTAAATGACGTTGACAAGTTAAATTGCCATAACATCAGGAACCCTTGAGTTCTCCAGACTTATGTCATACTATTTTTATTTTTCTGAATGTACAAGATGCTTCATGAAAAATGAATTCTCCAGCAAGAAGAAAAATACTTTACCTAATGTATCAAATATAATGTTGACCAGCAGCTTTTCCTTTTAAATATTACCAAGCATAAGTGGGTTACATTTGTAAGTTCCACTAATGTATTCTAAAATTCTCTTTAAGTGCAGCAATATATGGCATGCTCCTATTAAAATAAAAGATGCTCGTTCCCATGACACTAGTATATTTTGTTTCTGAAAATGTGAAATGAAATAATGGTAGAAAGCACTATTCCTTTTTGGGGGGTGGGCAGGGGGAGAAGGGACTATGAAAATTATATAAGCTTTTATGTACTTAGGTACAGACCTAAGTACACAAGAGCTGTAAACTGTAAAAACACCAGGATCATTAGAAACTTTATTTCACAAAATTGACAACATGTATGCCTTTATTAATGGCCTACTCCTGACAAAAGGCTGGCAAAATCAGTGAGAATGCTTTTAAGTAGAATTTGTCCAGTGGTAAAACTAAACACCAGCAATCTGAATATATTAGAGCACTGGAACGGTCTGGAGCTTTCCTACCTTTGCAAAACCAGTTCTATTTTTGAATTTGCTATAGCTCTGAATCTCTGGAGAAAACTGTATTTAACAACTCAGAAACACCAGTCGCACCAAGGTCCATGTACATGCCAAGTCTGACCGAAATCCACAATCTGTAAAAAAAATAAAATCTGATGCAGAGTAAATGGATTTATTTTGTAGCCTCTAACTCATTTTAATCTCTGGAGTCTGAAAAGATAAAATATCAATCTTCCAAATGTAGGCATACACTTCCGACAACTGTTTAACAACATTTAGGCTGGGGTGGGGTGTGAAATAAAAGAAAGAAAAAGAAGGCATGTGTTTTTAGAAAGTTGCTGTGATGAAAATACCAGTTAGTGTATGACAGTTTGAAAATGAGGCCGTCAGATGTCAACAATCGTTCCTCAACTAACTCAGATTGAAGTAAACGAACAAGCAAAATTTAATAGTTTAATATTTCAGGTAAGGTGAACAGAATAATAAAACTCTATATAAATGTGTGATTTTGAAACCCCTGAAGATATAGTGCTGACTTGTGTGAGTGCATTTGAGCTCTAATTAACCTTCTATCGTCATCGGCAGGGGTAGGCATCTTGGTGACCACATGTTTTGGAATACAACTCCCATCAGCCCCACCTAGTATGGCCAAAGATGATGGATTCAGTTCAAAACATCTGGAGTGCATCAGGTTGCCTATCCCTGGTTTTGTACATATCACCAACAACTCTTTATTGTGTCCACATTAAGTGGGATAAAAAGACAAAATTCCTGCCTTAGGTTATGAGTGGGTAAATGTCATTGCCTTCAATAGAATTTGCCATGAGTAACCAGGGGCAGGGTTGGAACTCAGAACTTTAGGAGACGACATCAGATATAGCGTCACTTATTTCAAAGGGGCTAACCCTGGTTTATACCAACTCAGATACCATCATTGTCCATCTAATTTCATTAGGGCCATTGTCTGCAGTACTCAGCAGACCAAAAATACTAATGATAACGATGAAAGCTCTGATTAAGATGCAGAGAACGTAGCCTCTGGAACTTCCTGATACTGTGTGCTCAAACTGTGAAGCAAAATTGAGCAGGGACATTCTCCTTCACTTTTTTGTTTGTTTCTATAACATTAAGAAATACAAGTTACATAGCCATGCAGCTTTTATCCTGCATTTCTGAACCACGAACCCGGTAACCATTCAGATATTGCAATGCATTAAATCAGTATGCAGATCTCTTATAGAAAGACCCTTCGGTGAAATCCCGACTTACCTGAAATCAGTAAGAAAGGTGATATTGATTTCAAACCAAGCTGAGATTTCACCACAACGATTTACAAAAAAAAAAAACACCAAAAAAAACCCCAACAGGGACAAATGGATTGTAACAAGAGCAAATATCAGATTGAATACAGCAGCAAGTACAGTAGCTCAGCAAAAAGGCTCTGGGTTAATCCCAATGGTTTCAAAGCTGTGGGGAGCTGTGCCACCTCAAAGAGAAACACACTTTTAAAAATGATACTATTGAAAATATTACTCTCGCGTCTCACAATGGGAAACTAAAATAAATTAAAATATTGATAAAAATCAACGTCCCCGATCAGAGAGATCGTTTCAAGTGTAAAGGAGGACAAGGGCCTCTGTAGAAGCTATAAAAGATACATCCCTTACTTCAAAAGTATGAACAGTGTACAAGACCACAACCTGAAAGGTAAACATTACCCTAAAATGTTTTTTTTCTCCAAAATTTTGTTACATATTGCTGTATAATTCTTTATAGATTTCACTTTCAATATATAGTGGTAAAAGACCAAGATTGTGGAAAACCTCAGCAGAACATACAAAGATAAAAACAACCATATGGATTCACAAGTTCTCCCCCCCCCAACTTGACTCCCCAAAATTTTGGATTAATTTGGATACAGCTTTGACAAACATAAAAATCTTCTTTAATGATGTTCCTCAAACAAAACAGTTAGCAAAATATCTGAAGATCCGTTGTATAATGTCACATTTAATGTAAACATCAAATAATGTACCAAAAGGTTTTACGGGGGGGGGGGGGGACCCTTAAAGCGGCACAATTCTTTATACCACTAGAGAAGCCAAGAATAGGAGAGATCAGATTACAAGCATTTACACATGCATAGTTGGGAAGGGGACCCAAATATTTTACTAAATTCACTCAATTTTTTTAATAGTTATTAAACTACGAAGCACCCAACATAGCAAAAAAAAAAAGTTTTTTAATTTCATGATTCTTTTTTTAAAAAATCTATCAAATTAATCTTTCCAACAAGCTAAATTTAGCAGCCTGTCCAAAAATAAAATGTGCAGGATTTTTTTTTGATTTTTTAAATTTTTTATTGACCACTGCTTTACTCTGAAAAGTTAAAAACAGTGGTGTGTGGGTCTGCAAAGAAGGTCTTCACTTTATCCTACAGTCAAAGGAGATTACTATACCACATCATACAGGTTCTAAAACTATAAAAGTTTTAGAATGCAGCATCCTTTCACAGAAAGTTGATAAAACTGAAAGTAATTATAAGATGCTGCACCTTTATTTAAAAAATAATAATAAACAATTTAAGCAGACATAACATACATTTGTACATTAACTGGCCATTTCTGGTACAGAAACCCAGCATAGTATGCTAAATGTTATTGAATAAATGTAAATGCTACTTACAATTTTTTTTAAATACAATTTAGACAACTTTTTTAAAAAAATTATATATATTTTTTAAGTTGCACAGTTAACTTTTCAGCTGCTAGCTTTAATGCAACACATATATAATGTTACATTTTTTTCTTTTTTTAAGTGTGTATTTTTCTAGGGATTTTTTTTTGAAACTTCTGACCCACATTTGGGGGGGGGGGGAACAGAATATAATTTAAAAAGGTTAGCTTCAAGTCTAGCAGCAAAGCATTTAAACCAAGATATATTTACTAATATAAACAAAGAGAAATGGTGGCAACTGCATAGGAAGCCCCAACTATCTTAAGTCTACTGACACAAATAGAAATTAAAATGTTCTCTACAAAAATATTCTGATTATTTAAAATAGGAGTAAAAGCCATTGCTACCTGATGAACTACCTAGACTAAGTTCCTGAAACAAAGACAAAGGATCACTATTCTTTTTTGCCTGCTCAGGGGGCGCCTTGGGCTTTGGTGGCGCCCTCAGAGCACTTGCGTAAGACATGGCCGGCTTGTTCGCACCAGCGCTGGGCTGGCTGTTGCTGTTGGATTCCACGATCTGCTTGTTGGGCATGAGGGGAGGGAACTGGCCAAGATGTTGGAGCATATTGTAATTAAAAGAATTGGACAGCTGGATGTTCTCAACTTTCATCGGTTCCTCAGGCGGCTTGGCGGTCTTTGAAGGAACTGGAAACAGAAAGCAAAGAAAAGAAGAAGGTAGACCCTTTAACCTCTCATAGACTTTCTGTGCGAAAAAGAAATAATAGCATCTGGAATTGAGGATTGAAGATAATGTCTGTTTATAGAAAACAGATTTGTGGGGTGTTATATTGGAGTGGACGAAGTGAATACTGTTTTTATATAGCAGACAGATGAAGAATCAGATGTTTCTGAATCTTATTTTCTATATTTCTTTTTCTTTCTTTCTTTCTTTCTTTCTTTCTTTCTTTCTTTCTTTCTTTCTTTCTTTCTTTCTTTCTTTCTTTCTTTCTTTCTTTCTTTCTTTCTTTCCCCTTCTCTATTTCTCTCCTCCCACCCTTTTGTGTTTTTATTGTATCTATATAAAAGTGTGTATACAACACACAAAATGGTTTTAAAAGCACAGAAGAGAACAGACCATGTTTAGGCATTGTGAGGATGAGCAGGCATGAACTATGCACACATGCGCTCCTGCTTCCACTCCTCCTTTGCGCACAAGGTGAATATGTTGAAAGCTACTATTCAGTTTTAAACAAACAGCAGTTTCCAGCAACATCTGAATATGGGGAACTGTTGCTTGTCCAAACAACAGCTAGCTTGCAAACCAGGGTATTAAACCGTGGTTTGATTGACCCAACGAGTCAACTGAAGGGGAGACAGCATGAGCCCAAAGTTTGTGCTTACTTATCTTTTTAACGCTAAGCCATGTTTTGGCATTAGGTCTAACCCAGGCCTGAATTGTGTGCATCACTGCCTTATTTTTGTACTAGAATGCGCAATATTTAATCCACTTCAGTAAGCAGCAAAGAGTGAATGACAGGATACTGTATTTGTAATATGAAATTGGTCCCAAAGATAAAACATCTGTAAGTTTTCAATGCAGAGAAAAAGTTGATGCATTTCATTCTGAGAATATATTTTGTTAGCCAGATATAGTACAGCAACTTCTTAATGAGTTGGCTTAATAAAATTATTACTATTTCAGGAAAGGGCCTTCTCGGTAGTCGCACCTGCCCTGTGGAATGCCCTCCCTTCAGATGTCAAGGGGGAAACAACTATCTGACTTTTAGAAGATATCTGAAGGCAGTCCTGTTTAGGGAAGTTTTTAATGTTTGATGTTTTATTGCAGGCATGTCAAACCTGCGGCCCTCCAGATGTTTTGGCCTACAACTCCCATGATCCCTAGCTAGCAGGACCAGTGGTTGGGGAAGATGGGAATTGTAGTCCAAAACATCTGGAGGGCTGCAGGTTTGACATGCCTGTTTTATTGTGTTTTTAATATTTTGTTGAGAGCCGCCCAGAGTGGTTGGGGAAACCTAGCCAGATGGGCAGGGTATAAATAATAAAATGATTGCAATTATTATTAATAATAATACTTTAAAATGATGAGAAAGCATCACTTACCCAAGAGTTCTCTTTGTGGGATTGCTCTATTGGAACCATTGCATGGAATGTTCTGATATGGGGCTGATGAGGTGGAGTTTACCCACAATTCGGGGGATGAATAATTGAAAGAAGATGTGTTACTATGGTCCTGAAGCTCTTTACACTGTCCAAGGCTATCTTGAGGAGCATTTATATCTTCAGAACAAGTCTGGGCTGAACTAGATGAAATTCTTCTTTGGTACAACGGCCTGCCTGGTCCTCTTGGTTCATACTGAATAGAAGAAAAGCAAAGAGGAGAAGAGAGCTCACTTGCATGGAACCTGTGGCAAATATCCCCTGAGATTCTCAATACTTACATTCTGAAATCACTTTAACGACAATACCATGAGAGAAGTGCTAGTTTAAAATTTTGGTTTTGCGGTAGTACAAAAATAGACAGAATGCAAGTAAATACCACTGAAATGTCTCAAGGTTAAATATTAATGGTGGCAGAAATAAAATATTTATTTAAATCCCAAGGTATCACATTGCAGTGTTCATCTCCACCCCACAACCCCGACAATGACTTCTTGATTCCTAATCTCTCACTTTGTCTTGCAATCATTCCTTTTTTGCTACTTCCAAGCTTGCCTTTTACAACTTCCCTCCAGGGTGCAATTGCGTGGAAGTATCTGCCAGTGGCAATTTCCTTCTACTTTCTTGGCAGTTCTGGCTCATCCATACTGGTTTAATTTATCCCATGAAAATAATTTCTAGGTAGCACAAAGCACACAATGTAACAAAACACATTATTTTGTTTTGCGGGCGCTTTTCATTTCCACACAGAGGCTTCTTTCCCTGCCATTTCTCTGTTCTACAGGAGAAGGTAAAGGAAGCAAAAGGAACATAGAAATAAAATGTGATTTTGCTTTGATGTCATTTGTGGATAAGTTAGCAGCTGAGGGCACAGGGGAATATTTTTGCTCAAAATTTACTTAGCTAATTTTCAGTGACATTTCATGAACTTGTGACACCTTGTTTTTCAAGTAACATCGGTTGATATACTTGATTGCATAGCATTTTCATCTCCTTTGTGGTTTTGTCAGCTTAGAGCAACATGAAAAATCATCTTTTTTTTGTAATCCCTCTTTAAGGTTTACCTGATGATTTGGCAATTATGAGATCTTGTGTCTGGTGGTAGTTTCCATATGTAAATGTTACCCAGCATATTGTACAAGAGGGTACCTACCCTCCAAAATGGCTTTTGGAGAGGTAGCTGCAGAGGGGAGAAGACGATGGGAAACTTTCCTTCTGTGGATTTCCTTACATTAATTTATCTTAGAATCCAAGACAATATTGCCAGTTTTCAAATGTGTCCCATCACATATTCAGGGAAATTTGGCTGTCTTGAAAACAGTCCAAAAATTTCAGCTGGCTCAAAATAAGGGTGTGATATTATTAATGGAAACTGGCCGATAACAGCACATTCCACTAAGCCTTTGTTATCTGCATTGGCTTTCAGTCAATTGAGAAGTACTCTTCAAAGTGCTTTAAAGCCCTTGATGCTAGAATGCCTGAAGGATCGTCTGCTCTCATATACACCTACCCGGCCCTTAAGATCTTCACTGGCGGCCTTTTCCAGATTCCCCGCCTAATTAGCTGAAGCAAGAAGTTACAAGGAAGAGGGCCTTTTCCATGGTGACACCCTAGTTATGAAACACTCTCCAGAGAAAGACTACCTCATGGTTGTGGTGAGATCTTTCTAACTCAAGGTGAGTGAGCACCTTCTTGTTCTTTCCTTTTAGTTATTAGAACTATCAAGTGCCCTCCTCTTTATTGGGTCATTGTAGTGTACTGATTGATTTTATGCCAAATGAATCCGATAGGCTTTGATAAGGTTAAGGAGAACTATGGATTCAAGACCATGTTTACAAATCAGCCGCATTCAGACTTTAATTCAGATTTAACCGTTTTAAATGTGAATTCCATCAACACTTCAGTATTGGGTTCTTTATCGAGAGAGATAGAGAAATAAACTAGACGTAGACACAGGCCATGTTTATATGTGCTGCTAAACTGCAGTTTAGTGTTCCTTGGTCTAGCACGTTGCCCATTCCAGCTGCTGCACAGCAGGACTTCATAAAGGTTTGTTTTCAATTTTAAAGAATCTTAGCTTAGTATTACATCCAAACAAGGAATCCGAGCTTAGAACAATGCTTCTAAGTTTCATTACAATCATAAATTATGCAGCTGGCTTGTTAAACTAACCGCTGTTTTATCTGAACCAAGATCCATTTTTTGGATATAGCATTTAGTCAAGATCCTTTAAAAGTGGATCTAAGCTCAGCTGACGTGAAGAGGGGAGGGATGCAAGAAACAGTGCATTTAAAGATACTCTCATACTGTACTATACTAAACCAAACACTTATAGGGAAAGGTTAGTGTAAGCGTTTTAAAAACAAGTGCCAGAGGAATAGAAATGCTGCAAATCTTTTTCATGGAAATTTAGTTAACTGGAGCCTGTTCTGTAAAATCCGAAGAGCTAGCAATGACACCAGTAGTTTCCCAAACTTCGTACAAGGGCATCACACTTACAACTTGCAATGTGAAAGTGTACAATTAGCATCTTTTCTTCAAAGAGTCTTTTCATTGCAAACTATGTGAGATCTGCACATTATTCTGTTAGAATAAGTTAGAATGTGACTGAAAGCCTTCAGCTAAAAAGTTTAATAAGTGCAAGGCAGCTAGCATTTCAGGACCAGAGGACTCTTTTAACACAGATTTCTACAGACCTATCTTGCTAAGAGTTTATTCACATTAATAAAGAGTTCCCTAAACATGTATACTCATTTGACTATCTCAAAATGGGAAGGGACATGGGATTTTCATCTCTAGCAATATCTCCATTGAAATCCCAAACGTCTTTTGCCTTCCCTCCCGGCACAAGGTGACAATGCCCTAGGGAAAGAAGTGAACTGAATGAGAAAGGAGAGGAACTTCCAAACCCTTCATTCCTCAGATAGGAGAATTTTTGTATATTACATCCAAGACATACAGTACCAGCTGATAGGTGGAAATTAAGGGCAAGAAAACATTAGGTATGTTCCAGAAGAAACAACTATAGACATGGTGGCACATTTGGTGGGTATGGGCAACTGGGGTATAACAAATGGGCCTCACAGGACTGGGGGGAGGGGGGAGCTGCATGTGGCCCATAGGCTGGTCATCTGTAGATTAGGAAGAAGGGACTTATGCACCTTGACTTGGCGAGGGGTGTATTCCACTTTCTGTTCTATCACTGGCAGTAAAATCCCCTTCTAATGTGACTTCAGTCTCTGTAAAAAGTGATCTTTTATTAAGAATCAAAATAACTAAGCTTTTGAGTATTAGAAGGCAAAAAAAAAAAAACCAAAAGAGAACGGTAGTGTCTTTTTTTATTTCGAAGAGCTCGATTCTAAACATAAAAGCAAATATTTATGTGCTGAAGATTTGTTCCTATGTCTGTCAATCAGCAATTTCCTGGTCCCCAACTGTGTTTCTGAAAAAGTCTTAAATTAATAGGATTTATAGCAGTTATTTTCCTAGTTCGCCCAGATCAGTATGTATCTTTAAATGTATTTCCCAATGATGGCTGATGCGGAGTCCCCAGATGCGGTGCAAAACAGAGATTTAAGGTTATTATAAAGTAACTTGGCAACAAAACAATACAGAGATGTTCTGGCATTCATGAACACAAGCTGTGGTCCTGATAATTTTCTTTGGTTCTAATCAGCACAATTAGAATTCATCATAATGGCACAGCATCTCATTCTACAGCAGGGGTGTCAAACTCAAATTCATCGGGGGCCGCATCAGCAGTATGGTCACCCTCAGAGGGCCGGTTGTATCTGTAGGACTATGTGTCCACTCTTTATTATCATAAATTATTGTCACTGCATTCAATTATTACTGTTTTTTGTAATAATGTAAGTAATAACTAGCTCTGAAAGCAGAAACATAGTCAGAATAATGGCAAGTAGATATTCAAATGTACAATTATTGTACAATTTATTGAAAAATGATTTTTGGTAACTGCACTGGGTGGTGGAGTCTCGCTAGGATTTCATGCAGGACCTTTGCAGAGCTACTAGTACCTGGAGATGCTGGGGTCCTTCTGCATGCAGGACAGATGTTCTGCCAGTGAGCCACCACCCTTCACCAAAGGGACTGGCTGAGGTTGACTCACTGGAGCTGCTCTCCTGGTTCCAGGGTTTAAGGGCCAGAAGTATAAAGCAGCATCCTATGTTTCTGAGGAGAGGGAGAGGGAGAGGGAGGGGAGGGGAGGGAGGAAGGAAGGGAGGAAGGAAGGAAGAAAAGAGGGAGTGGGAGGGAGAGAGGAAGGAAGAAAAGAGGGGAGAGAAAGAAGAGTAGGAAATAAGGAAGGGAATAAAGAAGGAAAGAAAAAGAAAGAGGGAGAGAAGACGGAAAGGGAGAAAGAAGGAAGGAAGTAGAGGGAAAGAAAGAATAAGAATGAGGGAGAGGAAGAAAGATGGGAAGGACGGAAGGAAGAAAGGAAGGAAGTAAAGAAGAAAGAAAGAAAGAAAAGAGGGAGCAGGAGGGAGAGAGGAAGGAAAGAGGTGAGAGAAAGAAGAGTAGGAAAGAAGGAATAAAGAAGGCAAGAAAAAGAAAGAGGGAGAGAAGACAAAGATAAAGAAGGAAGGAAGGAGAGGGAAAGAAAGAATAAGAACGAGAGAGAGGAAGAAAGAAAGGGAAGGGGGGGTCGCCGCCTTGATTCAGCGGGTGTCCGTTTTAGGAGAAGTGCGTAAAGCCTCAGAGTTGCACATTCGTGAGGCTGAGCCGCTGCTGAGCTCACGTTCAGGAGGAGGAGGAGGTGAGGCAAGAAGAGGAGGAGGATTCAGCGGCTTGCCGGGTTGGTGCCCGGCAGCGCCGTGTGGAGAGTCCCGAGCCTCTGGGACGCAGCAGTGCTCTGTAGCACTTTGAATCCTCCTCCTCCTCCACGCGGCGCTGCTGGGTGCTTTGTCTGTGCTACAGCAGCAGCAGCCGTTTCCAAGCGCCGAGCCGTGGCAGGAGGAGGAGGATTCAAAGTGCTACAGAGCACTGCTGCGTCCCAGAGGCTCGGGACTCTCCACACGGCACTGCTGGGCACCGACCCGGCAAGCTGCCTCCTCCTTCTTCTGCTGTGGCTCGGGGCGCTCCACGCAGTGCTGCTCCGGCCACCTTTCTACCCCCCCAGGCCCCAGCTGTTTTTCGGCGCTTTGTCGGCGCGGCACTTCAGTAGCAAGGTCCCGCTGGCTGGGGTGCTCGGCGGGCCACATGACGAGGTCTGGCGGGCCGGATTTGGCCCCCGGGCCTTGTGTTTGACACCCATGTTCTACAGTGTATGCCAAGTCCATGAAAAACCTCAGCAACTTCACTAGCACATATTTCCTAGATACTAAAACACACATGCTGCAATTCAACTTCATCACCTTCAAACTAAGCAAGAGCAATGGGAAGAGTATAGAGTACAGTCATACCTTGGTTCTCGAACGGCTTATTTGACGAACAAATCGGCTCCCAAACACAAACAACCCAGAAGTAAGTGTTATGGTTTTCAAACATTTCTTGGAAGCTGAACATCCAACACGGCTTCCGCTGGAGTGCAGGAAGCTCTTGCAGCCAATGTTTGTGAATGGTTTCGGGAGTCGAACAGACTTCCGGAATTGGATTAAGTTCGAGAACCAAGGTACCACTGTACTAGAGGCTCCCATAATCCTCCAGTGGTAGCAATATCACTGCATAGAACTGGTACGTTTATTTTACCGAACCTGAACAATAAGGATAATACTGGGAATCTAGTTGAACTGGTCATCATTGGCATGCACCTAGATATAATTATGTAGTCATAACAGCTTCCATTCAGTTATGAATCTCTTGCCTTGCTCATGACCCTTGGAATCGTGACTTCTAGGCCTTGTTGGCTGCTGAGCCTCTAAGGCTATTGGCCTGAATAAAATAACTTTTCCTTGCTTTCAAGTAAGTCACTGTCATTGTGTTTGGGGATGGGAGCCTGTCAATAATAAAACCACCACACTGGGCGGTTGGATACAAAGAAGGTAAGAGGAAAAGAAAACAGCTATCAGTATTCTTCTACCACTAGAAGCAGATTACTATAATAGGCAAGTTCTGCCACAGTTCTCATGCTTCCTCAAGCCTTATATGACCAGAATAATATATTTGAATTTAATTTCGCTTTTCCAGTGAAATGGCCCTTCCATGACTCGAAGATCTTTCACATGCAGAAGTACATCTTTGACTCTAACCTCTCTTTTATTTGTTAGTCATACATTATCCAAACAAATGTGTTTTATATTGCTACCAGTACATTCTCAATTAGGGCTTGAATGCACAGATCAAAGGGGTGTGTTTTATGATTCCAACTGGGGGCTGATCCTCGCTAATAAGATATTGACCCAAGTAACATGTCCTGATGATATTTTTTTCTGATTTGTTTTGTTTTGCCTTAATGGTTTGAGCTATATTAAATCTGGATATTCTTTTGAAATAGTAAATTGCTTTGAAATAATATATGGTGCATATACTCTTAATAAATAAGATATTAATTTGCTAATTTCTACAAGTTTCATTCATTCGGACACATATCCAAAATCAGAATTGGAAAAAGAAATTAAATTGTATACGTGAGGGTAGCTTTTCATACCCTGAAAACAATAATCACTATCCAGCAATCCTGGGAGAGGTGTATAAACGATAAAAAATATAGTCACTGTTCATAATGAAATTAAAGTGACAGCAGCTGGTATAAAACCCTCAACAGTGGAATCCAGAAAATGATGCAAGACCTTGCCTGAAGCCATCTATTACGCTGACTCACTTTTTTTTTTAATCAGCTTGCATTTGCTACTATTAAATCTATTCACTATTGACTCTAAACAGACCTCTAAACAGGAAGCAAGCATGACCAACATCGCAGACCACGTACCTCTTCTAAGCTGTGCAGCGAAGAAGCAGACACTGCTCGCGAAGTGAGGGAGTTAAATGGTTCCTGACCAACTGTGTGCTGATGGTTCTGTATTTGGATAAAAGGGTTCTGCTGCGATCTATGAGGCAATGGAGGTATACCGTAATGAAAGCCTTGCCCCATTAGATGACTCTGGTGTAGATTAGCATAAGTCCATGATCCATCAGGCTGCAGGTATTTCAGGGAAGGCGGGTTTATGTGTTCCGATGGCATTGAGAAAGGGGGATTGTACATTTGAGGCAGATGCTGCTGAAATGCTGGGTTGTTAGATACTTCAATGTCTCTGTTCTCTGAGAAGTTAGGAAAGTGGCCACTGTGGTTTGAATTGCACGAAGGGGAAGGGAGTGCTGGTGGGCTTCTGGATTGTACTTGTCTGTATTGCAAAAGTCTCGACTGAGGTGGCGGCATTTCAACTAGGTCCCTGCTTTCATGTTGATCACGGTGTGAGATTTCTCGGAGAAAATCCTGGAGCCTATGTTAATAAAATAATTATTGCTCAGATTAGAAATGAAAGGAGTGTAAAAAGTTATCGCATTCAAGAGAAATGGTAGAATGATATTGGTACCTCGGTTCCAGAACGCCTCCATTGTCGTACGTTTCAGTTCTCGAATGACGAAAACCCAGAAGCAAATGCTTCCGTTTTCAAACGTTTTTCAGAACACAAACATGCAATGCAGCTTCCGCTGACTGCAAGAAGCTGTTGCAACCAATGGGAAGCCATGCCTGTTTTTGAACATTTCGGAAGCCAAACAGGCTTCTGGAACAGATTACGTTCAAGAACCGAGGTACCACTGTACAAGAATCACAATACAATCTACATTTAAATGTAGTTATCAAGTAATCTGGACCATGATCTGGGGGCAGGCATACATTTTTTAAAGCTTTTTGTTCAGAAATTCTGAACAATGAAAAAGAAAAACAATATCAAAAGCAGAAAAACAGTCTTAAAGCAGGGGGGGCATTAGAAATCGAGACAATAACTTGTAAGACATTTCTTGTTTAACTGAAAAACTGCAATGTTATTTAGGCTAATACAAACTGTCTGCAAAACCTCCACTTTTACATGAGAAACTAGATGTTTGAAAGTGTCCCCACAAAACATATCCAGCTTCTAAATCCAACCTTTCATTGGAGGTACTGATTTTCACACGAAGCATAAAACTCACTCTGTGAAAACTCCCAAGTATGTTACCAAAACCAAAATTAGAACCATAACGTTTTTTTAAAAAATAAAATAAAATGGGGTGAGGACATAGTGCAGTTTCCTTATAGGAAGAAAAGTACAGAACTCTGGAATGGTAATCTAAATACAGATTGTAGCTGAGCATGAATGGAAAGAGACTGGCTTGCTTTATATGTATACAAATGCATAACAAGTATTCCCTTTCTCTTTGTTTATCCTTCTTTTGCTTCCAAAGGTTCAATTTGCAAACCCTCAATGGATTGTCAGCCCATCTGTTTGATATTACCTGGCCTAAGCTCTTGGGACATAAAGGCTATGAACAAAAAAAATTATTCTAGTAAATTTCAAGAACGCTCCTTTTCACAGGGCAAGTGAAGTTGATGCTTTCTTTAATTACCCGCAAAGTTGTTGTACCGTAGTTGTCATCTGCCTGCAAAGCTATCTTAATCTTATCTTATCTACTATTTATAATGTGCAAATAGCAGCAATTCTGATATATCTCAGCAATACATTGTTTTCACTGCCAGGAGACTTTTAACATGTTGCTACTGTACTGTAGTATCCAACGCCATGAAAGAACCACCATTATTCTTAATATGAACATTTGGGATGCTACTATAAAGAATAACAGGCTTGATGCTTGGTTTTCGAACGCCTCTGTAGTTGAACGTTTCGGAACTCGGACGTCGAAAACTCGAAAGGGTCTCAGTTTTCGAACGTGCCTCGGAACTTGAACAGAAAACATGGCTGCCATTTTGAGTTTTCCAAATTGAGGCTTCTGATTTGAGGCTTCCGCTTTTGGTTTTTGAATGTTTCGGAACTCGAACAGACTTCCGAAACGGATTATGTTCAATAACCGAGGTACCACTGTACTGAGACATCACTCTTCTCCCTGTCTGATTCTTCTTTAATCCTTCCCCCTGCCCAGTGCTCATGGTTCAAGTGCTCACTGTCAAAACCATGTTTGTGAAGAGAGCCACAGCACTCTCAGCCCTTTTTTGAAGTCCATCCCATTCAAGCTAGGCACCTGAAATCAGCCTCCTAGAACTGGACCCTAAGAATTAGAGTTTCTAGATTCCAGGAACAACTTTGATACTGCTCCTTGTAGCAAGGGATGGGCCAGGTGGACCCTTTCACCTCTAGGACAGAATGAAAAGTGCCCATGTCCCATTTCCACCTAAATGCTACACTTTGAGAATTCTTTCCACAATTACCTTGAATACGTTGCCTCAGTTTCATCTTCTACATTGTTGGCAAGTTTCCAGTTTGCCCTAACTGGCTGCTGATGCAATCCAATTGGCTGCTGAGAAAGGTGGGATAAGTGAGGATGGTGATGGTGAGAATAAGGAATATTGCCCTGACTGAGATAGGCGTTATGCTCATTCCATTGCTGTAGTCTTGCTTGCTGTTGCCTTAAGGTTTCCAAAGCTAAATTTCCATGAATACGATCTGCAAAACATTTTTGGGGGAAAATTACCCAGCTTCTGTACTTAAGATGCTTATGTCAGAAAGCTTCATTTCACAATATCATATGGTAATTGTACAAACAATATCAAAACAACTTTGGTACCAAGTCTGCTTCTTGTTGTACCTTTGACACAGTGCTACACTGAAATACATCTTACCTGCCATGTGTCTGTTGAGGCTGGGCAATATCTGGTGTTCAACATCATGATATATCACCAGCTAAACATTGCAATATGTCAATATATCACGGTGTCTGAAATAAGGATGGAGCTATGTAGAGGCACTGGCTGACTTCGGGGGTTTTCCCACTGTGATTTTTGCATAACACACAAACACAATTCATGATAGATTGCAAAGTAAAAAAAAATGAAACCAATATATGGACTTCAAACCGGTTTTGGACAATATATCAATATATCGCCGAGCCCTAGCGTCTGTTTACATAAATGAAATCCTACACGTCTGATACACAATAGTAATCTAAAATCTACTATACTAACACAGCGTACAGAAGGGGTATTAGCTTCTCTTTATTTTACAGAAACCTGTTACAGGGCCAGTTCAAAATGAGCATACTCTCTCCCACCCTTCCCTGGTGTATGTGTTAGATTAAGCACTTTGATTGCAGTCTCTTTATTTTATTCATGGATTATTTAAAAGCAGTACATTTTTAAACCACCTGCTATATCTCAAATGTGGAAATGTGGTTTAATTAGTGGGTGCAGCAATAAATGTCAATTTTACCTTTGCACAGTAGGCTAGATTCTACACACATGCACAAACCCCTCTCTGTCCTCCATCTAGGCAAGCAACAGGCACAAGCAGAGTTGAAGGACACATTTCAGACAGGCAAAGACACTCAAGGAGGATGGAGAACCAGCAGGAGGTGTGGCCTGGGGAGGTCCATATATACAGGCTTGGCACGTGAGGCCCAGGGCCTAAGGTTCTCCACCCATGATTTAAACCATTTATAATCCACCTTTCCTCAGTGAGCTCAAGGCAGCTAGCATAGCAAGTTCAAACAATAACTCAACCATTTTAAAGAGTAGGCTAATAATGATAACTAAAATAAAGTACTCAAAAACTATAGAACAGTAAAGATTAAAATACACATACACACACACACACACACACACACACACACACACACACACAAAAACACACCAAGCTCATAAAAATAGTGTAACCACAGCAACTGAAATCACTTGAGAATGAGAGCAACCATTTATGCCCCAAAGTCTTCTTAAAACGGAAGGCTTTGACCCTGCTACAGAAGGCCAGTAGTGAGGGGATAAGGTCATTCTCCTTCAGGAATGAGTTCCAGGACCTGAATGCAGCTGCTGAAAAGGCCCACTTGCCTTCCCATGGCTTTGCATCAATGTGCCTAGCACAACAGAAAAACATGATCAGGAGTTTCAAATGCAAGCACTGCAGAACTCCTTAAGCAAAGGCTCTGCAAGCATGGCTGATTTTCATGTCTTTCCCCCTCTGGACAGAAAGGGAGATAACTCAGTACTAAACGACACTGAAATTCACAACAAACGAACCCCAAACCCAAACGTAAGCATAGTTTTCAGTTTAGAACAATTGTGTCCCGTTTCGGACTATGAAACGTGGCGGCGATACCTACCTAACTGCTCTCCTATAGGCATCCCTGGAGGATTCTCTTCAATGAAGTGGTTCAAGTGGGGTGGCATCATTGGGTTGTGCTGTGCAATGGGTCTCAGAGGGTTACCGACTTCTTGTAACAGGGATGGGGGGTGCTGCTCTGAAATCACAGCGTCTACACCAGGGGAATGAGGTCTGTGTGGGACTGGGTTTTTAAAGAATGACTGGTTGGGGCCCGTTTGATAGGCTGGGGAAAGCTGTGAGGGTGTATGCAGTGACTGCTGATTTAAATGATTATGCTGCTGGGCTATCTGGTTCTGCTGTGGATCCATTTGGTTTTGCTGTTCAGACAAATGATTTTGCTGTTGACTCAAAGGGTTCTGCGGTTGTTGTAAAGGGTATGGCTGCCTTGGAATCTGGGGCAGATGCTGGAAGTGGCGATTAGGAACAGCATACTGAGCATGTGGAGGGGTGAGGTGAAGATTCAGCTGCCGGGGGTTCAGATTATCTTTGCGGTGAAATTTAGAATTAGGATAAGCAGCGCTGGGACGCAACTCCGGGCTTCTATTTTGGGAATTTGCTTCTAAGTCAACCTGGAGAAAATTACACAAATTACTTTGAGTTAAAAATCATTTAAGAAAACATAGCCAACAAAATCCCTGTAAGCTGTATGACTGTACCAAGCAAATTACTTTTAACACTTTAATTACTTTCACACTGAATTAGGCATGTGAAATCTAACAAAGTTGGGAAGAACAAGGTCGTAAGTGAAGAAAGCACCGTAAAACTTATATATTCTCTTTATTGTGTAACTGAAAACACATTTCACTGATCTACTTGACTTGAAACTGTCTACATGTATTTTGTGAATCTGAACATTTTTCTATGCTAATTTTTTAAAGTAGCTATTATGGTAGTTATGTTACAAAGACCAGTGGCAGTTGTGTCCTTATAGTTCTAGTTTTAACCTATGGGCGGTATTCAGCTAACTAGTCCCACTAGCAGATTCATTCACTGAAACGTTTGCACTGAGTGAAGAATTGCCATAGTGCTATGTTGAATTCCTCCCTTAACATCCAGACCTTCTCATCACTGAAATCACCCCAGCAACTACTTTTTGTAGTATAAATGACTAACCAGCTGCTGCCTTGTGGTCATATTTAACTTAGTTAAAGACAGACAACTGTCAGGTTCCCTGCTTTCTACCTGTGCTTCTAGACAAAAGCACCAAATATATAATCAAAAGGCAATTATTTATCTGCAAGGCTTAAACAATTTGCTTTAGGTCATCCCACTCAGTTAATGACTTCGTTCTTACGAGTCTATTCTCCCACCATTTATATCTGACGATATTCTTCTGGGGGTTGGGGGTGGGGAAGCTGAGGCTTATTTGAATTACTCATACAAGTGTGGGTATTTACTTGCTCTATAAGTTGAAAGGTTAATTAAAATACTGAAATCTATTAGGTTGGATAGAGACCAACTATTCCACAAATGAATGGGTGCTTTCTCTTTGAGGAAGTGAGTTGGATCCATCAGAGGCGCCTCGTGCTCAGTGCATTAGACTGTACTAGAGTAGGCATCCCCAAACTTCGGCCCTCCAGATGTTTTGGACTACAATTCCCATCATCCCTGACCACTGGTCCTGTTAGCTAGAGATCATGAGAGTTGTAGGCAAAAACATCTGGAGGGCCGCAGTTTGGGGATGCCTGTTCTAGAGGATCCCTCAAACTTTCAGAGCAAATTGGGAGCAGAGCTGCAGGAGCATTCGCCAATTACATCTAAAATCAGTACAGTAAGTCTCGTGGTTGGGCAAGCACAAATATTTCAGACATGATGTAGTGTTGTTGTTTTTTTTTTAAAAAAATCAGCACTAAGTAATAGGGAACTAAAAACATAGATAAAAAATAACAGCACAGAAAAGTTAAAGAATAGCAACTGTCAAAATTCTTGGTAACCTTTTTTAATGCTAGCAAGTTCTAAAGAGCAGCCTACAAAGCCTTTGTAGTCTGGACTCATTATATATCTGATGTAAATTCTGTAAGGCACGGAAGGCCAATTTTGTAAGGGAGGGAATCCTGAAACATTCTACTTTTTCAAACATAAAAAGGTAAAGGTAAAGGGGCCCCTGAGCATCAGGTCCAGTCGTGTCCGACTCTGGGGTTGCGGCGCTCATCTCGCTCTATAAGCCGAGGGAGCCGGCGTTTGTCCGCAGACAGCTTCCGGGTCATGTGGCCAGCATGACAAAGCTGCTTCTGGCGAACGAGAGCAGCACACAGAAACGCCGTTTACCTTCCCGCTGGAGCGGTCCCTATTTATCTACTTGCACTTTGATGTGCTTTCGAACTGCTAAGTGGGCAGGAGCTGGGACCGAGCAACAGGAGCTCACCCCGTTGCAGGGATTCGAACCGCCAACCTTCTGATCAGCAAGCCCTAGACTCTGTGGTTTAACCCACAGCGCCACCTGGGCCAATTAAGTAGGCTGAAGCTCTCCTTAGAAAAAGGGAGTCACCTGCCCATTCTCTATACAAGAATTCCTCTGCTGAATCAAAAGCCTTCCACGGATAGAAAGAACCTTATGGCCATCAAAAGTGAAGTCTACACCCAACACATTTCTGATTTGTTATCCCTAGTGTCCCGCCTCTTCTATGTATTGATTCATCTGGGATGACCTCCTTTCTGTCACTTCTTGTGTTATGGGAAATGACTAGTGGCTCATATTAGAAGACAAGAAAGAAAAATAAAAACCACACACCTGTTTGGCTTCCATGGCTTTCTTCTCGGGTGTCCGGATTTTATTGATTTCAGGTCCAGCACTAGGTTCATTTTTACCTAAATATATAAAATATTACCGAAAACAAAATTGAAGCATTCTCATATCTCAGATGGGATGCTACCCACCCATGGACACATTAAGGAATGATGGTATTTTATATTCTCCTGTTGCTGAAGCTGCTAATCATTAAAGAACTCCAGAGTTTTATATTCTTTTCCTGCTGCTATTAATCATATACAGTATCTCGTATTCCAGAACATAATTATCCTTACACAAATAGGGTGCTTGCATTTTATAAGACAATACATAGGTGACAATTCAGAAAAGCTAAGAAAGCTTTTTTTTTAAATACATTTTATTCCAATTTTCCAAATTCAACAAATTAACAAAACCAATCTTTTATACAAAATCTTATATTCACATCTTTTACCTTGCTCCGCCGAGCTATGACTTCCCCCCCTCCCTTCATGCGGGTTTCTTGTTAATTCCCTTTTTTGCAGTTCCTTTTTTAACATATTGGTCAATTCGTAAGGTTTATTTTAATCCTGCGAGAGTTTTTAATGATCTACAGTTTTTCTCCATATAGTCCACATATTTACTCCAGTCCTTTTGAAACCTTGTCTCCCCCTGGTCACGAATCTTGCATGTCAATCTAGCAAGTTCAGCATAGTCCATCATTTTTATCTGCCACTCCACAATTGTAGGTAATTCCTGTAATTTCCATTTTTGGGCTAACAAAGTCCTAGCCGCGGTTGTTGCATACATAAACAGTGTTTGATCTTCTTTTCTAATCTCTCCTCCTATTATTCCTAACAAAAATGCTTCTGGTTTTTTTGGGAAGGTATATCTAAACGAAAAGCTAAGAAAGCTTTTGGGGTCATGTGCTTGACCCATTTCAGTACATGAATCCCTGAAGAAGACCATCTGTGATCCTTGCTTCATCCATATACACATGGTTCCTGTTAATATCCCTAGCCACTACATAGTTGAGGATTTGAGAAACTAAAAAAAATCCCCCCCCCCAATTTCTCCATGAGCTGGAACAGACATGACTACCTCATTCTCATAATTATATAGCAATTACTCATTAGCATAAGCCTCTGGCTCTTGTAACTTTAATACAGAGAGATAGGAAAGACAAATGTTTTCACATTCTCTTACTGCTTGAAGATTTCCATGCTTTGTAAGATAATATTAAGAAAACAGATTAATTTCTTAGGATGGTTTGAAATTAGGCGGCTAAAATTCTAGTTGTTTGTAGATTTATGAGCAAGAAACAATTATTAGTAGTATGAGTTGTTCAAGGCGAGTTTTTGTAGATGCTTTCCCTTTAAAATCTTTTTGCTTTTAAGATTTTAAGAAATCCTTTTATCAGTGAGCAAACAAAGCTGTACTTTCCTGCCCTCTCCCTGCCAAGCAATACAGTGGTACCTCGACATCCGAATGATTCGACTTCCGAAGGTTTCAACTTCCGAAGTCGACAACTCCAGAAGTCTTTTTGCCGTGCGCGTTCTGCGCCTGCGCAAAGCTGCGTGCGCGGTCGGCGCATGCGCAGAAGCGCGAAATCGCGCTTCGCACATGCACAAAAGCGGTGCTTCGACAACCAAAGACTTAGACTTACGAAGGCGGCTGCGGAACGGATCATCTTCATAAGTCGAGGTACCACTGTACTCTAAACATACCCTGTATGCCATGATAAATTGGTCAATTGCCTGCCCTAGACAGAGCTGCAATCCCTCTGAAAAGGAAGGTCCTGAATCTGGGGGTACTTCTAGATTCTAGATTATTACTGGAGGCAGAGGCCACAGCAGCCAGAAGTGTGTTTTATCAGCTTCAGCTGCAGCCGCTTCTGGACCAGGATATGCCAACTAGAGAGGTCCATGCATTAGTGAATTCACGAAAGTGCACAATTGCAGCTCCTTTCTCTATAAGAAAATCTGCTGCAAGATGGTCATTTTGGGATCAGGCAAAGGATTCATCTAGGCAGCATCCTGTTCGCACAGTGGCCAAGGAGATGCATATTCGAAGGCTGCAAGAAGGACCTGAGTGCAACAGCCCCTAGCGTCTTCATTTCTGAAACCTTTAACTTTTTAAAGCTAGCTGCTTATCTTTTATTCAGGACTAGCATTATTTTTAAAAGTTCACAATGCTAAGTTTCATCTGCAGGAAAAACTAGCCTTGAAGTTTAATTGCTCGTTCTTTAGTGCTTGGTGGTATATTGAGTAAATAAAGAATTAAATCTGACTTGTGTGACAATAGAGGCCTCTTGTGCTTCTTAATTTATAATAAATTGATGGTATTTAGCACCTTTCACAGACAAACCCAAATCAGATTCAGGGACAGTCATTTTCTTCAGAGAGACAGAAGACTGTGTGCAGTGAATTTCACAATATTTCCTTTATCCTCCCCCGGCTACACTATTAAAAGTTCAGGAAATTTAACTTCCCCGTTCAAATGTATTTTTCCCGTGTATTCTGTCCTCTTCCACTATGGAGATTACTATGGAAGAAATTAAGGATGTCACGTCATATTTGCTTCTGGAATTATCCTAGCTTTCATGAATCTAAATTAAGTTTCTTCTCATGACTATATCCATGAACTAGTTAGTGTCCAATTAACTTTTGAATAACATCTTTGCCAGGCATAACACTGTGACAGCTCATATGTCTACAATATTGGGGAATATAGGAAGCTTTTCAGTTATGCACCTCAGTACCCTGAGCTCTCAACACATGGATAACTCTGCTTTTCAGAGATTTAATGAGGCAGATTTTTGAACTGCATAGCTTTAAGGGAAGTCATCCTAACAGCACAAATGGAATCAGAGCAATTTCAATTTCGATACAGCGCTCAGTCCCTCAGCATTAAAAAGCTGTCTTGCTCTGAAATAGATTTTATGCTAATGATATTATGGAGTTTTGTGCTTATTGTTTCATAATGGATATGTCAGATTTGTTTTTCCAGTTTGAGCCAAAGCCTGCATTTTGGAAGGCAATGGAGCTACCAACACGGGCACGGCAAGCACTATTTGTCATTTTTTATTTATTATGCAATTTTCATAATATTGTATCTACTGTAATCCAGTAGTGCTGGTGTGCACATTGCACCTCTGATGCCCCAATAAATGGCTGGTGCACACATGCAGGGAGTATCAGGGAACATTATGCAACAACAACAGAGAATCCCACTGCTCATGTAGTTTATTTTCCAGCTCACAGAATAGGGCAGCAGTGCCTATGCATGCAGATGTCTATGTGCACATCAATAGCCCCACTGACCATTGATGGTCATTATCTGACATTTGGGGACATTTTTATACCATTGTCCTAAAAAAAAAGCCTGTGAAAAGATACTTAGGTTACAATTCTGAGAATGATATGCACTACTAAATTAATTACTGCTCTAATGGTGCTGGTGGATCCTGTCCATAACAAAAGATTAAGGGTTATATTGCAGCAGCAATACTTCTGCTGAAGGCCTGCTACAGGATTTCAAGGCTCACCCTGTATATCATGGGACACCTTCCTGCAACATGCCACCATTTTCTGATTTCTCCTTTCCCTGTTGTATGTCAGGGGAACATACAGCCACTATATTTATTTCACGTTGCAGCTTGGAATTTTTTTTAAAAAAAGATTTTTTTAAAAAAAGATTATCCATCTCATACCACCTTGCTGCTGCTGAAAGAATACAGTGGTACCTTGGTTGTCGAACTTAATCTGTTCAAAAACCAAGGCGTGGCTTCCAATTGGCTGCAGGAGCTTCCTGCACTCAATCGGAAGCCGCAGAAGCAGCATCGGACGTTCGGCTTCTGAAAAACCGGAAAACTCACTTCCAGGTTTGCGGCATTCCGGAGCTGATTTGATCGGGAACCAAGCCATCGACAATCAAGCTACCACTGTAGTGGTAAAGGTAAAGGGACCCCTGACCATTAGGTCCAGTCATGAACGACTCTGGGGTTGGGGGGCTCATCTCACTTTACTGGCTGAGGGAGCCAGTGTACAGCTTCCGGGTCTTGTGGCCAGCATGACTAAGCCGCTTCTGGCGAATAAAAGCAGCGCACAGAAAGCAGCGCACCTATTTATCTACTTGCACTTTGATGTGCTTTCGAACTGCTAGGTTGGCAGGAGCAGGGACCGAGCAGCGGGAGCTCACTCCATTGTGGGGATTCGAACTGCTGACCTTCTGATCGGCAAGCCCTAGGCTCTGTGGTTTAGACCACAGTGCCACCCGCATCCCTGTAGTGTTATTTCTGGACAAAAGGATAGCAGCTGCTTCAACCTGAACAGGGGTGGGGAACCCATGGTCTGCAAGCCAGAGATGGCCCACTTCAACAGACTCCCTGGGTTCCCTCCAGTAGGGAGCAGCTGACAGAGGAAAGGGCACTGATGTTGTACAAAGAACGTGAATGCAGCTTCCATCTCTGCGATAAGACCATAGAAACACTGCTGGGTGAGGCCAAATGGCCGCTAGTTGGCATCCTGTTCTCACAGTGGCCGATCAGATGCCTAGAGGAAACTCACAAGCGGCACCTGAGCACCAGAGCACTCTCCTCTCTGCTGTGATTTCCAGCAACTGGCATTCAGAAGCATACTGCTTCTGACTGTGCAGGTAGAACATATCCATGGGGGTTAATGGCCACTGATAGCCCTATCCTTCATAAATTTGTCTAATCCCCCTTTAAAGTCTTTCACGCTAATTCATTAGACAGCCATCCTCACATAAACTATAAGATATGACACAGAATTATATGCCAGTCTTCACTGGAGTATATTTAAGTAAAGCTGAAAATTCCACATCCCCCAGAATTAGCAAAGTATTTAAGAATGAAGTGTACCAAGGTGGAAGCACATTGCCCTGCTTAAGAATTTGAAAAACAAAAACTTACTGCTTCGATTTTGTTCAAGTTGCTCTTTATCTGAATGTTGAAGCTGCTGTTGCCCTATACTAACGGGTGAGTGATGTCCAAGACCATAGGGTATAGGAGACCCACGTCCATGTGCTTGTAACAGATTCACATTATATGCCATGGCTGCTTGATGAGTAATGATTCGAGGGTCAACTGCAAACCTACTCTGATATCCTGTCCATGGTACCTATGTGATAAATAAATATGAACCGTATTGTTTACATCTTTGTAAGCACACACACTTGGAAAAATATACAGTACCAGTGAAAACAGAGATTCCATTTAATCTCCCAAAATAACTAGCACAAACGAATGGGGGGGGTGTACTTTCAAAAGTCAAAGGGCACGTTTTGAAATGGCAAACTCATTTGGTAACCTAATATAGGGGTACCTTGGTTCCCGAACAGCTTGGCCCCTGAACAAATCGGCTCCCAAATATTGCAAACTCGGAAGTAAGTGTTCCGGTTTGCGAAAGTTTTTTGGAAGTCAAATGTCTGTTTCAGCTGTCGGCATTGTTTGCGGGGCCAATTGGCCAATCAGAAGCCCCAGCTTGGTTTGCAAACGTTTTGGAAGTCAAACAGACTTCTGGAACGGATTGAGTTTGGGAACCAAGGTACCACTGCACAAGCAAGCATTCTTCAAATCAACAAACCTCAATAGTGGCTGGGTGGCAAGTCTAGAGGCCCTGACCTACCTCAGTTACCTCTGAGGGCCTAGCTGCCACTCACGTTTACAAGCCTGCACCCACTTCTTCCAATATGGCAGGTTTGGGGACTGCTCCCTCATTGGCAGCTTCCCTGCCTCTCCTAACTGTTGATCCTGGTCTGGTTGTTTCTCTGGGAGACGTATCCCTGGTTCACTGGCCCTTACTGCCCTTGCTAATAAAGGTGCCTTGATATTGAGTCAGACCACTGGGCCCATCTAACTCAGTCTTCACTGACCAGGGACTCTAGGGTTTCTGGAAGAGTTCTCTCCCAGCCCTACTTGGAGATGCCAGGGATTGATGCTGGAGTTTCCAGTATGCAAATCCCTTCCCTTCCTACACATCCGAGCAACCTTAAGGGAGATTTTTTTATACCACTGTGTGCCATTTGTCACTGCTGTTTTACTTCTGGATAGGTCAGTCATAACCCAAGTAGCACAGCCCCGAACAGAATCCAAATTACAGTTTTATTTAATTTATTGAAATAATTTTACCCCACTTTTCAGTCAAACAAAGGCTCTTGGAGCAGGTTGCAGATCAATAAAAGCAAAGCAATCCCTGCTCTCAGGCTTACAGTCAAAAAGGTGAAGTTGTCCACTTCTGAACCAGATGGTGTATGGGCTGATATACATGGCAGTGAAGCCAGTATTTGGAGCTCATGTTCTCTCTTCCCACAGCCTAAAATGGGTTTCAGATCCTGGTTTAAGGATACTTTTAGGCAGTGCTTTTTTCTGGGGGGACGCATACCCCTAAACATTTTGTGAAACTAAGTTTGGCCTCATTGAGGGGCAGTATTTCAATATGAGTAGGAAAATGAGAGTACCCCTTAACATTTTTTTAGAAAAAAGCACAGCTTTTAGTTAGCCTTGACTTTGGTTCATATTGTTGGAGAAGAACAACTATACTGGTGGGGTGGGGGGTTTACATACCAGAGGGTAGCTTACTGTCTTTTAACCAGGGTTAACAAACCAATAGCGTTACATCTACATTGGCTCCTAGTGATAGTAGACAACAACTTTCACTGAAGATTTGCTTTAAAATATTCTTTCAATCTTATTAAATGGTGGTTTAAAAATCTTTTGAAACCTTCACAGATGGACTTTAGCCTTGAATCATCTGTTCCTTAAAACTAAAATCAGTAGAACAACAAATAATTTTAAATATATTTCTTTGTGTGTTATCTCGCCAAGACACAGGTAGTAATAATGTATAAGCCTATCCACCTAACAGCCTTTTAACATCACATTTAAATAAAATACAAATATTTGGATTATTTTTCTTTGATATTAATAGAAAGCAAGATTGCATTACAAAGATGCAGCTGCTAAGCTTCATATTTCATTTAACTGTAACCATTAAATGCTACCTTCTGGTAACCTAGGTTTTTTTTGGGGGGGGGACTGCATCTAAAATGAATGGAAGCCAATGGTCTTGCTATGTTAAAGAAAAATGGTACCAGATGGACCAAGCAGGAATATCTCCAAATAGAAGTTCATAGCAAGCCCCAAAATAGAAGTCATGAACAGGATTTCACAAACAAACATCAAATGGAGTGTGCATTTTATATAAACACAGAGCAATCTTGATTTACTTATCCTTGCTGAGTTTAGCATTTTGAAAACCGGGAGTGCCAGACCTCTCCCTATGCGGGCATGGGGGCACCAAAGAAAGTGAAGAAACAGGAAAATATTATACTGTATGTGCTTGGCCTCAAGTATATAGGTGGAACAGGAACAGAAATGTTTAAGGCATCCCCTTCAGATGTTTTGTACTACAACAACGCCAGCCAGTTTAGGGATCAACGGTGGCAAAACTGAGTGCCGTTGATTCAATCAACACACGCAGAACTAATTCAGGTGGCTGACCTGCCAATAGTGATGCTCCAGGGTTCAGTTCAGTTCCTGTTTTTAAGGGACCCCCCGGGACTCAACTGCGGGTTGAAAAGCAGTTATTCTTTGGCTTATGTATTCTTCCCAATTTTGTCAAGCATACACCAAAGTTTTGAAGTTGACAGCACCGTGGGCATAGTCCATATTATGCCATACCCTAGTCTTGTTCAAAAGCAAGAGTGTAGAAGAGAAGAAGAGGCGGGGGGGCGGGTTAATATGCAAGCCTAAAGCCTGCTTCAAATCTATTCTGTATGGCAGTGTTACATCTGCAATAGCTCAGAAAAGGATAATAGGTTTCTATTTCTCAAGTAAAGAAATAGAAAGAAACCCTAGGGACAGACCTAAGTAATATATCCAAATTTTCTATCACATCCCCAGGAGGCAAATTGGAGGCAGCCCGTTTGGTGCCATTTTTCAGCTCCTGAAATAGTGTGGGGAAGGGGTTGACCGTGGCAGAGGCTTCATGTCTGTTTTCTCTTTCTCTAAAAGCTGCTGACTCTGCCACTGGCTCTCAGAGAGCTGATAAGAAAGTCTCATAACAAAAAGTTAACATGGCTCTGTTTTTGTTAACAAAAAATATCCTAAAGGATCATCTAGTCTGAACCATGGGTAGGCAAACTAAGGCCGGGGTGCCGGATCCAGCCCAATCGCCTTCTCAATCTGGCCCGCGGACGGTCCGGGAATCATCATGTTTTTACATGAGTAGAATGTGTCCTTTTATTTAAAATGCATCTCTGGGTTATTTGTGGGGCATAAGAATTCGTTCATTCCCCCCCCCCCAAAAAAAATTAGTCTGCCCCCCCCAAAGGTCTGAGGGACAGTGGACCGCCCCCCTGCTGAAAAAGTTTGCTGACCCCTGGTCTGAACAGAACGAGCTCCTAAATGTTTTCGGTTACTGATATATCAAAACAAAGTAAAATTTACTGGTTAAACAATTAGCCTTAGAAGAGTTTTGCTATGAGCACAGCCCTGAGCTGAAAACCTGGCACCTCCGTTTGCAGCTTGTAACCTCATTGTGCCTTGGGGACTACCTAAGTAGTTCTAACTTTGAAGAATGTGGTGGTTAATTAACACTTTCTATGAATATATAAGTGCACTGTAATATTTCCCCAAAAAGCCCCGACCAAGCATTTTCAAATTGAAGAGGATGTCATCAACATGAAAGGGTATACTTACTGGCAAAGGCACAGACATGACCATATTTCCTCCATAAACAGCAGGTACATAAAGAATGCTTGTCCCAGTGTGAGGATCTATCCTTTGAACTGGACTAGGAGATTTCCCAAGGTTGGGATGAGGCCCAGAAGGAGGGGGAGGAGGGGGAGGAGGAGTATAGGCTCTGATAGGATTTCCAATTAAAACAGAAGGATTGGGCTGAACTGGAAAATAAACAAAACAAAAAATCCAACATGGATGTGAAGGTTATGGACTGTCAATACTTTCCCCAATACTTTGTCAATATTTGCCCAATACTTTGTAGGAAAAGTAGGTTCCTGTTGGAAATATAGCTAGCATTTCAGCGAGGTCTTTATTTTCTCATGTGTACAGCGTTTATAGAATTATCTCCACTATTATGTGGACTTTAATAATCAAGCTAGATTTGAAACCTTGTTTTTTCCATCAAAGCCTTCTGGTCTTCTGTTGTCATATTCCTCGATAGTATTTTCATTTTCTGCTGGTTAATCTTAAAACCTGCTAATGTACCAAGCTCTTTTCTATCTCTTTTTCCTTTCTTTCTTTCTTTCTTTCTTTCTCTCTCTCTCTCTCTCTCTCTTTCCTTTTTGTCATGTTTTTATCTAACTTAGATTAATGTTGGACAAAAAAGATATCTGATATTAAGTTTTGTATTTCTTTTTATAAAGTCTAATAAAAATGATTATTATTGATGGTGATAATAATAATAATAATAATAATAATAATAATAATAATAATAATAAGATAACTGGGTCACACTAGTAACCACCAAGTTTAAACAAGCCATAAATTCATACGCTGATACATCTATTCAGATTTAATCCTTCCTCACTAGAAGGATCTCTGAGAAAGACAGAAAGGGTCTTGATCCCACTCATTCCCCACTCCTCCCTCTGTAAACACACTGCAAGAGGAAACAAATTGAGGGGTTCCCCTATTATCTGTGTTCTGGATCTCCACCAATCCTGGGAAATTAAAATTCCTTCAGTTTTATTTCTGAGAATCAGGAAAGATGCCTCAAATGCTATAGGATATTTCATCTGGTCACTAATTCCTTATCCCCACAGGGAGGGAGTATGGAAAAACAATGCTTCCTTATGACAATCCATGAGAAACATTCCAAACAGGTCCATAGATCCTTATTCTGAGATCCTTCCTCCTCACCACCCAAAAACATTCATTTCCACTGAGAAAATAAGCAGATCTGAAACCAATCAGCAATGATCCCCACCAACAATAGTTCACCAGGTGCTTACCAATTCCATCACTTTGAAAATGGTCGTTCTGATTATGGTGGTGGCCTTTCACCTTTAAAAAAAAAATAGTGATAAAGTCATTCTAGCTATATAGCTTAGTATAAAATGAGTTGTAAAGATTGTATCCAGTTGTATGTATCCCTGCTAATGGAGTGTTGTGGACTTGAGGTATCAATATTAATTTCTATAAAGCACACAGAAGCTCAATAAGTGATAGAAGCTATACATATTACACAAAAATTAAATAATAAAAATGAAATAGGACACAAGCTTCCAACTTAGAAATTGTTATTTTCTAAATAAACTAGAAACTAGTGTGATAAATTAGAAAATTTAGCCTTTTGAATGCACAACTGATTAAGCGAACTCGAAAGTGAAACTGGTATATCATGAAACATTAAGTTCTGCTTCAGTAAGAACTAGGTAACCATAACACTATACAAGAAACAAAATAAAAAAAATTCCTTCCAGTAGCACCTTAGAGACCAACTAAGTTTGTCATTGGTATGAGCTTTCATGTGCCAGACCAACACGGCTACCTACCTGTAACTAGAACTATACAAGAAATAATCAATACTGACTTGGACTTTCCTCCAAAGTGAATTAATTAGATTTTATTTATTAAAGGTGATAATTAATGAAGCACATCAAAAGACAAAACTTTAAGTTCTGATAAATATTTAGAATCTACCCAATGCTAAGGGGTCAAGATTAGAAATAACTGTATAAAAAATTATTTATTGTCCTTGTATGTTGCAATTTGGTTAAAGTTCCTGCTATGCCACAATACTTCTTGGGTGATCTCAGTCCAGACACTATATTTTAACCTAACATTTCATAGGACTGTGGGGTGCCCTGAGGATTATACAAAAATATCATAAATATATAAGTAAATGCATACAAACTCATGCAATCATTTTAGAAACTGAAGAGAAAATTCCATGTGCTCAATTTAATATCTCAGAGACAACAGAGAGCAGCCAGCCCAATCTCTCAGATGATACATGAA
The DNA here is from genome assembly GCF_963506605.1 of Zootoca vivipara. Lineage (NCBI taxonomy): Eukaryota > Metazoa > Chordata > Lepidosauria > Squamata > Lacertidae > Zootoca > Zootoca vivipara. Next base: position 103,523,249 of record NC_083277.1, read on the forward strand.
AGAACAATGCCACCACCATCCTTGGTGGAAAGCTCAGACCCAACCCATAAACATGGCATCACCCACAGCCTTAACTCCCTGATTTGGGAAGCGGAAGAGGGGAGAGTGCATTGTACCAGTACTACGGCAGGGAGACATAGTGGCATATTGGGTCTGTGATATTAAAGCCTACCATGTCCTGCCTGGCTAATTCCCCCTATATGGGTTTATGAGTCGCTTGCCACCACACCCCGTGAGAGGAAAATGATCAGCTGACATAGCGGCAGTTGCAGGGGGAAAGCTCTCAGCAGTGGGGAAAAGATCAGTGGTCTCCAGAGCAGATAGTCGCCCATATGCAGGTTCAAACCCTGGAACATGTGGGATATGTCTGGATTGACTGACTTGGTGCCGTGATTGGTGATTGATTGGCTCCCCAACTTAGGATGTTAATAGGTTCTCTGCTAATCTTATTGCTCATTTGCTTGTGTATCCCCTGCTTCTTGCAATGTTTGCAAAATATGATGCATAAGATGGTGTCCCGAATGCTAATGCCTCAATTTATAGCCCTGGTACCAACCAGTACCACCATGGGACGCAACGGAAGGCCGTCGGCCCGAAGACAAGAGGTGGGAATGGAGGAGAGAGATTTGCTAATTGGATTATTGAGCTAAATCTGATCCTATAGTTTGCATTGACTGCATTGTATAATTCTGACTGTATAATTCTGACTGTGTGGCTTAGCCCCCATATTCCTGTGATGCTTTTTCCTTAAAATGCTTTTAGTGTCTCTGTGTTAAAGTGTAATGAAAACATTCGACAGCAAGCAAGATGCCCTGCTAGCTATCAAGGCCGGATGGCTGGCATTGCCGGATGCTACCAGTCTGACGCACAGAACAGGGAAGATAGATAGGAACTCAAGCCCCTACATTCAAGGGTAGCATTGTTGAGTCAGCATGTGCTTATGAGAATGACAGGACACAGGAAGATCCATATATGTATTTGTAACCTATGACCCTCTTGCATGCGCACTCTTACAGAGTGGATTCCTGAGGAGGGGGGAAGGAGCCCAAGAAGTGTATAAGAATCTTTGCAAATTTGTCTTTCTTTACTCTTGTCGTGAAGGTGATCACCAAGAGTCTCTCGATATCGAGATTAAACTCTTTCTCTGGATTCAACCCTCGGTGTCGTTATTGACTGTCTCTGTCCCTGCCCGGGTGCAACTTAAAGAACCATTATTAATCCAATAAGGCTACAATATGAGCAGTTTTTGTCAAGTCAAACATATCTAATATTGTTCGCTTTCTGAGCATATTTACACACTACAGTTGAATATATGCAAATGGAAAGACAAACCAATGGTGAAATAGTATAAGCTAAGGTGCCAATGTCAGAGGTGGCTCAAACATAAATTCAGAGGTCATGATGCAACTAACCTCAGATCCATAGCCATCTTCTAAATAAGCAATATATCTGCTGTTCATAGATAATAGTGTAGAAGATACTGACGCCTGCTTATCAATATGTGGCCAAGCATCAAATGCGAAAACTCACTGATGCTTAAGAACATGAATTTCTCAGGGAAAAAGCAAATTCTATCCAATTTTGCAGCAATCTGAACAAATTAATCAGTACTCTGTCTATAGGCAGGTGAACTACAAATAAAATGGATTAAGAAAAATTATAAACCGTTTCACTACCTATTAAACTAAGATAATGGTTTGTTAATGTTCATAAACTAAGAAAGCAATTATATTTTCAAAGACCAGACACAAAAACATTATTTAATCTGGTATCGTGATTTCTTTACACATGTATGGTTTAATTAACAACTTTTTCCATAAGAGAGACTTTGACATTTGTTTTGCCACGTTTATCACAGTTGCTTTAAAATAGCTTTATTTCCAAATGTAAACAGCAAGTCTGTGAACAAATGGATTTGAAAGCCTGTCTTGTTTCATTGTTTTATCTGCATCTAACACTGCACCACCTGGTGATTTTTTTAAATGCAGCTTTGCTCTTCAAAATAGCCTTGCAGAGTTCTCCGCCTGTGGTCACACAGCGATTTCTGGATCAAATAAGACTTATTTGAAAAGTGAGTAAAAGTGTTTTTATTTTTAACCCATCATGTTCTGAGTTTTATCTCCATTCAGCTTGATTCTTTCTGACTTGCTGACTGCAGCTACAAAGAACGGTGTTTTAGAATAAATTATTCTACAATTAGGGATGCGGGTGGTGCTATGGTCTAAACCACAGAGCCTAGGGCTTGCTGATCAGAAGGTTGGCAGTTCGAATCCCCGTGATGGGGTGAGCTCACGTTGTCCGGTCCCAGCTCCTGCCCACCTAGCAGGTCGAAAGCACATCAAGAGCAAGTAGATAAATAGGTACCGCTCTGGCAGGAAGGTAAACTGTGTTTCCATGCGCTGCTCTGGTTCGCCAGAAGCGGCTTAGTCATGCCGGCCACATGACCCAGAAGCTGTCTGTGGACAAACGCCGGATCCCTGGCCTATAGAGCAAGATGAGCGCCGCAACCCCAGTTGTCCGCAACTGGACCTAATGGTTAGGGGCACCTTTACCTTTATTCTACAATTCATACTACAAATATTTCACTGTGTTTAGATTTGCTACACATTTATAAATAGGTCACTACTACCTGGGCCAAGATAGTCTCTTTTGATTATAGAGACTATCTTGGTGCACATCTTTCACCATTCTTTGGTACCTGAGTGCAGCTACATTTAAAGTAGGGTTTTGCAAACTTGGGTCTCCAGCTATTTTTGGACTACAATTCCCATCATCCCTGACCACTGGTCCTGCTAGTTAGGGATGATAGGAACTGTAGTCCAACAATAGCTGGAGACACAAGTTTGGAAAACCCTGGTTTGAATCATTGGCTTGCCTTTCCAGTAATTAGAACAGTAATTAGAACGAAAGCCCTACTCTGACTCTTATGGTAGTGACACCCTGGCAGGTTATCTGGTTAATGTAGGATTGGAGATTTATATACAAGACTGGACATCACAAGATGGTTTCTATGAATACCTTCCATTTAAACACAGACTTATTCTTTCACTACTCTGGCTCCAAGCTTTTCTTCAAAACTAAAATATATTACAATATACAGTAACAGCATGGCTTTTACACAAACCCAGAAGGCTAGTTAACAGACTTAATCAACCTACTGCAAACACAGTGTTAATTTCCCACAACTGTGTTCTTAACAACTACTTGGTTTTCTGCAATGTTGTGCCAAGAGAAACATAGGGCTCCCTACCCATTTTCCCACTTGTAACACAAGTCTGGATATGGGAAGGGGCATTCATGGGTATAGGAGAACTAAACCATGCATCTCACCAATCCTATTATTACCCCTGCATTCTCTGTTGTTGCAGAAAACAGGATCAAACCTACATTTTTGTGTAGATAACATCCAAGTTTGGCCCTCGGATTCTATGTTAAAATTCAGGTATACTAGCAACTTGAAATTTCATTTAGCATGTACTTTTCATGTACTGTTTCTTTGTCAATGAGAAAAGAAAGAAAATGGGTCTGTGGGAAGATTGTAGGTTTCAGCAGCTAATTTCATGACTAACTGTACCCTTTAAAATAATTTTCTTTGTGTCTCAGAAAACCTCTTTTTATTATATTACAATGCATGTCAGAAATATTATGAGATTCTATCTTCGAATTAAAAACCAACATGACAAAGTTCCAACTTGTCCACCTTACTGAAACTTCTGCAGAAATGGAAATTGTATTAATATGGATCTTGAAAATGAAGAGCAATCTTTGGACATGCAGTTTCCTAAAAGACTAACATTTCAAAGCATTATTAATAGGTTTTAAAAGCTTCATTATATTACAGAAAATAATGAATTTTGTTAAATGAGCATTTCTAAATATAATAACTCTTTTTGAAAGGTTCACAAAAGATATTCCTTTCTGCGCTATCAAATAAAATCTAAGAAATGTAAATGAAAAACAGTATGAATTTGAAGTTTTCATGTAGATGTTAACTTGCGACAAAAACATAACATTTTGAGAAGCCTTGTAAAATGGGATTGTTTTCCAAGGATCTAATACAACTCATTTTAATTATCACAGCAAACATGGTCAATTAAAGTAATAAGTCTTATTAATACCCTTGACAACTAAATACAGAATATAATATTATTCTTCATAAACACAAGGAAGGGCCATTGTATGGTTTTCACAATTCCTGCCACTATCAATTCTCATAGGAGCATGTTATTGTTACAGCCTTTTAGATAAATATGTTTGGCTTCCTGAAGAACACTGTATCAGTGCAATAATGAGTAAATGGTAAATGAATTCTGCACTGTAACAGTTTTCTAGGCTGCAAGTAACCACTGTTATTAGTATCATCTCCTGAAAAGTGTAAGGTACTGAATTATACTTTTCACATCAATTCTACCAGCTTTTAGCTGACTTATTGCCATACATTTTAGATAGCTGCTTTATATCTGGAGCAAAATTATATTATGTAGTAACAACTTTATTTTAACACACAGGGTGTGTATGTGGTGTTAAGGGAGGGGTAGTACCTCTTGTAGGGGAGGCTCCTAGAAGCTGTTAGCATGCAACAGCAGCCACACCCCGGGAACAGCTTTGACTGGCTGGCTAAACCAAGTGAGGGTAGCCAATGGGTTTCAAACCCTTGCATGCAAAAACAGGCTCCAGCAGAATGAGCAGGTAAGACCAATAGTGGGTCCAATGGTCAAGAAGGTGGTTTCTGCACTTGCTGTAGAGGGAAGTGATGCGGATGCGGATTGTCAAGCTGGGAAAGTAGCCCATCTAGGAAAAGGAATACTAAACCTCCACTGCCTTGCGGGATATCTTTGGAAGAAGAAAAGGCTAAGGAGTGGACCCTACACAAAGCCGGAGTGGAGTCCCTTGTACATCTCTTTCCAGCAACTCCTGCAGCCAAACTGGTGCCAAACTTATTGCTCTGCTTTCCTTGGAACCACATCAGTAAGGCTGTCATCCGTGCTGCCCAGGAGCTCCATACACAATGCCCAGGCTTCTGCCCCAGGCAGGGCCATCTTAAGCATATCTGGCGCCCTGGTGCAAAGATCCCTCCTGCGCCCCCCCCCCCCCGGTTTCCCAGCGTGGCTGTCTGGCGGCCCAGCACCCTGCACCACCCAGCCTTGCCGTAGGGTCGGCCCTGGCCCCAGAGAGGTCATTCAAGTGCTGTTAATGCAGCAGTTTTGACTTCATCCTTGGAGGCGCACTCCATTGCCTCTCAAGGCAGGTACATGCCAACAATTTTAACACACCCGGTCATATTAGGAACTCCTCAGCCCAGTATGATTTCTGCTCTTTGTTCACATAGGGAAACAGAACTACCAGTTTTGCCCATGCAGCCATACAACGTCTCAACAGGTACCCCTATCGAGCCTTGCAAGCTCTTAATAGCTTTGTCCCAGGTAAAACTTTACCTTTGGTGGTGACTGCTGTAGTTTGTTAGCGTGTGATGAATGCTGCTGTCGCAACACCCGTGGAATAAATTCAGGAGCCAGCGGATTCAATACATAGGTTTTCTTTAACTCCAAAGCTTCCAGCTGAGCCTTGATCTGATCAAATGTGATACCATGAAGACTTTCATTTTCATGACAAAGGGCAATAAACCTTTCCCAAAATTTCCTAAAGAAGCCAAAAGAAAAACAATACTTAAGTTGCTTGTTTGCTACATACAAATTTTACAAATTAAGCCAGTAATCTGCTATGCTTCTATTAGTCACTTTGAATCCAGTACTATTTGATTATGAGACTACTTGGTATTGCATGCTTCTAAAATAATAAACATCAGCATTCAACCATTAGGAAGGTTTACTGACAGCATTTCTTAAAACATATTATGTCACAGAAGACTTAGTGCCAGAACTCCTATAAGGTTTTTGCCTTTGCTAGTAGACTCTTCAGAAATTGCACACTTGTACTAGGACTGTAACAATTAAAATATGCTCCTTATCTTAAAAGAAACAAGTGCCAAACAGACCCATCTAAGCTGTTTTTAGCATTTAAAAAAAATCTATTATTATTTCCAACAGCGCAATCTGGGCCTAATAGTGTACATAGATAATAATAATAATACCTTTATTGTCATTGTACAACCTGTGCACAATGAAATTCAAGCCTCCCAAACACTCAGTCTCATTGCACTCTGTGTTGGAGCATATACACTGGTAGAAGAGATGGCAATCCCTTAGGTATTAATGACAGGCCCTAAACTACAGGCCAGGATAGATAGAGGGTCAAGGATGCTGCTTTCTCTAAGCCTCAAAATATCTGAGTATGTTTGGAAAGTCAGCAGAAGCCAGCCTAGTGGGGAACAGCCCACATATAAGCATGACAATGGATTTATTTTCTAACTACAGGAAAACTGTCCATTACCAAATACACAGAAAAGGTCCTATTCACTGTTTGTTCACACCCCACATTTGGTGTACCTGCATCTTCCAATGGAACACAGAGCAATAGGGTCTCCCACCACAGCTACTAGGGACTGTGCTCTTGTTATGGCTGTGTTGAGAAGTTTGTAATTGGACAAAAAACCATAATCCAAGTCTTCAGTTGAATCTTCCAATAAATGCTCCTTCCGTTTTATTGGTGTTTGCTTGTGTTTGCATGTGTGCCGTGTTCGTACCGTGCTGAGAAACAACACTCGAAACTGCTTTCCTGAAGAAGAGGGGAAAGTCTGAGATAATTTTAGCCAATTTCTTTGCTGGACATACAACCATGTAATTCTGGCAATTGGATAATTAGTGCTCAACTAAAAAGCTTTGTACTAAAAAAAAGAGTTTAAACAATTTGAAAATGCATTAGAAGTAGCCAGAATCATTTACAGGTCAAAGTCTTCATCTTTTACTCTAGCAGTAATTATGCTTGATCTTTTTTGGCTTTATACCCTTTATGTTTCACCAGTAACGTCTATTAAATGTGTGTGACATTAAGTTCAGAGATCTTTTTTTTAAAAAGAAAATCCCCATTATTAATCTTAGCCATTAAACCCCTCTAAGTTGATAAAAGACAGGCCATAATAGGACAGTTAACAGTGATAATTTGGCTGCAGTCGTTAATTTCTACTGCCCCATCAATTAATCTTCACAATAATTACTTAGTCTGTGAAACTGCAAAGGAACATACTAATTTAGAGTTCAACCATAGGACTCCATATAGGAATACTATGTCTGTGAATCCATTTTCAGGAAAACAGTAGAACTATTACGAAGCTGGAGCCCAAGAAATAACAGGGGTTGCTAATCTGTGGCCCTCCAAATGTTGCTGAACTATAATTCCCCTCACCTGCAGCCACCATGGCCAATAGTCAGGGAAGGTGATATTTGGGTAGCCACATGCCAGTCGCCCTGTTCTATTATATTTTTTATTTATAAAAATATTTATAAGCCACCCACTCATAAAATACCATGTCAATGCACAACAATATATGCATAATATGATGCATGCATGCATGGAGCATCAGACATGTAGAGGCTTCCAAATTTTCTTCTTTTAGCAGAGAAACTAACTACACATAAAATGGGAATCCGTGTGTGTGTGTGTGTGTGTGCCCTTGTAGGGGAAAATAGAAAAGCCCCCTACAGATAGGACTGGGGATCATGTCCCATGCAGTTACACAAAAAAAGTGTGTTGCTGCTTTGGCATTCAGTGACAGGGAACAATAATATGTGGCAATAAATTGTGGGCCCTGCTTAACAATGACACTAAACAGCAGTTACAACTTGCAGACCATGTCGGAATAGTACTTCCTATATATTTAGCTATGCGTTAACTGTAACTACGATATAAATTACATAAATTCTTTTATTATCGCCAGGTACAAACACGAAGTAAAAGCTGCTTTATATTCAACAGCTATTAGGGTTGCAACTTAAATAAAACATCAGATACAGTCATGTAAGCTGCCGATAACTTTGAGGTTGTTTCAGATTCTCTGCCAAGTTCACAGATCCTTAGATATACAGGTGCTACTTACCCTGAACATTTAGCACTCTTTCAACACTGACATCAGACAATCTTTTTTTCCGAAGCTCTGCCCGAATTCTGAACACTTGATCAGCATATGGTGTTACAACACCTATGCTGCCGTCATCCAGTTTCCCCCAGGCTACAGGCCACTTTCTCCTCAGTTCTTCCACACGTTCTACAACTTCAAACACCTTGAAGGGGAGGGGGAAATCATGCTATCATGCTAAGCACTGGCTTTTTCTGGTCTGGTATAAATAATTTGGATAAAATCTAATACTTCAAAACAGGTATTAACAGAAGCATATATATTTTCATGATCCTCCCCTATGATCGTAACACGATAGTTTGTAGGTGTATCCATAATTGCTTTACATAAGCTATTAGAAGGGCTCATGAAATTAGTAAGGAACCTAAACTACCTAAAGCTAACAGTCACTTGTTGAATTAGATAGTTCTAATGCCTATTTATGGATTTTTCATTTTTCACTACAGATTTGTTTTCTTCATACAGTACTTTGAATGCTGCATATTAATGGGTCACAGGACACTGCAGGTGGCCTCATTATGGCTCAATGCAACTGACTTCATTTCAAAATCACTGAATCAACATTGCACAAATTGCTCCGGGTAATAAAGATGCACAAATTTGTCAATGATTGTTTTTGTAACACGACACTACAGTATTGTGGTCCGCCAATCACATACCAACCTGTAAGTTGTCAGATTCTCACAGGTGCCTGCAAATGGGTGGGCTGAAGTAGCACTTGAGAAATCTGAGGAGGACAACTCAGAGGCAAGTACCAGTTGATCATTTTCCAGGTTGTCTCAGGTGCCACTCCACAACATGAGCCACACAAATCCTATACAACCCTGGGAGAGTTGGTTAAATTGTAGACTCAGATAGGTTTTATCCATTAGAGAGAACAGACTGTGAAGTGGCTCCCAGTCAGAGTTAAGATTATCTGAAGGCAGACTACGCTCAACCTAGCTAAGGGGAAGGCTGAGATTATAGGAGAGGCTGGAGGTTTTTTGGATAGGATAAAAGAAAAGCAATCCTAGAAAGAATTTCTCTCTCCCATGGTAGGGTGTAAGCACTGAGTTACCACAGTTATTAAACATCACTGTTAGAAATGTCTGTTTCAAACAAGTATTGTGTCTATATACAAACTCTTTTGAGTGAAAACAAAGTTTCTGGTTTGTTTTTTTAAGTGCCTCAACTTTACTTAGTTTATCTGGGTGTGGGGTGAGTGGTCGCAGGTTCCCCTTCACTTATTTGTAACATCCTGCTACTGGGAAATAAAAACACTAAACCATGAACACTAAAAACCTCTGCTGTAGGAATACAGCGAGGATTTAACCAATGACAAACAATAACCAAGAACAATCTGAATTTCCTGTCTTCAGCTGCAAGAGGACAACGTTACCAATCCATGGCATGTATTCATCCACCTCTGGAGAATAATTTGTAGGTCCTGGCTATATAAAACTCTTAGAGGCTAAGATCTAAAAAATATCCCATGCCTCTTCAAGCAAATGCTACAACTTGAGGTGGCCAAACGAAAAAGCCAAACAGCCAAAAAAACACTCATGCACTAGCATCTAAAAGGCCAATCAGCACATCCTTATGATACGATTGTCATCACCTCATCGTGGGCTGAAATTCAAAACAGTGTGTGGCTTGAGAGTCATGTGAAAAGGTCCTTGCTTAGGGAGAAGTCATACTAATTTTAAAGCAAGCACTCTCTGTTTCTTAGGGTCTTAGACTAAGACAAAGAACAAGTCATTCTTAAAAAAAATACTTTCTGGAGCAGATTAAGTGGAGTGAAAATTATGATTATTGAGAAAGCAATTAAAGGTGAAACCAAAGTGCTACCTCTGCATTGTTGTAAAAAGCAGTACTGTTTTTTTCTTGCACATCTTCTCCTCGCGCCGTGAAGAAAGTCAGCGGGTAGAAATCCTTGTGTGCTGGCTGCTTTCCACTTGCCATCAATTTGCCCTCATAGAAAAGTTCAGATGTGTAACTGCAATGGAGTAAAACGCAAAGTAAAATATGGAAGCTATGTGCTGCTTTAAAAACTCAACAATAAACAAATAGATAAATAAATAAATAGAATAAGGTTTACAGTGAAAAACGGCTCCTTCCCAAGAATGGGGATGGCAAAAGAGGAGGGAGAAATGACATATAGGCCGTTGTGCACTTTCATGCCTCTCCCACAGAAAGACTGAATGAGGTTGAAAAGGAGGCAGGCAAAGCTTATTTCCCAGTTTGCACTCCTTTCTACCTGTCCCTGTGGGAAGAGAACTCTGTTCCTTCATTCTCCTGCCCCAGGAAGCAGGGTGTTGTTGCTAGGTAGCAAGCAAGCCATTTTACAGAAACAGAAGTAAAGCACACAGTGTCACAGAAAGGGAACATCCTCATGTGCCTAAATTTCCTTTTCCCACCCTGGAAGATAAATGCAAAAACAAGAAGGTGGGGTTTCTGTAAAACTTGTTCCTGATCAGGGCTGCGGAGTGCCAACTTTTTAAAATAATCATTGGACAGATTAATTTAACTTCAGTGGTGTTTCTACATATAAATTAGGATGAACAATCTATTCCTATCCAGGGAGAATGTGTCTACTGTCTATGATAAAATATTCAAACATATTTTGAACACAGAGCACCTAAGACGAGAGTCTGATATATTACAAAGGGCAAGAGACAAAAGACACTGATAACTAAATGTGTATTAAAGGGTATTTAAAATGTACACATTAATAAGGCATGATGTTTAAGATAAGAAAAATCGAACATGACGGGTGATGTGGAACACATGTGCATCTTTTTAGCTTTTAAGCACACCATGAATCTTGTGCAAAATCCTCTGGAGCTTTCCAGATTCTTTATGGCATTGCAACATCAAAATTAATTAATTATAATATGGTCTGTTATGATTGCTGAGAGCTTTAACCTCCCCACACACACACACACACACAACGTACTCATTTAAAGACATTTATAGTTTAATTGCTGGAGCATTTCTCTGCTCATATTTTTTAACTGAGAAATAAATGTCTTTATTAATAAGGCTGTTAGAATTCACATAAATGGTGAAAGCAACTGCTTTACAACCAGTAGCAGCCAGTGGGGCAGCACAGATGCTGCTCACCTGCCTTTCGAACACTGAGCATGGAGGAGAGGGGGAGCCAAGCACAGGGGATGAGGTGTGTTTTGGGGGTGGGGAGTGGGTAGCCCAACGGTAGCCTTCTGCCACCACATCCAGACCAAACTTCACTCCCCATGCTCTCCCCCCCCCCCCAAAGAACCAATGGCGACACTTGGTGTTTGGAATGCCCGTGAGCATTGTCACACCACCTGTGCAACCCCACCAACTTCAACTCTTTTCTGTGTCATCCTATGAACTTAGCAAGGTTTACTTTGCGGTGGGCATAGGACCGCAACCACTTGTGCAGGCATCAGCAAACTTTTTCAGCAGGGGGCCAGTCCACTGTCCCTCAGGCCTTTGGGGGGGGACGACTATATTTTGAAGAAGAAAAAAATGAACAAATTCCTATGCCCCACAAATAACCCAGAGATGCATTTTAAATAAAAGGACACATTCTACTCATGTAAAAACACGCTGATTCCCGGACCGTCCATGGGCTGGATTGAGAAGTGATTGGGCCAGATCCAGCCCCCGGGCCTTAGGTTGCCAACCCATGCTCTTGTGTCTTCGCTTTATGCAGGGAACAAGTAGAGCCCAAATAGTGTATTATAAACATAGTCTCACTGATGCTTACACTCTCACTTTCTCTTGTGAGTTGGATTCACTCCCAACTGATTTGTCCAAAATCAACACATAACTAATATAAAACAAGACCAAATACGAGCCAATTTTTTAAAAAAATATTGAATAAATCTCTTCCACACATCAAATGATTATCTGCCAAGTCTGAACTTTTTTAGAAGCTTAGTGCATTTCCTTTATCTGCATCAGCTAGACCAGTTTTTGTCAACCTTCTTAAAATTTTGCTGCAGCTTCAGTTGTACCAACCACAATTAAGGAAGCCCTGATAAGCCCTGATAAGTCATTCTAAGCTTCACGAAATAATGTTCTTATGTTCATTTTAACATAAAAACTAGTGTTTTATTATAATGAAACTTCTAGAAGAGTGTTTTCAATTTGGGACTGCAATGGCAAAGGACTTTAAAAATAAAGTTTTCTATTAGACACTTGCATCAGCCACGCAAAAAGTGTGATACAGTGAAAAAGTTCACACCTACTTGATGATAGCTTCATGGGAGCGATAGTTCTCACACAGCAAGATCCTGCAAGGAAATTCTGCAGGGTAGTGTTCATAGAGGCGGTCAAGCAGCGAGACGTGAAGATTTCTCTCTCTGGCAAACTCACTGTAGACAAAAGGACTAAGCTGCATCAGAGAAAAAACGAAAAGAAAATGTTATTTATGAGCTTTATAACTGAATGATCATGTCTGTGCACAACATGATCTCATGCTGTGTTGTAAAAGATCAGGAAAAACTAACTGCAAATCCATAGAAATGGCATTAAGTGTCTTAAACTAAGGTGAAGAAACAACTAGGATGACACTTTATTCATAGCTTGCTCCCTGTACCCACAGGCAGCAAAATAACATGATTAGCAATGTCTGCAGCTCTTGTAGCCCCAAAGCAAAGACCTGTCTCAGTCCAAATCTAAAAACCTGAGAATCCAGTGCCTGTATTTGGTTACTATATATATTTCATGACAAGGCATCCCAGTCCTAAAACTACAAGAGGAACAAGCTGAGCACACGCACACTCTTCCTTGTTAAAAACAACAACTGGAGTGATTTCCTCATTTCCTGTGGCCCAGAGAGAAGTACTGGATAGATGAGGACATGTCGGGGGCTCCTATTTATAATCTAGGAGCGCACCAGAGAGGGAATGCTTTCTCCCAGGTGTGCCCCAAGGCTCAACCTACAAAAGCCAGCCAGCGAAGCTGATTCATCCCACTGGGCCAACGCCAGTCTGTAGAAGGCCAGGCAGCTGCTAGGATCATGCATCCACTAGCTGCCTGCCACACAGGAGGTTCTCTACCGAAGCCTACCTCACAACATGTCCTCATCCTATGTGAAGGCATTGGGCTATTACTCTGACCCTTCTCTGTCTTTAATAATCATTTTCACAATTGCCCTCTTTTTCAGTTCCTATTCTGTTGCAATTTTTTATTCTACGTGTGATAAGACTGCTCTTATCCACACATTTCCCTCTGAAATTTATGTCTTTTATTGAAATTAAGCTAACCTTTTGCAGTTCTGTGATTCCTGCCAAAAAAAATTCTTATAGTAGCTTAGCAATTCTGTCTCCCTCAAAGACCACACCATAGAATTTTACGCTTTTGTCCTTTTCACACGTGAGCTTTCACATCTTCACATTATATTTTTCATGTGGGATTTGTGATCCATGCTTTCTTTCCTATTCATCTTTTCCTGGTGATAGCCTATTTGCCTCCGTTCCCTCTCTTTTATTATTCACATGCACTTAACATCTCTTCTTTCTTCATTTCTTACTCTCAGAGTCATTTTAACATTAATGTCAATTCCACTTCTAATATAGCTATTTAGCATTCTGGTGGGGCTGCCCTTTGATTCATCCCTAGTGATCATACTCTGAATCTTGTTCTGAGTTACCACTTCATACTTTTTTTCTGTTGTTGTTTTAAAAAGTGGTGCTGGTACTCATTTCTTGAAAAATTGTAAAATCTGCTTCCCACACTCCCCTTTTCCCGTACTCCCTCCCCACTTTACTAAACTTGTGACGAACTTATAATAATTTATCCATAATTATTTAATTTCGAAACTGCAAAAAGGTCACAAGCAAAGTGTTCAATCACCATGAATGAGATACCTATGTACTATGACTTTCTTCCTAAACGAGGAGAAAAATATATTTATATTTAACTGCACAAAATGCCATAGCTCATCAGCTCAAGGTTTTTCTTTTCCTAGTTCACACATCCTGACAGAGAGTAAATGGAGGGAAGTCAGCTAAGTTCTGGTGATCCCCATTGTGGAGATCACAAGCACAACATGATGCTGTTGCCATCTAGCAACAAGGAACATTCCCATTTTTAGGGAAATAATACACAATGGCTTGTATACATGCACATTCAGTACACACACCATACACAAGACAGACCACAGACACAGATGCATCCCTCTCTCAAACACACAACACATATACAAAACCAAACTTCTCTCTTTCTGCCCAAATGCATCTCTCTCTCAGAGACCACATGCATACTTCCTCCTTCCCCTTCTCTCTCTTACTCTCTCTCTCTCTCTCAACTCTCTTTGATCCTTGACATGACATTGCTCTAAAAAAAAGTTGTTGGTATGGAGTAACAGGGCGTGCCATGAGAAAAAAAGCCCTGGTTATACTGTACTGGTTATTTCCAAATGGCTTACTGTGCCTTAATTCATCAATTTTCTGTTTTTTAAAAATCTGTTCTCCTCCATTTCCCTTCTTTCGTTTTCTATTCTTTCCTTCCAGCCATCTGATTCTGCTGTTGCTATTGTTTCTGCCACCATTTATTTTCAATCTATTTGTCCTGCTGACCCGCAACCATGATTTTGATCTTCTCCCTAACTAGCACAGGTGTATGCTTTCTTGCTTCATTCTCTGCTAAAGAACATTCTTTTCTCCTCTTTGATTGATTCATGCTTGATTTCTGAAACCTTCCATTTACTTTCAGTTCACTTCTTTAGTCCACTCCTCTTCCTATTCTAGCATCTCTCCCCCTGTCAAGTGTTTTGTTTCCTTATCGGTGAAAAGCAAGCAATAAATATTGCTACTTTTCATGTCTGACACCGTATCAACTTTGATAATTTTTCTCATCCTGCCGCCTTTTTACAACAGAAGAACTTCAATCGTTGTCAACAGTTTATTTGTAAAGGCACGTACAGTGGTACCTCAAGTTAAAAACTTAATTCATTCTGGAGGTCCATTCTTAACCTGAAACTGTTCTTAACCTGGGTTAATTAACTTTAGCTAATGGGGCCTCCTACTGCCGCGCGATTTCTGTTCTCATCCTGAAGCAAAGTTCTTAACCCGGGGTACTATTTCTGGGTTAGAGGAGTCTGTAACCTGAAGCGTCTGTAACCTGAAGCGTCTGTAACCTGAGGTACCACTGTATGTACAACTGATAAGTCCTACGAGTCTGACAAGTATTATTACATTTTAGTATAGAGAGTCACTAAGGCTGAAAGGAAGTGGCTTGCCTAAGGCCAACCAGTAAATTGATGGCCAATGTAAGATTTAAAACAGAGACTTTATGACTCTATTCTTTTTATTGCACCACACTACCTGTTGGAGGGTTTGATGCATGAGCTACTTTGTAATCTGCAAATATACTTTGTTGGTAATTTTCATTTCCCTGAAGAAAAGATTTATATGAGGTAAGTTCAATAATACACAGTCTTACTTGCATATGGTCTCCAGCCAAGACAATTCTTGTATTTTTACTTGCTAATGCTAGAGGCATGATAGTCTCGCACTCCATTGCCTGTGCAGCTTCATCTAACAGAATATGTGTAAAAAACCCTACAAAACAGAAACAGACAAAATGTTAAGTAGCAAGTGATAAAAATGGTGCTAATACTATCAAAACATTTAGATTCAGGACTGTGAACAGACTGAAACCTAATCAACACAATTGATGCATCTTGTAAGATGGCTTACATTTTGGCAAGTTATTCTCAGTAAACAGAAATCTCCTCCAAATCTATCCCACCAAAGTTGAGATCAAAGGTAAAGAGGTAGAATAATTTAGACCAGTGTTTCCCAAACTTGGGTCTCCAGCTGTTTTCAGGCTACAATTCCCATCACATCGATCTCTGGTCTTGCTAGCTAAGGATGATGGGAGCTGTAGTCCAAAAACAGCTGGAGCCCCAAGTTTGGGAAACACTGCTTTAAACAATCAAAGAGTGATCTTCTGGCAGAGTTTTATCCATGAGGATTTTCTGGACCCTGTTAGAATATGTTTCTTATAATAAACTATTCATCCTTATCTATGGTAAAATCTGCTCATAATGTTATCTCTTCTACCAGAAACATCTTGCCCAACAAAGGACTTTTCCAAAGTATTTTCAGAGTAGAAGGAAAGTATCTTTCACCTGTGAAGGAAGTACACTTGGCGCTTACCTGAAGAGTAGTTTTCCATTGACAGCACAAGGTCATCAGGCTGGTTGGGCATTGGCTCTCACTGAAGGCAGGAGCTAACTAGATTGTGAAAAATGCCTACTTCCCAAAATGTTCATCCTGCCTTCAACCAAAATGTAGTGCCAATACTCAAACAACCTGGTAACATTGCTCTGCCAATAGAAAAATGTGGTTCAGGCATAAAACATTTGTTTGTGTGATTATTAGTTTTTGAGAAATCGCACAACCGGGATGAGTACAATAGTATAAGTTTCTATCCAGTGTTTCAACACTTATGATTATGCAATGAGGTTTCATTGACCAAGACAGGTAAAAAATTGTGGACTATTCTTTTTAATTGAAACCCCATACATTTTTATTTCTTGTGAACAGTTGTATGTAAGTACTCACACTAGCTTTGCAAATAGTTAAATGGGCTTTATATTTGTCTCTTTTGTCATGTGCATACAGTGGTACCTCGGTTTACAAACACAACTGGTTCCGGAAGACTGTACTTAACCTGAAACGTACTTAACTTGAAGCGAACCTTCCCACTGAAAGTAATGGAAAGTGGATTAATCCGTTCCAGACAGTCCGTGGAGTACTTAAACTGAAGCGTACTTAACCAGAAGCGAACTTTCCCATTGAAAGTAATGGAAAGTGGATTAATCCATTCCAGACAGGTCCGCGGAGTACTTAAACTGAAAATACTCAAACTGAGGCGTACTTAAACCGAGGTATGACTGTATATGAAGTAATAAAAAGAGGTCCTGGCTCTCCATACCAGTGAGTACAGGCAACTCCTGGTTAAGGCACATCCAAATTACACACGATTGCAAATACACACAATGCGCCAAACCCGGAAGTAGCCCAAAATGTCACGGAAACATCACAAAAAGGGGCAGAGCAGGCTTACGCATGCTCCACCGATGCATGTGGGGGTCTGGAACAGAACCTCTGTGCAAAACAAGGATTGCCTGTACCCATACACAAAAACACTGGCTTTATACAGATAAGACATGGAACAGTATACCACTTCCTCCAATTTGCACAGAAAGTCACACAAATACATGATTTTTAAATCACAAAGAGAGAAATACTAAAATATTTTTTCATGTATATTTCCTCACCAGGTTTAAGATCCAGCTGACATAAATATTGTGAAGTATTCAAAGTAACCACTATTACTCGTTGTTTAAGAATATCTTCTTTCTGGGGCATCTGAAAGGTGGAATGTGTGCTTGAAATCAAACAGTATTGATGCACAACTGGGTGAACAGTCTTTACCCAGCGATTTCTGAAATATACCCTGTAATAGAAGAAAATATCTTAATTTTTGCCCAAAAATTTGTTTTGGAGGAAACAAAGTAATTTTTTCAAGAGTAAAACAGCCATAACTTTCTTGTTTTTTCACTTGAGTGCCTGTGTGTGTGTGCGCGTGCGCGCACGAATGATTGTAAAATCAGTTGAGTGCTTTGGTGTATCATGTCACACAACTGAGTGTATACTAAAAAATGCTTCAGCTCCATTCTTTAGCATGCCAATACTACAATCCTCTAATAAATCTGTTTTTCAAATACAAGTGGATAATCCCTTTGGCTGTAGTATATCAACATGTTTTGAAGTACCGTAAACAGAAAATAATTGGCTTGTTTACGTGACCTTAAAATAGTAACCAGCTACACTTTAGCTTCAATCCAATTCCCACTTACCTGACAGTAGATCCACTGAACTAATGAGTGTTATTTCTGAATGGACATGTGTATGATTGAAGTGTTCTACACTTAAATGCACAGCAATTTTTATTTGATTCAGTCAGAAGCAGTGTTGTCAGCCATCCCCTACCTAGTTTCTCCCAGTCTACTCCACCTTTTGCTCCTTCATTCACTTCTCCTTCCTCCATCCCCCAAGCCCACTTTACTTCCTCCACCTCCTTTCACCTCCTCCTTCTGCTCCTTGGTTACTTAGTTCACTCCTTTCTACACCTGTTCTTCTGCTCATGTGCGCCTTCTCCCTCCTCACCTTCTCTTGCCACTTGTTTTTCTCACTTCCACCTATTTTTTCATTGAAGGATGCACTCTATATACAGAATAACTAGGTCCAATAATGCCCACAGCCACCTTCAACTAAGATAACTGACATACTACAAGCCAGGGTATCTGATGATCACCCTCAAAAGAGCAGGCAAATGTTCTTATAGGACAGCGTTTCTCAACCGCTGTTCCGCGGCACACTAGTGTGCCGCGACGTGCGGCGACGAGAAGGGCAATTTGCATTGTCACGTGCCTGGCGGCCGCCAATTATAAACGCTGACCCGCCGGAAAGGAAGCCGGCCGGGTCACGACGCGGGGCGAGCGCAGCTCTCAACAGCCACCACCACGGGAGGGTGGTTTTAGACAAACTTAAAGAAGCTGGCTGGATGAGCTCAACCTGAAACTTGCTGAGCAAAGGATTGTGCTGGCAGAGAAATCAGCGACTTGTGAAGCCTTATTACAGGAGATTGCAACCAACACAGCAATTGGCAAGTGTTTCTTACAGTAATAAT
This sequence comes from Zootoca vivipara, assembly GCF_963506605.1. Classification (NCBI taxonomy): domain Eukaryota; kingdom Metazoa; phylum Chordata; class Lepidosauria; order Squamata; family Lacertidae; genus Zootoca; species Zootoca vivipara. The sequence goes on from NC_083277.1 coordinate 103,541,958, forward strand.
TATATAGTCAATATAGGGCGGCACAGAGTTAAATTTTTTAACTTTTTTAATGGTGGTGTGCCTCGTGATTTTTTTCATGGAACAAGTGTGCCTTGGCCCAAAAAAGGTTGAGAAACACTGTTATAGGAGAGGTGATTAAACTGGACCCAGAAGAATCCAGAGAACCAGTAGGTTCAAGGACTAAAACTGGGGTGACCCGGATTCAAATCCTCACTCAACCAATGAGTGAATGGTGATCTTGGGCCACTCACTCTCTCCCAGTCTAAACCTACCTCACAGGGGTGTTAGGAAGATAAAGTGGATGAGAAAGAAGCAGTATGCAACAGAGCTGACGGGAAGATGGGATATAAATCTATAATCCTTCCAACATGGGATTACGAACATTCAAAAGCAGCTGTCACAGACTCTGTGGATCACTGATTAACAGGGACAATTGGCTGAATATTTCAAATCCTGTGTGTTTCGAATTGGGGGTGGAGGAGCTTATCGGTCCTGAGATATGGTTAAGATGCTCTGGAGACATGGCGGGCCATGATGTGCAACAAAGGAGTCTATGATTCTCAACAAAGGGCCACACGACCATTAGACATATGCCTTGGGTGCCTAGAAGCCAAAGTGATCAGAGAGAGTAATGGAGAACAGAACATTGAGCTAGGAGGCTTTTGAAGTTGACAGGGTGGAAGAGAAAGGAGGAACTGATTTTAACATGAGGTGGTTAGATTGATTGCAAAATGGATCTCTATGTGTATCTCTATTAGAAAAAGCACAATGTGGCACAAGCAGCGTCCATGAAGTTTCACTGGACCGTTGGCCTATCTTGCCCAGTGCTGTTTCTTTCAAGTGGCAGCAGCTCTCCAGAGTCTCAGGTGTTTCTAGTTCTGCTACAGGAGATCTGCTCAGGTGTTTCTAGTTCTGCTATAGGAGAAGTGGGATTCCTGCTCTTGGGAAAGGTTTGGATTTGAAGTCTCAAGACAGCTCTGCCCCCTCTACTTTCCTATGGAGTTGTAGAGGAAGATAGGCATTGTAATTCCAAGGTAGTGTCAAAGCGGGGGGGGGGGGGAATATGTGTGCCAAGAGCCTAGGGCTGGAATTAAGGTAGCAACAAGACTAGAGCAATGTCGTTTCAGATGAAATTTTGTCTAATTTTACATACGAAACATTTGCTTGCAGAAAGCTTCCTTCCATGACAGACTATTGCCCTGACTACATGCAGAGGTCAATCACATTTTAATAGCAGGATTTGCAGCCTATCAGGCATCCCCAAACTGCGGCCCTTCAGATGTTTTGGCCTACAACTCCCATGATCCCTAGCTAACAGGACCAGTGGTCGGGGAAGATGGGAATTGTAGTCCAAAACATCTGGAGGGCCGAAGTTTGGGGATGCCTGGCCTAAATGAACTCTTGGCTTAAATTAAATCTAGTCTTAAGCAATTTTCTAGGTATTCCAGATACAAATATACACAAAGTCTTCCAAGGGGTCATTTTTGACTCCACGGGAAGGAATAAAATTATCTTGTGTGATTTCTCTTCTGCTTATTCTCCTAATATCTATGACAAGTTCATTTAATACACAAACAGCTTGATACTGAACTAATTTTGTATGATTTTTTAAAATATATTGCTTCTTTTCTCAGCCATTTGCTCGAAATGTTGCTCTGATTTTAAAAATACCATTAACCCCCCACCAAAATCCAATTAGTACCTAGTTTTCTTTAAAATTACGCCTTAAAATTACACCTTAGTAGCTTTTTAGAAGATCATATCAAAATTTGTTCAGTTAGAAAAGCACATATATCCACATATGTAAAGCTTAAAAAAGGATGTCTTTATCTTTAATGGACAAAACAAAAACATGTTGACTTTGCTCCAATTCGCATTTTAGTTACTGTATCACAGTTAGGCAACATTGTTTTTAAATGCCAATAAACTTAAAAGCTTTGAGGTTTTTCAAAACTATTTCGAATAGACACCTTTTCTTAAGATATTGTACAGATACGTAATAAGCCTTAAAAAAATACCTGAGAGGTCTCGCCTCGGGATTGCCTGCTTCTACATATGGATGTAAATAATCCTTTATGTAGAGATCAGCAGCACTATTAGAATGGGTGCAAATGAGAATCCTGCTGGAATAAATGGTGCAAATAAAAAAGCAATGAAGAAACAGAAAATCATTCAAAAGCAGTACAAAAAAAAAATAGTGGCCATCTTCCTCACACATTTCTTTCAGTGAAATTAGTCTGCAAATTTTATGGCTCAATGATGCTTCTAACTAATTTCTGTGGGAAGATTTAAACTTTCAACATAGGGTTTTTTTTAAAAAAAACATTGTACACAATCCTAATGTAGCTTTAAAATAAAGATAGCTACCGGTATTAAATTCCACACAGTGCACAGCTTTCTAAATATACGGCAATGCATTTGTTCCACATGATGTCAATTTTAATTCATTCTTCCAAGGGGAGACTACACTTTTAGACTGTTGAGTTCTTTCCTGAATATATATATATACAAAACAATGATGGATGGGGTTTTTTTTAAGCTGGATGGAGATTCTATACAACTAACTTCCTCTTAAAGTTTGGCATTTGCATTCCAATTAAATATCTATATATTGGGCCACCTCACCTAGTATCCTGCTGTTGGAGTATGTGCTTGACTGCCTGAGCCAAAGTGAAAGTTTTGCCTGTCCCATAGGGACCGATGATAAGAACAGGAGGCAACTGTATTGAGAGTGGTGTTGTGATAGCCAGAACAGCCTCTTTCTGCTTTGCATTGAGCCTAGGATCCAACTGCTCATCCCACTGTCTGTACAATAGAAAGCAGACATTTAGCATCGCCAAATCATCGTGGTTTAGAAAGAAATTACTACTCAAAGACATGCCTGAAACAAAAATTACATCAACCCCACATTATTGTACTGTTTACACCAGTGATGGCGAACCTATGACACGCGTGACATGCGGCTGCATGCCGAGAAGGACGCATCTCTGGGGGCCTTGTGGACTTTCAGAGAGACAAAATGGTGATAGGCACGCTGCCACAGAGCTCTTGAAAATGGCCAGCGTGCCTGCGCTCCCTAACCAGCTTCTGAGCCGCCAGGGCTGCCGCCGCCAGCACACAAACACCGGGGGAGCCCAGAGCAGCGGCCAGGGATCCGTCGAACCCCCCCTCAATGCCCCCCACCAGGCCGAAGCTAAGGGGTCCCGAGGCCTGAGACCACCTACCTTGAGGCGCGCTGGCGCCATGGAGAGGGAGAAGGAAGGCCCCGACCTCGCCACTGCAACAGCTGCCGATACCGCCACCGCTGTCGCTCTGGGGGAGTGCCGGGGGCACCCAGTGCGTCAAGCGGGGAGCCGCCGGACCCCCCCCCCAGCAACCCCACCAGGCAAAGGAGGAGAGCGTCAGGCCAGCGGCGAGGCAAAGCCCCAGGGCCTGGAAGCCTCGAGCAGCCAACCCTGCAATGCACCGGAGCTCTGGAGGAGGGAATCCCCGACCTCACTACAGCTGCCCCAGCGTGAGTACTAGCTCCCTGTTGCCCCGCCGCCACACAAGCATAGCCAAATGAGGGGAGAGGTGGGCTGAAGAGGGCCACGAGGAGGCACAGCACAGGCCCAACCTGAGCCTACCTCCCCAGTGGCAGACCCGTTGGAGGAAGGCCTGAACCCAGAGTCCCACTGGGAAAGACATTGGGTTTTGCCTTATTTTTCCCCTTTTTAATATATTTTTTTTAAAAAAAAACTGTAATAATTTTTTTCCTCCCCTTTTTCCTTTTTTTAAAAAGGGGAAACACCTTTTTTACTTTTTTTTTTAAGTGACACACCACCCGAGTTATGCTCGGGTTTTTGGCAAATTTTGACACACCAAGCTCAAAAGGTTGCCCATCACACTCTACTAACATTCAGGACAAATGACAAAGTTAAGCTGCTTCTGCCATAAGAATGCAATTCCTTACAACTGACTTTTGATATTACAGAGAACAAAGAAAGTTTCCTTTCTAGGATAAGTTTGCTTTCCTGTTTATATCACTTCATGTCCTGTTCCTGCACCCTACAGAAGAGGTATTTCTAGTGTAGATGCATGTCTGAGGCACCTGCTACAAAGAATGCAATATAATTTAAATATACCAGAGACCAGTATCAAACTGTTTGTATTTTTGTACCTGTTGGGGCTCCAAGGTATTGTGGGAGTCATGCTGACATCTGGAAAGAGGATACTGTTGTCCTTGATCCTGTCCAAGGCATAATGCATTTCACAGAGGGGTAAGCGGTTTAACTGAAACTGAAGTTCAACCTATAGTACATACAAAAATAATAAATGAAAAGGTATGCTAGAAAAGAGGCAACTGAAATAAATAGTTTTAGACTTGGGCTAAACAGAACTACTGCAATCACATATTCCAATGAATTCACAACGCCTATGGGGGGAAGGTACAGATTAGATCAAAACCTTTCCTAAATGCTTTATGTGAACTTTTTTTTTTTTTAAAAAAAAAGGAAAGCCCAAGAGAAACATTTTTGTAATAGTAACACAATTTGTGGTTTTGACTACTATCATGTATACATAGTTGTACAAGTGGTTTTTATATATACTATATATAAAAAATAACTCAGACCGTGCATTGGTACGTGAAATACAGGGTTCTCATAGAAGAACTATAGCAAAGGCGTATAGCAAAGGTCGTCAGCCAAACTTTGGCAGGTGGCAAGGCAAGGAGGGGGGAAATGGAGAAATGGGGGTGGAAGAGAGAGGGGGGGCAGAAAGTGAAAAAGAAAAGGGGGTGGCCTCACCCACCTTTGTCTCTGGCCCTGACAGATTACCTTTGACCAATAATGTCCACCCCACGGTCTACAGAAACATATACTGACAGGGTCAGAATATCTTTTTAAAAATACAAAGAATACACATAATACAGCATGGTCCACTGATAGCAAAACTGCATCATATAAACAACTAACCCTCAAAGTAGGATAAGTCAGCAATAAGCTGTGCAAAGGCTATGGAAAGGTTGGGAACAGAGTGAATTAACCGTTCAGGTTCAAAACTAGGGAAGTGATTTCTGGCTGAGCACTAACTAGAATTTTTATTCTCAATTGCTGTATACTCATGGTAAATAACAAAGCCCCCCCCCAAAAAAATATTACTAAACTTCAAAAATGTTTCAGCACAGAACACAGCATATTAACCAGAACCTATATCTGAAAATGAACAATAAAATTAGTTCAAACAATTGTCTTACTAACTAAAAAAATAATGGCAGACATTTTCATTGGGGGAAAAATGGATAAATGCAGCTCAAAGCCTTGGGCGGGGGGTTAGTCATGAAAGCTAGAAATGTGCACAGCTTTAATTTAACATTTGTGCTTATGACTAAAAAAAAGAAAACCTTCCAAATCAAAGTGCTGAAAGAAAGGTTGATTCTTATGCAAACATCTATACTCAAACACTACAATCTAAAATATCTGTAATTACTGATTTCTTACTAATTGCTATAACCAATACTTCAATATACAGCAACCATACTCAAAATGTCAAGAAATAACAGTGAAAACTCTAACCCATGTTTGAGACAGAGAGATTTCATTACAGTTGCAACATGAAACAAGAGACTTGTGACATCTTAAAGGCTAGCAGATTTATTGTGGGGCAGGTTAACTTTATCAGGTACAGGTTAACTTTATCAGTATTATCCTCTGCAGGCAAACAGATTAGAGGAGATAAGAAAGTATAAAGGGGGGAAAATGCAAATAGTGGAGGCCAAATGGTCATGAAATAAGAGGTACAGTCTGACAATTTAATGCAAAGCTTAAATATAAATAAAATATGCACGGTGATAATTTATAAACAGCAGTAAGAGACGATAACACATGACTTAGAAGCAGTTCTCAAACTAGCAACGTACCAAACAAGTAGTTCCCAATATTATCTCTACTCTATCCCCCACCCCCCAAAAAAGTAAAATAGAAACTCTTTGACTAGGACCAACTTTATGAAAAAAACTAACAAGGCCCTGGGCAGCATTTTTCACAATTCAATACTGGTTATACAATGCCAGCATTGAATGAAAACTGGTCTGCATTTTTCACGTGGTCCATAGGGGCAGGGAGAGTTTGAGAACCATTAAGCTAAAACCAAGTTTATTTTTGTCCCTTCTCACACCATCTCTCATCTGTATCAGGTTGGCATAGTTTTCCTTCACAGATCCTCTGTTTAAGAATCAGTGCTCAAGGAGATTGCGAATCAAAGAAGCATGCCCACATACTAGTTTGTTGTTTATTTGTGGGATATCTCTTCTAAGTCTGAATTACAGACTTACTGAATTACAGCATTAATCAATGTCTTCTTGTTTAACCACGGAAGTATCCCCCATAACTATTAGAATGCCAATAGTTAATCTATTGATTAAAGTTGAAACATAAAATATGTTAAGGGACCAAGAAAGATAAAACTCTATTTTATTAACCCAAAAGAAATCAAGAATGTTGTCAACGATAAATGCACTAAACCAAACATTAAAATCTACCACACAATACCGAAGCAGACTATGAATGTTGAAAAGAAATAATAAAAAGGCAACGTGTGAGGTTGTCAAACCACACAATGTACTTAGCAAAAATAAAAAGAACATGCTATTCACCACAATTCCCAAGAAATATAATCAGAGGAATAGAGTGTGCAGATAAAAGCCTTGACTTTGTTAGAAGAGAAACCCTTTTCCCCCAAAACTATTATCCTAACATTAAAAAAGAAAGAAGAAAAGTCTTTCCTTGGTTAACTACACACATACAGACACCTGCAGACAAGTACAGTTTGACACCATAAAAAGGGTATGGCTGCAATTTAAAAACAAAACAAAAAAACAAAAAAACTTTAACTTTATTTAATTCTTTTTCTCACTTTCTCCCACTGGCTTTGCAAAGTCCTGCCTGCCTCTAAATAAATACAAAGTTGACACAACTTCTTAACATAGACAGAACCAATAAGACTTGGACTTGTATAGGAAGGTCCACACAATGATGACCAAAGGAAATATATGTAAGAAGTAATATTTGCCCATCCCTGCTGTAAAACATAATGCTCATTGAAATATGTTGGCGTCTAATAAAATGGACGAATGCTATGAAGGAGTTAAGCTTCACAATAACTTGTAAGAGAAAACTGACTGACACGATAAATAGCCCATCTAATTTTGTATTCCAGTAGCATTTCCTGATATAGTCAATTAGTTGTCTTGATTATTGTTTTTAGAAAATAAACACAACCCAAGTGCCCAGTGGCATAATCAGCATTTAGGCTAATTATGCACATTATGATTCTTGCATAATTTTTCGGCAGACTGATTAGAATGTGTCATTGGTGATATCTATGAGAACAAATTTACTTCCATCTGTATTTGTGGCCTTCATTTGAATTTTTTTCTACTAGATAGCCAACGTCAGCCACTTTACACCTACAGAAGCTATTTGATGAAGAAAGCATTCAGTTCAGTTGACTGAGACTAATTCTTTAATGGTTGACCACAGGATGTATTAAATTAAAGGCATCTAATGGAACGATCCTTGTCTGGAAAACATAAAATGGCACAAGGCTTTGACTTCAACCAATGTCAGATTGACAGTAAATGTAGAGATAGCTGAACGCTTATTATATTCCCAGTGCTTATCTGCAGGTAGTATCAGTAATCAGCACTCTGCAGTTCTATGAAAGATAGGTTATTTTAGATAAATTGTCAAATTTAATTTTACACCAAAGGTGAATAATGTCGTTCAGCAACATCAGGAGGGCCACATAAGTCACATCCACCCTGACAACTGGCCATGCTCACTGAAGATGATGGGAGTTGTCATTCAGCGCCATCTAGATGGGCACACTTAACCACTCCTGTTTTACACAGACTGCATTAGTATCTTCTATACATTCTCTAGTTTATCATTACCATCTAAACAAATAGTTTTTTAGAAGAACTATGTTATCCCAATTGAGTGAACTGGTTAATACATGAAGCATTACTAAATAGTTTATACTGAAACGCTTATCACGGATTGCAGTCCCTAAGGAAGCAACTTTATTGATGTTTTTTAAACCTACTTATTTATTTAATCAATTTTATTTTCTAGCACATAGCCACAAAAGAATCCTGGTGAGGTTTTACAAAAAGTTTAAAAACAAGCAGATAAATAAATAGGATATACCAATTAGTTTTGAACAGTCGTCAGAATGATAAAGCAGTGAAAGCCACAGAGCAGACAGTTTAAAAAATCATCTACACTACTTTCCCAAGTTTAAGATCTTCACTAATTTCTGAAAGGTGAGAGCAGAGAAAGGATGGGGGGAAAGAACATAAAAGGAAGAAGTTACAAAGAGAGGTGATATATCTGCTTCTCGTTTCCATTAATTCAATGGATGGAGCAAGACATCTTCCACTGATCATAGAGGTACAGACAAGATGAGAGGAAAAGGCATTGTCTTGTTTAATTTGCACCGAGGCCATTTAGGGCTTTAAAGATCAAAACCAACACTCTTAAGTTTTGCTCAGAAACAGATGGGGAGCCAGTGTAGGTGTTCTTGGACCATAGTAGCATGTTCCTTTCAGCTCACTCCCACAATTAAGTTAATGTTCTGATGTTGGATTAACTGAAGTTTCCAGATATACAGCACAAGCTCCCATGGAGTAAGTAACTAACTGGTGGTTTACGCCAGATGTTCCACAGGGAAAGAATCTCAAAGAACATGTTTTGAGGGGACATGTTCAAGCAGTTTAGTGTGGTGTATCATACTCTCAGGCAGATGATCCAGGAATATCATATGATCACAGTTGATGGTACTGAAAGCCATTGAGGCAGCAATCCTATATACTGGGAGTAAGTCTCACTGAAATCAGTGGGGCTTACTTTGAAGTAGACATGCCTAGGATTGCACTGGGGGAGTTCCTGTGAGGTTCACATTCACTCTGTTTTTCTTCCATTACAGATCAACCTCCAGGACAACCAATGTAATTTATATTCTAGAAACAGCCATGAAGCCAGGCTCGTTTGACTCTAGATAATTAGTTTAATCCAGAGGCTTCTTCAGTTGCGTCTCTATTAGTCACTTGATCATCTTGATCAAAAAAGTACTGATTATTCAGATCCAGTGGATCTAAAAGTAATTATTTTCAGCAAAGGTCTGGTCACCCTCAGCCAAATTACCTAGCTGAGCAAAGCTGATTACAAAGGGATAAGTGGAGACATGGATATTTGCAATAACTCTTCAACTCTTACGTTGAAATCAACTAGAATGGTTCAGTGATGGAGGCTGTCGACACCTCCTGTATCAGAAGAACACTTAGTGGTGTCCAAAATGCATCAGAGGCATAGCAATTTTGTCACAGTGAGCTACCATACGTTAAATTTTATTATCATGGTCAGGCTGAATGCAATATGGTTGGACAGAAAGATGCATATGCAATGCAGTGAGGTGAGAACTCTTTGCCACTATCACAGGCACGCTACTTCAAATGCTCGTTCAAATTTTGGCCGCTATCACTCAAACCTTTGCTCCTGATACTTCCATCATCTGTAGCTACCTGCAACAGTGTAGTATTAATACATGTAGCACAGTGCAGAAGGCGTATTAGTTATTGATTAAACTGTCCTGTGTCAATTCTGTATTCCAATCAACCACTGGAGCTATATTCATATGATGGTGTTAACTCACACAATGAGGTAGCTCAGATCCAATTTTTCCACGAGTGCTATGGTGCAAGTATGTCCACCGACTTTTCTGTCTCTGATTCCTAACCAATGCTTCCCATCTGCACTAGTGGGTATTACTTGACGGGATGAAAATGTGGCCTATGCATATCCCTCCCCCAACTCAATTATTAGATACCCACCCACCTCCATTACCATTTTTTCCCCAAACTAGGCATGTGTGTAGATGTGTCTTTACTACATTTTTAAGGTAGCACTGTGGTCTAAACTGCTGAGCCTCTTGGGCTTGCGGATAGGAAGGTCAGCGGTTCCAATCCGTGCGACAGGGTGAGCTCCCGTTGCTCCGTCCCAGCTTCTGCCAACCTAGCAGTTCAAAAGCACACCAGAACAAGTAGATACAGTGGTACCTCTACTTACGAATAACTCTACTTACGAATGTTTCTACTTACGAATGGAGCTCCGTCCGCCATCTTGGATGTAGTTTAGATAGGATTTTTTCTACTTACGATTTTTTTCTCCCAATGCATTCCTATGGGATTTGACTTAGAAATTTTTTCTACTTACGAATGTGTGTTTGGAACGCATTAAATTCGTAAGTAGAGGTACTACTGTAAATAGGTACTGCTGCAGCGGGAAGGTAAACAGTGTTTCTGTGTGCTCTGGCACTTGTCACGGCATCCCATTGCGCTAGAAGCAGTTTAGTCATGCTGGCTATATGACCCAGAAAGCTGTCTACAGAAAAACGCCAGCTTCCTCGGCCTGAAAAGCTAGATGAGCGCCGCACCCCATAGTTGCCTTTGACTGGACTTAACCATCCAGGGGTCCTTTACCATTTACCTTTTTTTACTACTTTTTAAAAAGATGTTACCAGCATATTTCGTTTATTTCACAAAATGAAGCATTTTGTATTTCATACCTTGGGGAAAGCTGCAAAAAAAGCTTCTCCCTTCCTACCTGTCACAGTGGCCGGAGTGGGCTACTTCAGAGTAACGACGCTACGCAGCTCTGCATTTTATTCTTTTATTGGTGCTGCGTATTTACAGTGCTGAAGTCATTGCTATTTACACGGAGTGATGTGGTCAGTCGGTTTCAGAACCTCCGAATGGCTTTTGGCGCGTCTTTCTCCAACACAAAAGCTTTGGCAGACCCATCCTCTTTCCCCTCCTCTTTCTGCGTAATTCCGGAGTTGGGGGGATGGGTCTCCCCCCCTTATTCGCCCCTTCCTGTCCCACCTGGGACCCTGGCTCCTCTACCTTGCCTGAGCCTCGGCCCCGACTTCCTGCTTCCCCACTGGCATCGGAACTCTCTCTGCTTTCCCCTGTGCTCGGGGATGGGCTTGAACTCAGGAGGGGAGGGACTTCGCGATATCCCCTGTCCCTCACATCCACCCCCCTCCCAAGCTCTCCTTCACCCCTCCCCAGGTCCCCCCCAGGTGTCGGTGACGACTGGAAGCCTAAGAACTCAGTACCTTCCGAGCCCGTTGGTGTAAACACCTCCCCCCAGTCCTGCGAGCCCCCCCCTTCCGCCTGGGAGGACGGGAATCCCAAAAAGTCCGTGGCGTCAGAGCTGGTAGGGGTAAAAATGTTCTGCCAATCTGCTCCTTCCTCTGACTGGGTGGATCTCGGTGACACCCATACCTCATCCTCTGGTTCCTCAAACTCCGCTTCCCAGCGCCATGGTGAACTGCTCTCCCGTGCTTCCTCCCCCTCCCCCTCCCTTTCCATGTGCCAGGGCTTGGGTATCGCCTCACCCCCTTTGACGTGCATGGTGGCCACCGTGGCTATTGGAGGCCCCTCCCCTGGTTGGTGCTGCATGCAATGTTCCAGACAAAAGTCCGACCCAAACGTGATGCATCTCTGGTGCCAACTGATGGAGGGGTCGTGGCGCGCCAGCCAGCTCATGCCCAAGACGATGGGGGGGTCTGAGATGGTGGTGACGTTGAATGCCAGTGTCTCTGAGTGCCTTCCCACCGTCATTCTCATGGGGGGGGGGTTTGATGAGTGATGGCCCCTCCCAGCAGCTCTCTGCCGTCAATGGTTGCCACGTGCAGAGGAAAATCCAGCTGCAGAAGCTGGATCTGGTGCTCTTCTGCAAAGGTTCTCGAGAAGAAGTTGGCTGAGGCACCACTGTCAATTAGGGCGAGGACCGTCAGGGGATAGCCATTTGGGAGCGTGAGCGTCACTTCTAGAACCACTCCTGCTCTGGGAGGGGTGGGCTGGCTCTGCTCCTCTCTGTGCGGGTGGGTGGGCTGGGGCTGTTGTCTGCTGACTGTGCCTGGCTGCTGCCCCTTGTCTCCTGCAGCCAGGCTTTCCCGTTTCCCTGCTGTGGTACTGCGTCAGTGGGGGAGGGCACAACCGTTCCCGCCTTTCCTTGCCACTCCCTGCGATGTGGGCAGTCTCTGACGAGATGCTGGGGGGAGTTGCAGAGAAAGCAATTCCCACCCCTTCCCTCCTTGCGTCTTGGCGCCGCTGGGGTTTGAAAAGCCCGCGCGCGCGCGCACTATCAATCTGCATGGGTTCCTGGTCCTGGCTGGGCCCCGGCGTGGCTTGAAAGGGTTGTTGGGGGAGTGGCTTCTCCTGCGACCGTGGGAACCAAGCCCGCTTTGCGCGCGTTGCTTGCTTGTCGCTCCACCGGGATTCCTGTCTCACCCCCACCGCCAGAGCCGCTTTGCTCAGCTGATCCATATTACTGGGCTTTGGACCTCTCGAGAGCTCATCCTTCACCTCCTCATGCAACCCCAAGTAGAACGCCGCTTGCATTGGGGGTGACTCTAGTTCCCACCCCAATCTGTGCACCAGCATGGTGAATTTCGCCCAATACGCGCGAACTGTCATATTTCCTTGGCGTAAATTATGAAGTTCCTCCTTAGTCTGGTCCATATGACTATCGGACGAATACATCGTTTTCAAACCTTCTAGAAAAAGTTTGACATTCTTCATGCAAGGATTCTTTGTTGCGATTAACGGTCTTAGCCACTCCCTGGCTGCCCCGGTAAGGTGCTCCACAATAAACGCTACCCGGTGCTCATCATCAGGGAACTCATCGTGGTGCAGCTCAAGAGCATACACAATCTCAGTCTCAAAGCCCTGATATTCCCTCGGGTCTCCATTGAACTTGCTTACTAGGGTCCCGGCTCTCCTTCCTGGCAGCACTTGGACTTGGGGTGCCCCTCCCGCCTTGTTTTTCTCTGCATCCAGCTTGTTTTGGAGGTCTACCGCCACCGCCCTTAATTCCTGCTCTCTTTCCTGTAGCGCTCTCACCTGTTCCGCAAGTTGTAGCCGGTCGTCCTGGACCTTCTTAGTCTCTTCTTTAGCTGCCTTCAATTCCCCCTGCGCCTGCAGCGACAGCTGCTGCAGTTCTTGCTGGGCTTGCTCCGCGATCTGCCGCCATCTCTCCGCCTCTGACACGCTCATCCCGGCAACTCCAAAGTAGCCCCAAAAAGGATTCGGAGGTTGCTGTCACAGTGGCCGGAGTGGGCTACTTCAGAGTAACGACGCTACGCAGCTCTGCATTTTATTCTTTTATTGGTGCTGCGTATTTACAGTGCTGAAGTCATTGCTATTTACACGGAGTGATGTGGTCAGTCGGTTTCAGAACCTCCGAATGGCTTTTGGCGCGTCTTTCTCCAACACAAAAGCTTTGGCAGACCCATCCTCTTTCCCCTCCTCTTTCTGCGTAATTCCGGAGTTGGGGGGATGGGTCTCCCCCCCTTATTCGCCCCTTCCTGTCCCACCTGGGACCCTGGCTCCTCTACCTTGCCTGAGCCTCGGCCCCGACTTCCTGCTTCCCCACTGGCATCGGAACTCTCTCTGCTTTCCCCTGTGCTCGGGGATGGGCTTGAACTCAGGAGGGGAGGGACTTCGCGATATCCCCTGTCCCTCACACTACCCATTCAAATACAAAGCAGGCAACTTTCTGGTAGATTTCACACTGTTCAGACAGTGCTGTGTGCTCCTGTGATTCTTCCTTCCTTCTGCTTCCTTAGGTTAGCCCTTCCCCTGGTTACCTCCACATCCCATCTCCCTTCACTCCCAATTCATGTTGTCATATTTTAGCTGACAGTTTATATTTTATTTAAATTTAGTACGGAGGTTCAGCACAATATTGCTCCTGCGCAAATCCTCCATATTAAAAATTAAGGTAAACAATTAAAAGGCAAATGTGCTTCACAAATTTAAAGCGCTGTATAAATTTTACAAAATAAAATAAACCTACATGGAGGACTTAGGTTTGGTACACAAGCAGTTTCAAATCCTCATTAAAATTCCATGTGAATGAGCCCTAGGAGTTCCAACACAATATCCAGCTTGATCACGTGAATCCATTAATAAATGATATTCTTTTGTATAGGTTGCATCCGGCGGTGTCACTCAGATGATGGTAAGGCTGCAGTCAATAGAACAGGGAGGGAAGCCTCTTTCACCAATTCACTCCCCCTAAATCTGCTCGAGGGCAGAAAGACCCTCCAGACAAAGTAGAGAACCAGAGAGCAGCAGGAGTGAGGGGAAATGGCTTCTTTCCCCTTTCTGCTGATATAAGCCTTACCATCAGCTGTGATGGCACTGGCTACAACCCCATGTCCACACCTATCCTGCTTTCAATCTCTCCATTCTGTTTATGTCTATAGGCTGACATCCTCTGAGATGAATCTTCACTTTATTTTATTTTTTTTAAAGTCTTAATTTATGTTCTCATAAAAGGTGTTTTGTGGGCCAGTGAAAGTCAAACTGCTTAGAACCAGGGGCTACGCCATAAAGCACAAGGGGCTCCAACTAATTTGCAGAGTCTCAATTTTGTGCCATTTATATGATGAGCATAAAATTGGCCCCAACAGAAGCAAAGCCGAAAGACACGGATGTGATACAGAGCAAACATTTAGGATAAAAAAGTAGTGATTATTTTGAGATGTGAGCATGAGATAACCACAGGCAAAGTGTGTGTTCACAATTCTTCAGTGTGAGTGACACGTCCTGCAGCTGTGACAAGGGAAGCTATTTCGCAAAGGAACTGGCAACAGGGGACTGGAGTCTTTCGGACTATGCTCTCTATTTTTGTCATGAGCAAAGTTGTCACACTACCATCCATCATCATTGCACAATAATGTCCACCTTCTGAGGTGGGGTGGAAGTTAGGATGCAATAATTAGGAGGATAATGGTGAATGCTCCCTTTAGTAAGGTTGTGATAAATGCCCTCCAGTGAACTCACCCTTAGCACAGAAGAGGTTGTTAGACACATTGGTTAGAGCAGTTTCAATCAGTGGAGATGACTGAAGCCAGATTTGTGGGGGTCAAAAAGAGTTGGTGAGGATAGGTCACAGCCACAGGAACAGACAGCATGTTTAGTGATTTGGGAAATAAAAAGGAAAGAGGGAAACAGAAAGAGTTTGGCTTTAAAAAGAGCCCAGAATACATGCTACTTCACAGATGTATATCTACAAACAACGTAGCTGGTGGCTCCACAGTCCATAAGCATTCTTCTATGAGCATTATTAATTCAAAGGGAATTTAAAAAAACAAAAACCTCTGCCTTTGTTGGAAAGTACTGATGCTGAAACCTTGAGGAAACAGAAGCGCCCAAGACATCAAATTTAGAGTAAGAAATTTAGATTTAGAATTAAAACTAAACAAAATGCACAATTTAGACCTTTAAAAAAACTGCACTGTGTTCAATTTAAAAAATCAAGCATAAATACTAAATGAATTTTTTAGATTATTCCCAGGATAATTTCAAAAATTCATATTTCTACCAGTCCTATCCCAATGAACTGCAGAAGATGAGACACTGTTCGTAATGGCTGGCACCAGCAGTGTTGTTGCAAAATTTTGTCCTGGCTAAGCATAATACAGCTTTCCAGATGTGCCCACAACGTGTGGATCCAGAATTGGCCTCCACAGTCACTTACGGACCCATTGTTAAAACCGTGTTTATGGAAGACAATCATACTCGGCTACGAGTGATTGCCAAAGAAGAAGAAGAAGAAGACAGCTTTCCAGATGTGCCCACAACCAAGTGTTTTCAGCTGAAGTTGGAAGAGAGGTGCTCCAGCCCTCGTGGCTATCATGCTGGCAGTTCTGCCTTGCTCTCTACTCCTGGCCACAGAAACTGCAGACGTGGCTTTCACAGGTGCCCTTCCTGTTTCCACTGCACTGCACCAAGTGTAATCAATGGTAATGGATCCTGTATCCCATTCTGTAATGCTTAATTGCACCAGCAGAAGAATCATAGAGTAGGTAGGATCCTACACATTTCTGCCCCCAGTGCACAGAATAAGCCCTATGGAGAGTGACCATAACAATGTAATTCCTTTGTTGTGTCACAAATTTCTGGTGCAACATTAGATGAGGCACTTACTTGTTCCTCAGTTATGCTTATAAATTAGTATCAGAGTCAGGTATGTTATGGCTGATGTTATGGCTGAGGTTGCTGAGATACCTACAGTAATGAAAGGCAAATACAACTGAAATAATATATCAGAAATTTCCCATCACACATACCTGCATTTCAGAATCTGCTCGAAGATTAAGTTCTTCACAGCATTCCCTGGATATTCTCAAAAATATATACTCCTTTGTTTTTTCTTCAATAGCTGCTTCATACACCTTTTCTTTGGTTCCTTGGGTCAGTATTGACTTCTCTTTAGTGACTGGCAATAAATAAACAGCATTGACTTTGGTCATCACCAGTCGTCCTGCCAAAGTGTCTTCAGAAAGTGTTTCAGTGAGTTTAAATCGTCCAAAAAGCTGTCCATTTTGGGCATACTTTGCACCTCCAGAAACACCGGTGAGCATGAAGTTTGCTACAATCTGCAATTGCACTTTTATGTTGAACCTAAACCAGAAAGCGTACAGTTAGTTCTGGGGGTGAAATGGTACCCAGCAGAGAAAACAAAAATGAAAACTGAAGGCCAAACCGGGGCTGAAGTGGAAGGTCCACGTTCAGGATCTCCAAGAAGTTTTAAAATATGTTAAATGGGTATGGAATGCTGACTGGGGCTGTGACACTGAGGGATGACAGGCAACAACCCCCCGCAACTTTTTCCTATAGGCACCCCTTAAGATGCTCCAATGCATGAGGCGTGTGACAAAATGATGCCTCCCTCATTCCATGTACAAAAGCCAACCGGGCTGGCAGATGCATCTAAAAGTTGCTGGCCAGTCTTAATATTAGGCAGAGTAAAGTGTGTTTGGGGATGGGCAGAAGCAGCAAGACACTGGAGGGCAGACAAAGCCCCACCCAAAGCTGCTATTAATCCATGGGGAAAACGTATAGGTACAAATATGTACCTGTAAGCTTTCCTTTAGAATACAGTGGAACCTCGGTTCTCGAACGTCCCCTTTGACATACGTTTCGGAACCCGAACGCCGGAAACCCGTAACTGCTTCAGTTTTTGAATGCTTTTCAGAAGCCGAACATGCTACGCGGCTTTCGTTTTGAGTTTCCCTATTGAATTGAGGCTTCCACTTTCAGGTTTCAAATGTTTCAGAAGTCGAATGGTCTTCCAGAACAGATTATGTTTTCGAAAACTGAGGTTCCACTGTACCATACAACTCAGGAATGCTATAAATAAGAACAGGAAAATAGCAGAGGGTACATTGCTTTTAAAGCCCTTAGATTTGTCTGCCTGAGTGAATGAAACATGCTATATAAGCTATAAACATATAATTTGGGCATTTTCAGAACAGCGGATGCTCCCTCTTCATAGACAATTTTTAAATACAGTGATCAACTAGGGAAGGGAAGCAAGGGAGTGAATATTGGAAATTGAGCACACTGGAGCTGAAACTAAATTGCACCACCTTGTTACATACACAATTAGTTTACAATAATTCCAATACTGTATCCATCAGTGGCTCTAACTATACTGCACAAATATGTCTTAGATTATGCCAATTGAGGACTGTATCCAACAGTCATACCATTCACACATGAGCTTCTGTGTGACAGTTCTGTGCAACAGGGCTTCCTCTCCCTCTCCTCTTTCTGTGGACCCTCCTGAAAAGAAATTCTCAAGAGTTGGGGTGAAACCCAGAACAGATTGGGAGCGTGCAAGAAGTAAGTTGTGTTGCATAAGCAGAAGTCCTTGAGCAAATGGGACTACTTCACTGGATCATAGCTGCCAAGTCTCCCGTTTTCCCTGGGAAATCCCCATTTTTCCAGCTGTTCCCATTTTGGAACTGGGCAAAGCAGAATCAAAAGTCACTTCTGAGCATGTTCCGCCCAGTTCCAAAATGGCGGCAGCGCTACTTCCGGTCTGCTATTTCCGGCCCGGTCCCTTATTTCTCTGACAGCAACTTGGCAGGTATGCACTGGATGCTCTCTTCCAAATATTTGATCAGAAATCCTCTACGTTCTGTATTACTCGTATATTTTGAATCATTTGGTTGAATTTTAGAGTAACTGCTTTCACTCTAACACTTAAGGGTCTGGTGTTCAACTACTGTACTCAGAAATGCAATCCTAACTGGCACACTTTCATGCCTGCTCATAAAATCACATTAACAAAAAAACACAACAATTAATTCTGAGGCCTTCATCCTATAAATTTAAGCTCAATGTAATTTATTCTTTACTGAGATATACCATATTTTTCTGTGTATAAGACTAGGTTTCCCCCCTAAAAAATAATGTCCAAAAATTTGGTGGCATCTTTCCCCCCCAAAAAAAAATTTCTTAAACCAGAGTCCCCCAAAATACATGGTCTTATACATGGGGGTGTCTTATAGACAGAAAAATACGGTAATCCACAGATAGTGAGAGGAAGAAATGGCCTTTGTGTTCCTTAAAATATTTGGCTTGCTTCTTGTGTGAACTGTGATAAAATGTTTTTTCTAGAGATGCTAGAAATAATGTACAGTGAGCACAAGTCAGTAACTGAGTCAGTGAAGCAAATTGGGGAGAAGCTCCAGCACATCACATCTGAGAGAATGCAGTGGTTACATTTTTAATCATGGGGCTAGCAAGACTGTAAAAAACTTTCTCCATTTATTTGGCTATGTTACCGTTCTAACATAATGCTCTGTGCAATAATACTGGAATTTCCCCCCACAACTTAATTGTATCTAGGCATTAGAACATAAATAGTACCAGTAGCCCCTAAAATGCAGAATGAATGAGAACTAGTCATCTTGGAGCACATACTAAATGACTGATTAACCAGATTGACTTCATGTGAAGATTCCCATTCATGAGTGATCTTTGGAAGTATGTCATTCTGACTGAAAAGGCTAATCAAAATGTTCCCTAAGCATGTCGAATGCACTATAATACACACAGAGAGACAGTGTGACTGTAGTGCTGAATTCCATTTTTCCATGTAAAAGAAATCAAAGAACAACATGCCATGTTACTGTGTTGTATTTCATAAGATACAGGGACACAGGTGGCGCTGTTGTCTAAACCACTGAGCCTTTCGGGTTGCTCTGTCCCAGCTTCTGCCAACCTAGTAGCTTGAAAGCATACCAGTGCAAGTACCCACTGCAGCGGGAAGGTAAACGGTGTTTCTGTGCGCTCTAGCTTCCATCACAGTGTTCCATTGCGCCAGAAACTGTTTAGTCATGATGGCCACATGACCCGGAAAGCTGTATGTTGACAAATGCCGGCTCCTTCGGCCTGAAGCTAGATGAGGGGTCCTTTACCTTTTACCTTTATTTCATAAGATACTGGTTTTTATTTTTAAAAATGGCACCATTTGATCTTCCAGAAAGCTCAATGCACTGCTCAGATATTTGGAGTCATGTAGCAGGTGTGGGAAGTTTATTCAATGAGGATAACCTATCTCCAAAGAACATCTTAAACGTATTTTTTCATATGAAGCCAATATACAGCCAAATAGCTGTATAATAAAATGCAATTCTCTTGACTATGGGAGAATTTCCCCAATCTCCAATACTCAATGGTTAGCAGGAGTAAGAAAGCAATGGTTTGTAATGTCAAATACAGCAGCAGTATTGATCAAGTGACACAGTTTTAGCAGAAACATTACTTACTTGCTGACTTCTTTATATTGTGCTATTTCTTCAATATAAAGGAGATCATGCAATCGTGACTGATAGTTACTCTTGGTCAATGATTTATCCAAGACAGACTGTGTAAATAACTGGTCAGCAGACAGAGGAATTTGGTATCTGATCAGAAGGCTCTTATCCAATTCAGTAGTCTCATTTGGCTCAAATTCTACAATAGTCTTAGAAGTGGAATCCCAACGTTTGGCTGTAGTTAGTAATTGTTGTCGTGCATTCATCCGGTATTCAAGATCTAGATACAGAGGGATAAATTGAGAAAGATAATAACTGGATACCTTTGTCTGACATAAATGGGTACTATTAGGATGGGAGAGACAACATACATGATTTCTGCTAGATGCCTAAGTGACATGATTTGTCCATTCAAGAAAATTTCACAGCTAGTAAAACTGCTTGTACCCACTGGTAACATCATTTGCATCTTGGACTCTAATACATGGTAGTGGGTGCTATTTGTTTATTAAACGAGAATATGACTAATATAGAAGATACATACTTTAATATGAGCTTTCAAAAGTAAAGATATTCAGAAAAGTTCAGTCAGCACCAAAGCAGTAGCAGAAAATTTAGGTCTGTAAGCTGTATTTATGTACCCATTTCTGCTTTGTTAAGCAGACAAGGAAGACTGCAATATGCCTATTTTGTCAGCCTTTTAAATTATATATTCCTATGCTTTTGTGCTATAGTTGTTGCTCCTTGATCTGTTTTAATTAACTAGTACTGAGAATTCTTGCCAGCTGAAATTAAGATGGACAGGGAACTTTTAGAAGATAAATTGATTCAACCTTGGGGGGAAATTGTGGGTCAGGGGCGTAGGAAGATAGGGGCGGTGCGCCCCGAGCGACGTGATCCCAGGGGCGCCATCGCCACTGCCCGCCCCACCCCCAAAACGCGCGCCCCGCCACCCAAAGTGTGCCACATCACCCCGCCCCCAAAATGTGTGCCACGTCACTGGGGGCAGCGCATCTGCTCTCCGCCCCCGGTGGCGGAGCATGAAGCTCCGCCGCTGTTGTGGGTTACATTTTGTGTTTGAGGACTTTGTTTTTTTGTTTAAAGACAGTAAAGGCAAACATACACAGTTTACTGACATGATGGCTCTGGTTAGGCACCTTTTTACATGAAGATCAAAGAACAGTTCCTAAAAGACCGCAGTGATTCACCCTGAAAACAGTTTAATTCACACTGAATAGTTATTTGCATTGCAACAACTATACAACATATTCAGTCTTCCTGCTTTAGGCTGTAAGTATTCAGATAATCTAGAAAGAGCAATTCATGAACTATGGCATTTGCTTCACATCTTTGCTCCAGCAATGCTGGAGATTTAAATCTATTGTACATAAATAAAGAACAGGATGAGCAAGAAAACACCTGCAGCTCTAGCCAACCCAGATTCAGAATACACAAAGGTTTCACTTAGCTGAATAATTAGTGCTGCTCATCACAATGATTTTAAAGGCCATGTCTCAGTGCAAGTCAAAGGTAGTTTGACATGCCACAATTTGTGGTTCATAAGCCATAAATAAGATGGCAAAAATTAAGGAATCAAGAACAAAACATTGTGCTCTAAACAGAGAGGAAAGAGAGCAATATTCAAAAACTGAAACAAAATCAAGCATACAATCAACATTGTGTGTAGCTTTTATTTTCCTTCACCATTCTGCAGGGCCCATTGTGAAACTAGCCACCTCTGAAGCTCTGAAAAACATCCTGAAAAACATTCCAGACTAGGTCTGTAAAACAAGGATTGATGGTTCGTTTCTCCTCCCCTTCATGTTTCAGCTCAACTCAAATAACTCAAACTGGAATTTACAACCAAGCAAACTACTTGGGAGGTGGAGACTAAAATATTCCTGTTGCCGGGATTCAACATACAGTAAATAAGTGATTATCTCATTCATCCACAACATGAAAAGAACATATTCTTCAGTTATCTGCCTTAAGAAATTGAGTTTTGCTCTGGGATTTTCTGCATACCTTGGTCTTATCTAGGCGTCAACGCTACAATATTTTGGAGCAGCAAAGAGATGGGGAAAAGAATTAAGATGGAATGATATGGTCAGGAAGATAGACATATACAGTAAAGGGGGGAAAGGCAGGATAACAATTTAATATGAGTTCCAAGCAAACAGCTCCCATATCTGGAAAACATTTGCTGCAGCATCCTAACGTCTTTGAAATACATATGAGAGAAAGGTTAGAAATCTTTGAGCCACTCTGTAACAACACTCGTTGTTTAAATATATCTGGGATCAGCATGATCCTCTAAGAATTGAGCTGCTAGAGCTATAAGAAAGGCAATATGCTTAACTATAAAGAAATTTATAAGGAGAAGAAAATGTTCCCGAAGAAAAAAAGACTAGCAGTGCAATCCTAACAATGTCTACTCAGAAGTCCTACGGAATTCACTGGGGCTTATTCTCGGGTGGGGTTAGAATTGCAATGTAACACACTATTGAATATTCATTATTAAAATTGATGATTTTAAACACTTCGTTGTTTTCAAATGTCAAAAACAAAAATGGGTCCAGTTGCAACAAGAAAGGTCATCAGCATCTATGAGATCCTACTTCTGAAAATGCATAGCCCAATCCTAGGGTGCCTGCAAAGGGTCGTAGTCAAAAAACAGTTAGCATCCTTCATCTATGACAACCTGGCATTCCATACAGTATTTCACTTGTTCACTGTCTTTACTACCTCTCTTTTTTTAGTCTATAGTCACTGATAAGAGTGAGGTTTGTGGATCTGATCCATGTGCGTGTGACACCCTACAACCACTTATGTATCTGTGTCCTGTGGGGCAATGTCTAGACAAAAAGCTATGATATTAACATAGATTTGAGTTAGTAAATGCTAAGTGTATGTACGCAACAAAGGAGAAGAATGTGCCTAATCCTGTTAACATGAAAAGAATTGCAACTACCGTTGTCATTGCTCCATTCTGCCCTTGCCATGCAATTCCTTTGTCCACACACGATTCATGCAAGACCTTGTACAGCACAGCACTATCTGGAATTGTTGCAGCAGTACAGCACCTTGACCGAGAGAACCACTGAGACAATGATCCTACCACTTGATCCTGTTAGTCTTTCTTTTGCTAGATCTATCTCACTGTTCACACTAGATAAAAAAATTTCTGCCTGCATCTCTTGCCTGGTATTTGTTCTTTTAGATCTGTCAATAACATACTTCCCCCCACCTTTAGTGGTAGGTTGTTTTTTCTTTTTTTACTAAGCAGCAGACAGATACTTCTTTTCATCTTTCCTCATAAATCAAACAAATTCAGTCCCTACTCACTTTTTCATTTTCCCTATACATATGAAAAATTGTTGACATCCTTTCTAAGGAAGAATCTGAAACCTTGATTTGCCATTTACAACCGAGGCGCACATAGACCCATATTATACAAAGAACGCTATAGTCATGGCAACATGCAGTTCAACCGTAATGTGGCATGTGAAACTAATCATGACTTCTCTAATTTTTTTTGCATTTTTTTGCACGATTAGTGACTAGCTGAGATCTGAGCCTTCTGTTTTGTCCATTGCCTCCATTTCACCAGCAAAAGATGCTTCTTGCCAACACACCTTCCAAAATAATCAATACCTACTTTTTGGGTCACATGGATAAACTTATGGGTTTTTAAACATCCTTATACTTTTAATCCCTTTCTAAACATGTAGCAAGATAAGTGTGTTCAAGGCACAAGTCAAATATCACTGAAGTCAAAGGACATGTTATATAGATTTCTGTAAAAAAAAATAAAAAATCAGAATGTACTTTATTAGCTACATTTTTTTCTTAGCAGTCCAAGAAAGATACTGCAGCAGTCCAACCATTTTCTTAAAGGTTCAAACTAAACATTTAAGTAGCATAAAGCCCAAATTGCTTTGCATCTACATACCAGAGAATGCAGGTTCTTGTATAAACTGTCTCACTCCATGGCTTAAGATAATCCAGAAAGGCCTTATTGTATGTGCCTTCCTTAACTTCTACCAGATTGGTGATGAAGGAGGGCCAAACTAATGTGCTGGCATTTTTTATGATAGCCCAGTGATCATTTTACTATTACAAATTTTATTTTAAACAGCCAAGAGTTGCTAATGATGATGAAGGTGGAATGATGAAGGAGGAGAAAGAGGAATAAGTCATAGTAATACTTGAGGAAAAGTGATTTGACATGGATAAATAGTGAGGGGTCACAGCCTTTCTGCTCCCCATCAGTTTTTTTTCCTTGAAGCTTTCCTCCCTCCAGCCACTTTTAACTGCATCTCAGGCCCATGTTAATCACACAGACAGGTACGAAAAACCAAAGGTTGGGGGACTTTCAGGTTAAATGCAGCAGATGGATACAAATTTAAACACACATCTTCTTTACTATAAAAATATGCTTTTAAAAGACATTTTACAGTGGGTTAACAGCTGTTAGGCTAACATGAGGCTCCACTGTAACTTTGGCCCACATACCAGGCCCTTTTCCATGATGACAGCACACTTGTGGAACTCTTATCTCCAAAGAAGCCTGCTATGCATAACCCCTATGGGCTTTCAGGAAAACTGCTAAATACTTTGTTGTTACTGCCAGGTATTCAAGTCTGGCCAGTTACTAACACTGATGTTACCGACTGCTGATGGTTATATGATGTGGTTTTATTTTATAATTAATTTGGGGGTATTTATTGCTGACATTACAATAAAGTTGGCCTGTGCTGTTTTGCCCTGTGGTTGTTTTTTCTCTGACATGGCTGAAGGCCACATCTGCCTGAAAGTGTTTTCTCAAGAGAATTGCCTGGCTCTTTCTTACAGTGCGAACCTCTGCTTGTCAACTTAGGAGCCCCACTGAGTTCCTTACTGTCATTTAGGCAGCTGATAAAAGCTTTAGTATTCTTAAAAGGCATTTCCCTCTAGCTCACTGTACTGTGCTCAGTGTTTTCAGCTACTGCTGCTTAGTTTATCTGGCTATGACTTTTGGATTATTTAAAGTTTTAGTTCAATAAGTTCTCATTTTTTTCTGTGCTTTGTACTCTGTTTTTAGTGCTATTTTGACAAGACACACACACACTTTTAATGGCTTAAACAAATAACCTAGAGATCATTATTCCAACCCCACTGTATAGTTCTCTACACATTAGAGAGCGCTAAAATGAAAATGTTTTTATTTCTCTGCCCTAATGATATGGTAAAATATAACAGGCATCTGAAAGAGAAGATTACAGCAAGATCACAGCTTTGGTTAAAAGAGAGAGCTACATATCTGGAGAAGGAAAGTTCTGAGACTTTTTCAGAGTTAGGAATGTGAGTGTAACAATACTACAGCCACATGTATCATCCAGGCAATTTACAACAACAAAAAATATGCAGCAAACTTTCCAACAAATGAGTTTGTTAACAAAACCATGCAAACAATACCTTCTGTTGAAGCAGCATCAATCATCACTCGTTGCATCAAAACTGGTTCGGTTCCAAAATCAAATACCACAGTTTGGCGAAACGTCCCAAATATTTCTGTGCTAAAGGCTATGCTGATTTTGTACACCGAGTGATCTATTCCATTCTGGGCCATCTTTCCTCCTATCCATTCCTGGCAGTTTTCTGGGACTGCTTGAGATACCTGGGTAGTGCTATCTCCTGCAGATATTGCTGTGATACTGAAATGAGGACGATGCGCATCATAAAGCAATGCTACCCGATACAGCATTCTTGCAGGCTATGGAAGAACAACAAAAGCGTATAAATAACTGTGGGGTATGTGCTTTTTTTCAAAAAATATGAAGATTGGATGAATTTTGATAAGACAAAGGTCAGAATGTGGCATCCCAAACCCTTGCCATCACTTTTTAATACTTATTTATATCACACTTTATATGCCACCTCTATCTTCCAAGGATTATCAAGTTGGTGTACGTGGTTCTCCTACTCCCCGTTTCATCTTCACAACAGCCCTGTGAAGTAGGTTAGGCTAAGAGATTGTGACCGGCCCAAGGTCACCCACTGAGCTTCATAGCGAAGTGTGGATTTGAACCCTGATCTCCCAGGTCCAACACTCTAACCATTCTGCCACTTCTGCCAATTTAAAAAACAACAACTTTTCTTTTCTTTTTTTAAAAAGGCAGGAATTGCCAGCATCCGTTTGGTTGGGTAAACACAATGCTGTGGAAGAAGTTACCATGAAAGACCAAAAGAACTAAAGTTTGGATACTTTTTATTTATTAATTGGGGTGGGAGATAAATGCTTAGAATGACTGCCTTTAATAATACATCCCATTTGTATAGCATTTTCTACTGTTCTTAAGTGCTTGACATACAATAGTCAAGCAAGCCTTGTAACACTAATCCTGTGGGATAGGCCGTGAGCCATTATAATCATCTCTATATTAGAAATGTGGAACAGAGGCTAAGAAACAGGTTTGTGCAAGGCTACCTTGTCAGTTCATTGCTAATGTGAGGCTTGAACTCAGGCTCACACTCTCAGGCACTGCATTGAACCAGCTCTCAGCTTTCATCTCTGCTTTGTTCCTACAATATCTACAAAGTTCCACTATTCCACAAAACCTAACTTTCCTTTCCCAGCCTTACCTGACTCAGTGGCAGAAACAACAAAATGATAAATGTTAAGGCTAAGGAAAAGGTGGGATCAGCACATTTTGCAACCAGCACAGATAATGTTATCACCAGTATATACATATTTGCATACTTACGTACATGCTTTTAGCACTACAACAGTCACAGAATGTGCAGATTCTTTATTAACATGGCATACTCTGTGAGTGTGTGATTACAACAAGAGAAGGTGCTGAAAATTTTAAATGCAAACTTATTAAGGGTAAGCGATACTTTCAAAGTATTTAAAAAAAAGATCCTACCTTACATGTCAGAGCAAATGTCCACATCTGTTGTGATTTTTTGGTGGTGACAGTAACTGACAGTTCAGGGCTATGTTCAACTCTCACGCCATCTAGGCACTCGCTAAGCTAAAGAAAGAAAAAGGCATCACATAAGGTAACAACACTAGGGTTGAAAAATAACTCTCCAATTAAGGACCATTCCATAAAAGGAATGGCCCACCTGCAAATGACCATTTTAACCAAAAGAATTGAAGTAAAGTCATAAATTGCAATACCTATTGCTTTGTTTATATTTAAACACACAGACACACCAAGGAAGAGCTCATCACCATGCAAAACGGTTGCCACCTGTACTACTGTTTTACTGCTTTTATGTAGTATTTTTGTTTTAATTATATTGTTTTTATGTTGAGGGTTTTATATACGCTTTACAAAATAACCTTTTTTTCCCTTACCACTTTCTCAGGAGATAATGAGTTCATCCATTTCTCGATCAGGGATTCCATGTAACTGCCTAAACATTGCTTGTTTTCCTTCTGCTGTTTCAACCTTATCAAGCGGGATGCGTATCGCTTCTGCCATTCTGTTAGCTCTTCCTGGGAATGTGCTGAAGTACACTGTGCACCATACCTGCAGATTCCTTGCTCCAAAAACCTACACAAAATAGGAAAGACAATCAACCTTAAAATTTAAAATATTCCCCAATTGCATAGGTTGTTTTTTGTTTCCGTTTCCCATTCGTAACTACTGTAGTTCCATGTACCCAAGGTGGGTCTGAACCAAGGTTCCTTGAACAGCATCCGCCACCAAAGCTTCGTGGCTTTTGAAACAGAGGGACATTCAAAAGTAATTACTGTCTAAAATGTATAGACAGTTTTTGAAATATACAAAAGATGAACAGGTTAAATCTGTAATGATACACCGGGCAAGGGATTTGGGGCATAATATTCAGCTTTCAGATTGGGAAAGGTTATGGAAAACTGATTTGAAATTCTTGGCATGTTGTACGCTGAAAAAAAATTATATGAAAATGATTTACCAGTGGTATTTGACTCCTAGTAAGTTAGCAAGAATGTTTAAGACAAGTACAAATACATGCTGGAAATGTAAAGAATAAGAAGATACCTTTTACCATTTGTGGTGGACGTGTAAGGTTATAAAAGCATTTTGGGAAATGATATATAATGAATTGAAAAATATGTTTAAAATAACTTTTGTAAAAAACAACAACCAGAAGCCTTTTTATTAGGAATTGTAGGTGCTGACATCCCAAAAGAACAGAAAAGACTTTTCATGTATGTGACAACAGCCCCACAGATGCTACTAGCCCAGAGACAGAAAGAAGACAAAGTCCCTACCAGAGAGGAATGGCAAACCAAGCTGTTGGACTATGTCAAAATGGCAAAACTGAATGGAAGGCTCAGAAACCAAGAAGACCAAAACTTCAACAATGGGGAAAATGTATAATCTATCTAGGAGACCACTGTAAACAGATGAAAACATTAAAGGTAAAGGTACCCCTGACAATTAAGTCCAGTCGCAAATGACTCTGGGGTTGCAGCGCTCATCTCACTTTACAGGCCGAGGGAGCCAGCGTTAGCATTATTTTAATAACACTTGTAATGTAGCTAATATCATGGACAACATGGAAAGATATAAAATATGGATTATGAAATAATATGCAGTTGAGAGGGTGTACAATCGGACCCATGGAGGGGAAGGTGGGAAATCCAGAGATTTGGAGAAATCTCAAATTATGGATATGTAATTTGGATTGTTATACATTTATATTTGTAAAACCAAATAAAAATTATTATGAAAAAAACAAAAAAAGTAATTTCTGGCATGGCATGAGGGCCTGCTGGTTAAAGAAAATGAGGGCATGCCCAAACCAATAGACGTACTTTAAAAAGGCATCTGGACACTTAAGGAGAGTTCTAAAGGAGCCAGATAATGGGTAAGCATGTTGAACAAAATCCTTTCTTGCGTCTGCTCTCCCACAAATTGCAAAGAACTATGCAACATCACTATTAGAAGAACATTCCAAGTAGATTTGCTAAGCATGTAGCACAATAGGTATTTCTCAGTACATTATCTCTCCAGTTTTCTTGAATGATAGTGACACCAAGTGGTCCTTTCTGTTTACTTCAGGTTCATGTTAGTACAACAGAAACATCTGGCAGGGCACAAATCAAACATTCACATCCTTGCCACTCACTACCAATGGGTTTCTCTGCATTTTTTTACGTGACTGCTTTTCTCGACATAGGAATTTCTTTATCATTGCCTACAATCTGGAGGCACGTGTTATTTTGGAGCAGCCCCATTGGGGTCACACCCTATGTCTCTAGGTGGCACTGCTATGCTGCTGATTGCTTAGCCCTTGCATTCAAACATATGGGCTGACCAATTAAAAGCCCTTTTAAACAATTTACTAATAAAGTATTTAAAGGGAGCAGCATTGTCTATTCAGCTATGTTTTGAAAATATTAAAATGAAAACAATTTCCCCTACAAATCATATAAAATATTAATTACTTGTTAAATCATCTTAGATATACTGCCAAAATAGTAATGGAAATAGTAATGAAGCAGTTACAATAGATGCCACCCTTTTAACCATGTGTTTCTATGCAATATGTTTCTCTAGTTTTGATATCTTTTAACTATGCCAGTAAATACTGAGAGATGTTGAAACAAATAACACTTTACCTTCTGCATAGTGTGTACTCCTCACTACTTGTGACTCCCCTGGGCGGGGGTCGAAATTGCCAGCCATCCTGAGATCCTGTCACATAAATACAATATCTATGTTATTTTTCTGGTTGTACAGTGGTACCTCGGGTTACAAACATCTTCAGTTACAAACACCTTGGGTTACAGACTCCGCTAACCCAGAAGTAGTACCTTGGGTTAAGAACTTTACCTCAGGATGAGAACAGAATTCACGTGGCAGCAGCGGGAGGTCCCATTAGCTAAAGTGATACCTCAGGTTAAGAACAGTTTCAGGTTAAGTACGGACCTCCAGAACGAATTAAGTTCTTAACCAGAGGTACCACTGTATCAGGAAACACACTTGGGCTATTAAGGTATCAGTCTCATAACGGATTTTGTTGAACCAAACGACAGGCAGCCTAATGCAATTCAATAATTACATTCCTTTGCAAGCAGGAAAAAGCCAATGGTCTCTTGCTCAACAGCAGAAACATATGAAATGTGGAATCTAGTGGCAGGTGTGTCAGAGGGAGCTTCTAATAACAGGAGTTCTTGGACTGGATCACTTTCCATCTCTTCCCTTCTGCAGGAGAATCTCTGACTTTGCTGCCACCACTTTCCCCCACTATCACTGAAAACTCTGTCAAAATGCTTTGCTGAGGATTCAGGGACAATGCTGAATGGGGTGGGATACAACATGGGGTCTCAGGGCTAATGGGGAGACAGTAGAAAATCAGCTGTCACCACTCAATTTTTGGTGACCTCCCCCTTCGCCATAGCCCCCCCCCAACTCACACTCCACCCGCATAGCAGTGCCCTCAGAGCATTTTATGGGGGCTCTCCCTTACAGGGAGAGAACAGAGTAGGGAAGTCAGCATTTGCCTTTCCCATCTGGTGGGAAGATCTCTGGATCCAATTTATTACAATCCAGGGCCCCTTGCTTAGTTTAAAAAAATCACATTAGAAGCCACTTCCTAGCCTTTTATAATAATTGATCCCTAATTGTGAGATGGCCACGGTTTAGCCATCTATTGACAGACAATTGTAATCCTTCATTCAGTAGTTTCAAAAGCTACTTTTATTTACCTTCCTCCAATTCTTCTACACGGTATACTGAGGGTACTTTACCAGCTGCTGCCTGAAATCATAAATAAAAATAAAAATGTTGAGCACATTAATTCAATCAATAAAGAAATCAAAATTAATTTCAAATATCATTTTGAGTACAAACTATTAAAATTAAGACATTAAATATACTTCAGTGTAATTTTTTAATTTATAAAGGTAATAAATGTCAACCCTGCCCCTTCAACACTATGATTCAAACTGTTTTCTTCAGGCCAGGATTCAACCATGGTTTATAATCCTGGCTCATTCACTAACCGTAATTTAAAGTAACCAGTGGTTCCTTAAATTCTGACATAACTGGAAACTCTGGTTAGCTCCTCATGCCTGAGAGGAGTTATTAACTGTCATGTTAATAACACTAAGCTATATTTTAGGATTGCTCCCAAACCTGCTCATTCTGATAATTATTTGTGCTAGTGGCATAAGTTTGAAACCTAATTCTTTCTAAAGTCAGGGCTAGTGTCAGAGATCAGTGGGGGTGGTCCAAGTGCCAGGGGATCAAAAGGACCCACCACCGATCCCACCATCAACCCAGTTCATTTTACTAAGCACTGTTAGATGGTTGGATCGGGAGGCAGCCACAACCAGCGGCAGCAGCTGTGGCACACATGTGCTTACATACACTCACTGCTGTGGTGCATTTCAGAGGGCTGGTTTGAGCAGACCAGCCACTGATCCTGCAACTTGCAGCTTTGTTCTTTGCTGCGGTGACAACAGTCACTGTCCGTTCTTAGCCGCTGCTTTCCGCCACCTGTTGACCTTGCCTAGTTTGTGTGGACGGAAGCAGCGTCTCTGTTTAAGTCTGCAGCTTATCATGTTCATTTGCTTTTAACCCAAATAATATTTGGTTGGAAGGAGTGCTTGGTCAAACGTGCAAAGAAATCTGCTTCTTTGGTCTCTCCCTCCCCGAAAACCTTGGGAAAATGAAGGAGGTGGTAAGAGATACAGGGAATTGTCTCAGCAGAGATGGGAAAACAGAAGAGTGTGAGACACATTTCGTTACCTAAATAGAAAATCTCTGAGTTTACCTTGTAAGCCTTTTAAAAACTCCCTGGGGATGCAAGTGAGAGTGGTCCATTTTAAAATAGCTAAGTTTAGGAATCAGGGTGTTTATTCTGAAGCAAAATGCAGCAACTAAAAAAGATCTTTTAAACTTAAGTCTTTGTTTGGCATGGTGCAAAACATTTGCCATAGGTAAATATGAGAACTTATTTTTTTCTCATCAGAATCAATGGAGTTAAATACGCTTAATATTGGCTGAATCAGTCCCTTATACACTTATATTCATGTTTACAGCTGCACTTGGGTAGGTAGGCTGTGCAGCATATGTAAAAACATAGGTCCAATTTCCATGTTTATTTTGTTGCAGTGCAGTCATTACAAGCTAATTTGACATCATGTTTCATGTGGCACACATTTCTTACAATGTGTACCCCTCCTTGGAGACTTACCATGCCAAGTTAAAAGTGTGAGAACAGGTTTCCTGACATAGTGGCAATGGTCAACACCAAGGGTTACATTCATTAGAAATATTCACCATGCAGCAGTGGGAATGATGGGCCTCCGAGGCTCTTTCACAAATGCAAAATCCATCAGACTACTTCTCTACATCTGATGACCCTACACCTGATTATTGTGTTAACTGACCCAATTGGAAAGCATCATATGTGGTGGGGTGACATAAAAGCTCTGAAGAGTTTTACTTGAATGGGAGGAAGCTCACTTAGAAGAGGAAAGGGTGGCCTAAAGAGGGAAGAAGGATGTTTTCGGAGCAGGGGCAGGGGCAAATAAGACACCCAAAGTTTGGTGCTGATACACTGTTGTCCAAGGGCCTACACTACAAAATCTTGGAACCGACCCTGGCTAAAGATAGGCTAACAATGGATAATTAATATTAGACAAAGGAATCATTTACTACAGATGAAGGAACAAAATGTTCTCCATCATATTACAAACCACAAAAAAGCAATCTCTCAGCTTTCTTGAGTCTGTCTTTTTAAATAGAAAACAAATATAAAAGGATAAAGAAAATCAACAACCATGTAGAAGGCTTTAAAGGAGGGGTGTGTGTGAAGCTGGTTAAACTGTACTAATAAAACTCAGCACAGAAAGTCCAAAGCTCTATAAAGGAAATATATTTATTACTTCCAGTATCATACATAGTCTTACCTCTGTTTCAACAAGAAGTGTTTTCAGCCTCGTCAGATCTTTAGTTACCATCCCGTTCTGCCAAGAAAGAACATTATCACATGCTGTCCATTTGTCAACTGCAAAAACTGTTTTTTTAACCATTGTATACAAGGTTAATAAAACTATAGTTTTGAGAGCTGCTGGACTATAAGAACACAGTATCATATAAAAGTCCTACAGAATCAGGCCAGTTAGTTTATCTAGTCTAGCCTGTTCTCAGAGATTCCCACTTGAGATTCCCAGCAAAAGGCAGACCACGATTATTGGTGGCCTTGTTTATAACACAACATACCTCACATATTTGTGGTCACTACAGGATAGTTTAAAACTGAGTGAAAATACACTGAAAGTACTGGCAGACTTTGAGTATCACGGGGTCCAAAACTGAAAAATGCTATTATTATTATTTTAAAATCCATGGTAAACTTTTTAAAGCATGGGAAACATTTTAAAACTTAAAAATACAGAGAGAGAAATTATATGGTCAGAAGGTATGACCTAATAGCCTTTCTGTTGGGCAGGAGTTTCTTTTTATTACTTATAAAAAGCTTCTTTTCCAACCATAAACATGTCTGCAGTGACTCTCTTAAAAACAACTGATAACACTAATACTCAAGGACAGCTGAAAACTTCAGACCTGGAGGCTGGTCTAGCCAGTATTACCTGGTGAACCTGATATGAGAGGAACAGAGCCTTAACTTCCCTATGCAACTCTACCCCTCTTTTCTTTCCACTGAAGTACAAAGTAATACCTGATACAGCCAAAGACAAGCCTTAGACCAAAGGAGCTACCAGATCCTTCCCTAGTAAAGGAAGCATGCTAGATACCAACAGCTAATCCATCCATGCTAAGTGAGGTCAAAACAGAACTGTCCCATATAAAAACAATCGATACAGGGCAATTCAAAAGAGGAGTGGAGAATCAAAAGCAAACAAGCCACCTAATCCAAAGCCCATGTAACATGTTTTTTCCTTTTAAAAAAAATCACTCTTCCATTAGCTTTAACATCTCCTCCCACATTGATTCCGATGGGAAGGGAAAGGTGTCAGGTCCAGGGCAGGTGTCCTTTTTACCCCATTCCAGGAGTGTGCAAGTGGAGTGGAAATGCTTCTCCTGCTCTGCCCCAAGATGCCCTTGGAAAAACCTCTTTGTTTTTCACCTCTACCATCAGAGCACCAATGGAAGAAGAGGGATAGCCACAGAGGTTTCTGTGGCTGCAAGGATTATGCGTGTTGACAGACCTCTGGTGCTGCCTATGGATAGGAAGATCTACACCTATGGCCCACTGACACCCACTTGGGGACTATTGGATTGCAATTTATAGAGTTATCTATATAACAAACATGTGACAATCCATGCAACTTTTTGGTCTTCTGGTTTTATCTTTGATCCTAACTTTTTTTAAGCACATCTGTTATGTTTTAAGCTGGTATCAGTAAATCTTGCAAGGTTATGTGCAGTTTATAGAGTGTATTAAAAAAGTGTATGCTTAATATTGCTTGTATATTATGTAAAAATAGCATCAGCCATAGCATTAAAAACAAACACACTTTCTTTACTTGACAATGCATGTGTCCTGAACCTGTGTGTTCTGCTAGAATGTGTTTCATAAACATCAGCAAAAGAGCAATGAATCCTGATGTAATCTGCTCACAGGAGTCAAATTTATGAACAAAAAAGAAAACTTCCTTAGTCATTCAAATATAAGTGGACCCAAAGAAATAAGATAAAACACTTAAACGGTTTGATTCAAATTCTTTTTTTAAGGTGGAAGTTAAAGTTTTAAGACTGTGGATTTATCTCTTGCAAATGAATCAGTACATGCAAAAGAAAACTGAACCCCTGACTTTTGAAAGAAAATTAAACAAGCAAAGGCTTTCAGCTGTTTCTTTAAAAAAACCCAGAACTTATTTATAGCTTTCTTATGCTGGTACTGAGTTAATTATATGTTAACTTACACTTTGGATCACTCGTCAAAATATTGCTCCTATTAACTTATTACCCTATTAACATACTGCTATGTAAGAAATCCAAGGGAAGTCAGTATGTCTGGAAGAGCCATGGCTATGTGGATTTCACCATCTCCACTGCAGTTCAAACCAAAAGAAACTGAAGGCTGAAAAAAGGTCTAGCAGCAGCGGAGAAAATTTCAGAGACTCCTTGGTGAAAGCTGGGAAGGAGTATTTGGCTACTGCAAGCTATACTACAGGATGCAAGTCTTGAGCAGTCTGTCAGCAGCAGGCAGATGCAGCTAGTGAAGTTGCTGCTACAAATCAATTACCTTTCCAGTCAGAAGCCAGAATACAAGGAGAAGCAAACTCAGGTGGTCCTCTCACATGCTTTACACACTCATAATCTTAAATGCTAGAAACAAGGATAAAGGACTTCCTGTAGCTCTGGATCCAACCCAATGTATTTGTTACATGCAACAGCTGCCAAACTCTGTTGGATCGGAGTCATGGATGTAACTGGGAGTCATGTTTCACTTCATCTATAAACATCCGCATGCATTAAAATATTCACTAGGGCTCAGCACAAATCATTTGGTGCTGAATGTTACTGACATAGCCCTTTCATTACTAGATAAAGTATATTAGTTTGAAAAACTAGAGATAATCAATTGTCACCTACCAGTGATTCACCCATCAGTGATTTAGAAAGAGCGTTCGATACAATCTGCAGCTTCCCTTTAAGATGCATGCAGCAAAGCACTGCACGGAAAGTGTCATCTTCCTTGTCCAGTCCTTCTCCCAATACTAAAGTGAAAATCATATTCCATTATTCACCACCAATTATTTACACCAATTTTTAAGCCACCCCAACTTGAACTACATTACAGAAGTAAAAATTAAGTGTTTTCCCCCGGAAATATAATATTAAAATATCCTCTCTCTTTTTCCACTCTGTGGTTTCCTTTTACTCACATTTTATGTGAAACTTTCTAGCTCTGATTTGAACTTAATCATTGTGCTATATCTGGCCAACATTCCGGGATGGTAGGAGTTGTAGCCCTACATCATCTGGAAGGCAACAAGTTCCCCATCCTCATCTTAGGAATTTGTCCTACATAAGTTCTGTCCTAACGAAGAGTGCTTCTAAAATTCCACTGCTCTTCTACATGCTTTTTCCTAACTGAAATTCATTTCAACAAAGGAAGCACAGAATATGTTTCCAATGAACTGCATCTGAAGGAAATAATCAATAACCTATTTACACCAGAACCAGTCCTACTCACATCAGCATTGTGTATTTTCTTTATGTAATGTCTGCACTGGCTTCATTTTAATAATACAAAATTAAATCTTGACATGAATTTTGTGCTCCCAATGTACAGATACTGGCAACTTATTTAACAACAAAAGTCACAACTGCAGAAGAGGTAGAGCTACAAAGCTTTAATTAATATCCTATTTGTAATATCAAAACATAACAGCATCATATAGTCCAGATATCTTCAATCTTTTCAACACGTATTTGGGGACCCATTTCTTAATCGTTTACCATATATTTGCATGGTAGTAGTGCTTCTGTTGCAATCCATCTTGGATCAGACCACAGCCCAGCAGTGGGTCCTGACACACCAGTTGAAGATCAGTGATCTACTCAACACTGATGTACTTAACTCTCTCAACAAAATAAGTGGGATTTAACAGTGTTTAATGTAGGGCTGGGTCATCTCCCTAACATGCACAAAATCTATATTAAAAAATGGAGAGCACCATACTCTTTGTTCTTTGGTGGCTCTTTGTCCAAAATATGTTATGAAATGAGACAGGCAGTTCTTGTTACATTTTGGAACTGACATCAGTTAAGACTAGTATATCCAAACTGCGACCCTCAGATACCTCCCTTTGCTCTCCCATCATTGAGAGTAAAAAAAACATTAGCAGGGTAGTGAAGTGTTTTTGAGTTGTGGAGAGAGGGAGACAGAGACAGGAATCAACATGTTTATATTAATTAAATCTATCATCCTGTTTCTCATCAGAGCCGACAATGGCTAACATTTATGAAATACAGCATTCAAAACAAATTGAAAATACCATTCGCCATAAAATACAGAGAATCAACAATACACTTGAACAAACAGGGACATTGTCTCTATACAGTGCTGCCTCGACTTACGAATTTAATCCGTTCCGAAGAAACCTTCATAGGTCGAAAAACGCTATTGGAAACGCGATTTTCCATAGGCATGCATTGGAAACGGGAAAATTTGTAAGTCGAAGCAACCCTATCTTAAAATTCGTAAGTCGAAAAATCCCTATCTAAAACCGCCGCGGTTTCCTTTCGGATGTCGAGACATTCGTAAGCATGCGGCCATTAGCCCCATTCCTAAGTCAAAAAATTCGGTTATCGAGTCGTTCGTAAGTCTAGGTATCACTGTATTCTGAAAGTCGGGGGTGGGGTGGGGGGAATGAGCTGTGGAGTCCTGGATCAGAACTGAAGGTTCATAACTCAATCTTAAAGCACATGCTTTGCAACCAGTAGATCCCAAGCATTGCTGGTACACCTGGGAGTGACCCCTGCCTGAAATCCTGGGGAGACACTGCCACTCAGTGTAGACGATAGTGAGCTAGATGGACCAATAGTCTTAAGGTAACTTCCTATATAGTTTCCTATATGCTTCCTTCCAATTCCATGCTTTATTATGTGTAGAGCTTTCAGTCAATAGCACTTACCGATCCAGCATGTCTTGTAACCAACCCAATGTAAGTAAGTTTGCATATTACTAAACCTCAAAAGAGCTGCCTTTTAAGATAATGAAAGCTGCCACCTTTTGCAAGGAGGAAAGGATTCCCCCCCATCTGAAATGACTGTAATACACAAAAACCAAAACAACACAAGATTCCCATTAAAATTCCTCCCCGTCAATTTAGCTTTATCTGTTTAATACATGGGTGTTAATGAACCTACCACTCAAGCCAATTAAAGCCCACAGCATAATTATTTGATGAGGAGAGTCATTTAAACAGAAATCCAAACCTCTGAACAAAGGTTGTTAAATGTCAGAATACTGTAGAATAAGCATGGCAAGCAGGATCACCAGAAATGCAAATTAAGTCATTATTATTATTATTATTATTATTATTATTATTATTATTATACAAATACAGGCACCTGAATTTGAAAGTTACCTGGCATCCATGTGCAGCTATGTCAAGCTTCCAAAGTACTTCCTATTGCTAAAAGCTAGTAATAGAGAAGCTGCACTACTCTGCATAATCTACCGCAGGGGGTGGGAAATCGTGGTCCTCCATAGGCTGCTAGACTTCAACTCTGCAGCCAGCAAGGCCAACAATTGGGGATGATAGGAGTTCCAATGCATCAAAACCTGCAGGGCCACAGGATCCCCACCACTGGTCTACAGGGCAACATTTCTAAATACAAACTTTAATTCAACTGACTCCAGCATTTTGTTGTATCAGGTTAACTACTGAACCTTGGAGCACAGCAGGTAGACTCAACAATTGAGTATATTTTAAACAACAATTAGGCTTATGTTATCAGAACTCTACATTAAAGAGTGCAAGAAGATTGCTGATACTTAGATAACATACTCTGTGACGTACTGAATGATTTCTCTTTGCAAAGTGGCGAGTATTGTTTTTATAAAGCTCACAGCAATACTTCCATTTTGGACAAATCCATTTCTCTAGAGAGCCAGATTTGAAGTGATTTCTTAAAGCTTAAAACTCCGAAGAACCAACCACATTGCTATAAGCTATAACAAATAACTGCATCTTCATACCGTGCCTGCAGTCTTCATCTGCCTTTCCATAGTTTTTCTGCAAAAAGAAATATATATAAATTGTTAGACACAGCATAAGCAATAACTACATATTTGCTTATGAATTTGTTTAAGGCAGAAGTTAAATAGAAACATGTGATTTATTCAGCAGCGCTCTGACTGTAATCCAAGCATGTCCAGGAGTATGCAAACCTCTCTGATTTCAGTCAAACTGTCTATGCACCCGTTCACAGTTGGTAATCAAAACTGCAGCTCAAATCTTAAATACAATCAGTAAATTCAGTCTCCACTTGGGGATCCCTAATGCAGCCAAACTAGCACCACACACAACCTCGACTCCCTACACACCAAGGAAGATATTCGCCGACTTGCAGAACCCCAAAGGTTTACAATAGTACAAAAATCAATAGTCCTAATATTTGAAACACTTACCCCCCATTAATAGATCAGATCTAAACTGCACTTAGGTTTAATCTCGAAAGCTGCTCTATGCAGGCAGTCTTGAAATTAAATTTGTACCAGATGTTAAGCAAACAAACACCTATTCGTTTCATCGGATACCTACAGCACACCCGCCCTGTTCCCTAACCTTCCCCCCATCTCTACTCAGGCAATGCAAACCCACTTCATCCACCTTTCTATCCTGAAGCAGTGTCTCTCTCCAGCGACGGTACAACACAAATATTGTTTTAAATAAGGCAAAATGAAGAACACCCATCCGTGCATCTTTTACTTTACCCAACAAAGAGGGCAAAAAATGGACAGTGTATGCCCACCTCCCATGAAAGCTAAGAGCATGGGGACCAAGTATGTCTCCCACTCCAATTACGTAGCCAAGTAGGTAAATAAATGACTGCTAGCTCTGAGCAGAAGGATAGTCTGGTGTCAATAACGGCTTTCAATTTCCACGTACTCATACAATAAAATCAAATTATTTTCACTGGATGCGATTGTAAAAATCACACTCACGAGTTGTAAAGAAGAAGCGATTCTATAGAGAAGGCTCTCAATTTTGATGCGGTCGATTTCAGCCTGACATGCTTCTGGGAAGTGACTGGGAGGGTACCGGCTGAGGGAAAAGAGGGCCTCCGTGCAGTGCTTC
Organism: Zootoca vivipara; assembly: GCF_963506605.1. Taxonomy (NCBI): domain Eukaryota; kingdom Metazoa; phylum Chordata; class Lepidosauria; order Squamata; family Lacertidae; genus Zootoca; species Zootoca vivipara. The sequence continues at coordinate 103,581,400 of NC_083277.1, forward strand.
ACCGCCACTTCGTAATCCTGCTGTCTGAGTGATTCACATGCTTGTTCACATGACTTCTCTGGTCTTCTGTCTGCCATGACTCAGCGGCAGAAATCCTAATATGAATCAGGAGGGGTTTCAAATGCAGGTTAGTTTTAATACAAAAAAAAAAGGTCTTTCAAAACACACCTACATTTTCCAAGTGCTACTAACTGGCCCCCATTGCTATCCCAGAGTTCTTATATTCCACTTGAGCCTCTGCTGCATGCTAAATTCCTGCCATTTCCCCACCCCCCAAGCATTTCTCCTTGCACTTTACATCTGTTTCCATTTTAAAATACTGTTATCTGTCTCCATAACTCTGGAATGAGTAGGTGATGCTCATGTCCCCTTTTACTGCAAACATCAACAATAGTACCTCATGACAAACCATTTGCTTTGCATTCATTTGCTTTATGTTGGTTTGAAGTGCCACTCAGAGTTAATGTTCCTCTTGGCAAGGGCAGATTTCTCTACACCTAAAGACAACTTCTACTATAACAAATGGTTTGGGGGAAAACACCACCATCACATTTGCATTAGGCGTTGTTATAATGCTACCCGCTAACAAATCTTTCCTTGTTTTCTCATGTTATCCGCAGTAATTGTATTTTATAAGGAATTGATATTGCAAAGGCACATATTTTCAGGGCTTTACACTGAAGTGGGAATGGGGACTTGTTTGTCTTCACAATGTTTATCAATTATGTACTATTTTTTCTTAAATTGTTGATTTTCAATATATGTGCCTTTTTACCTCACCAAAACATCCCAATGCCTGAATTGGCACAGCAAATGGGGCTCTGTCCCCCCACGAGTCAAGGCGCATAGTAGCCAAGACCAGCCAGGTTATTTTGGCACCTAAGGAAGAAATCCCACAACCACCTCTTCATGCAAAATACAGTAATTACAAATTAAATAACTAGCCATTTTGTGGCATCCAAAATCAGCTGCCTGAGGCAGCTTCCTCACCTTGCCTAATACCCAATACTAATCTTCAACCGTAAGCCAGCCCTGGTGTGCCCTGCATTCTGGTGCTAACATATTAAATCTTCATATTAAAATGAAGCAAAGCTTCAAATTCATTCATCTTACTATTAAACTTTGCACCTTATGTTTGTTTCTTTATTTGGTAGAAAACCCCATTAAGACAAATATTCTAAACTTATTTACCCTGGCCTTTGACACCCAAGGTGCACATTTTTAGGCCCCACCCTTTCGGTGACTGTAATTCTTTGTTTCTAAATTGGTTTTTAATATTTCATTTTAATTTGCTGTTACCTGCCCTTGGACTTTATGGTGAAGAAAAGAAGAAGAAGAAGAAGAAGAAGAAGAAGAAGAAGAAGAAGAAGAAGAAGAAGAAGAAGAAGAAGAAGAAGAAGAAGAAGCAGCTTTAAATTAAAATTGAGGTTAACAGATAAACCAACTTAATCCAATATGCATTTGAAAATATGTTCTGCTCTCTGTGGAATAAAGGATCCACACAAATGTAATGTTCCTGATCTCTGATCTCAAGAATTGCTAACAGGACTAGTTGTCGTCGTCATCTTCATCATTAATTATTACTTATACTCCACCCATCTGGTTTGGGTTCCCCAGCCACTCTGGGTGGCTTACAGCACATAAAAAATGGTAAAACATCAGACATTAAAAATTTCCTGATACAAGAAAGGACACATGCTGTCTCTCCCCTCCTCTCTCTGCCCATACCAGTCTTACAAAGCAGTACTACTATGAATGTTTACTCAGAACTAAGTCTCACTATGTTCAATGGAGCTCAGTCCTATATAAGTGTACTTAGGATTGCAGACTTCAATCCCGGATACCATTTTACCATTTCTTTTACAGATGAGAAAATATTTATATGTAACTACAGTGGTACCTCGGGTTACGAAGTTAATTTATTCCGGAGGTCTGTTCTTAACGTGAAACTGTTCTTAACCTGAGGTACCACTTTAGCTAATGGGGCCTCCCACTGCCGCCACGCAATTTCTGTTCTCATCCTGAAGCAAAGTTCTTAACCCGAGGTACTTTTTCTGGATTAGCGGAGTCTGTAACCTGAAGCGTCTGTGACCTGAAGCATCTGTAACCCGAGGTACCACTGTACTTCCGGGTTAGTGGAGTTTGTAACCCGAAGCGTTTGTAATCCGAGGTACCACTGTAATACAATTTTTTCAAACAAATCTACAAATGATTTCCTCAACATAAACATATGTGGACATTTGTCTCCAACATTTATGTCAATAACAGGCTACTGTTTGGTTGTAAGTCATTTTGGTTGCCTTGAACAATATAACAAATTTAATAAATAATGATCATAATAATTACTGTGGCGATGTCCAGACGCTTGCCTCCTAACAATACCTGGTGCTAATATTCCACGCCCAAATTTTATTTAAAACAAAGATAAAACTACATACAATCAGAGCATCATCCCCGAATACTCCACAGAACTTTGTCAAGGGTACCGTATACAGTATGCTAAAATCCTCACACAAGCCCAAAATGATACATAATAACCTCCATAGCTTGGACTAAAATGTTATATTGTATCAGCAGCAGTGCTAGTCTACACTGTTGGACATGTCTGTTGGACATGCCTGCTGTAGTATAATGATCAAGCTAACATACAACCCAGTTTCTGAGCCATGCTTCAATGCTATTTAATCAATGTTATTATCAGATTTTAAAATGACCATTTAAAAATGGCCAGAATATTTTATGGCAAAAAATAAAGGAAACGCATGAATATAACTATTTGCAACAAAACGAACTGAAATAAATTCCCGCACGCCTGTTGAATTTCATCTTTGAATGAAGCATCAAAGAATTTGCTTTGTAAAAATGCTTGTAAATGAACCCCTGCTGAAGAGAAATAAAAACTTTTAGGGGAAGTGTTAGAGGAAATTGTTGGTTTTCGTTACGTAAACATTTAACAATACCTTTTTATAGCCTGTCTGGGTCTCATGCACATCTACAGTTCAAAGGCATTAATGCATTTTTATTTTATTTTTTTACTATTCATTCATAGCTTGCCAAATTATTATCTCCTTGATCGAACTGCAGTTTAGGAGAGAAGTATGGCTGCTGGTGGGAAATCACATTTTCCATAGGAATCTTTGGATCATTCAAATTGTGTCCTAGAACAGTTCTGACAGAGTTCAAAGCAACACCAGTTTTTCTTTATTAAATTGGAAAATGCTTATTGGCCATAATTTCAGTTGTGACATTAATGCATAATGCATTAATATTAACTCTATGGACACATTTCTGGTTCTGGCTTTGAAACTACACATTTAGGATCTGCCCTTAAAACTACTTAGGGCTGATTCGCAGACAACAAGGAACTAGTGGCTGCTAATGAACTAGTGACCACTGTATAAAGGTTTATACCAATAGGCCACATTCACACAATATGAAAAAAGAGTGGAAGGAAGGGTGTAAGAATTCTATGACCAAGTGTTTATTTGTGTAAGCCCCAGTTAACATTAAATATTTTACATGCAGTGAGTGAAGGTATGAGAGTCCTAAGGCTTAATCCACATATATAACCTATGTACATAGGACAAGCCTCAGGATCCCTTTTATTAAGTACTACCTGACTGAAAAGTTCCTCCCTGCAATTATGAAAATCATTCGAGAATTCCCTCTAGGTAGGAAAAGTTGCTCAATGACAAGGGCAATAATATGCTAGTTGACCTCTAGCAACTAGTGCTTCCTCTCTGTGGAATATTTGATATACTAGGCAAGTGGCGTTGTTCTTGTAACTTCCTTTTGCAGACTTCAAACCACATGCCAGAACTGGAGAGCAAGACAGAGCCATGGGCCGCTGCACGTGCCATAATCAACTTAATACTGCTGGCACAACTACCTCTTGGCTCTTCCCTCCACCCTTTGCCTTGCATCAGCTGGAACTTCTGCTGTTATGAAACAGATCAAAAGCAAAACCATAAGACTGGACTGCCCACATGTAAATAAAACCCACTAAGCAATGTTAGAAATACCAAATAATTATGGCACATGAGATGGTTTCTCATCATTTCTGTACCATATAGAAGAGAATCAGACACTTTGCAACCATATGCAGTGGTACCTCAGTTTGCAAATTTAATTCACATAAACAGTGCCCCCCAGTCCTTCCCCCCCCCCATCAGACCACTTGAAAATTGCTGAAGAACTTGGTGGACTATTGTTGTACAAATTGTAATGCATTGTGCTAGATGCTGTACGATTTTAAATGTATTTTTACAGACACACCACAGACCACCTTAATGAAGCTCACAGACCACCAGTGGTCCATGGACCACTATTTGGGAACTCCTGGGATAGTATAAATATTACCCTCTTCTGGACACACAAAAAACTGTTTTTTAAAAAAATAATTTCATGGTTGGATAAATGGCTCAGAAATAAGACAAAAATAAACATTCAAAAAGGAGCATGTGCAGAGTGGAACCAAAGTGAGCATTTATCATTTGGAAAACCGCACATAGTTACGCACTACTGCAACATAGCACAGTAATGGTTGATTTGATGCATTCAAAAACTCCATTTGCAAATAATATACTGTAAAACCATTTTAGACGGGAAACATGTTGCAGCCCACTACCTGGGATACATTCACATGAAGAGTTACTTCAGTTTAACATGTTCTCAGCATGATTCAATTTCTCTACTGTAGCCCATAGGGAATGGCTGCCCCTGCAACTTTCTGTACCTAACCATCTTCCTGGAAGTTCTCATGAGTTTCCTGACCAAAGCTGCTGTCTTATACACACTTGCACACTCTCTCACACTTTCTCTCTCAGCCTCAGACCCTGATCTACAATAGCAGCATAACTTTCAGAGTTATTATTCCTGTAATTTATATTCCGCTCTTCTGTATCAATATATACTTGGGGCAGTTCCCAAGGATTTGAAAGGCAGTAACAAAACTAATCGTAGCAGAAAAGTCAAAAATAATGTAGCTGTTGTAAAGATTACTTAGATGATAAATGTGAAGTGTGTGTAGCGCTCTAAAGTACTACAGAAATGATAAGTATCAATATAAATATACCCTGCAATCTGGCTGGTCCTCCTGCTATGGTATGGTGTCAATCAAGATACAACAGTTTTACAATCTATATTTCCCATTTGTATTATTTTAATATGCTGTTTGGAAGGAAACATAGTTGGTTTTTCTTTTCTCAACAGAAAATGGTGCAATGAATTGCAGGAATATATTGACAGGTCTTTTAAAAATACATGTTTACCAATATAGTATAAAACACTCATAAGGCTTAATTTTGCATCTGTACCCTTGATGCCCTTTCTTCTTGCAGCTTCTTATGGGCCTCACAGATTGTTATTGGTTGTGGAAAGGAAAAACACACTGAGTGCTTCTCACTTCTTTGCTGTCTGTGCACTTTTTCCAGTCTAAGAGAAATCCTGAAAACATATTGGTGAAGATTGAGTAGCTCTGTCTGAGCCTAAGGAAATATATATATTGATCCTAACTGACCTTCTGACCTTTTTCAAAATACTTTTCAAAATTTAATTCTTTAAGTGAAAGAGCTGTATTCCACTGTCAGAGTACCATATGGACCACAGAAATATCTTAAATACTTCTTAAGACAAGTAATTATGGTTCTTTTGCATTCATTTTAGAAAAAAAATTACATGCCCATTTTTAATTTAAAAAATTCACTAGAGTATATATGACTGTGGCTGAATGACAACAGCAATAAATCACTATCTAAACTTATCAGTCTTTCCAATCAATGTTTTCAGAATGAACTGCCTGAACCTATCCCTTAATATGTCTCACAATAAGAGTGTTAAGAAGCAAACCATTGATTGAAATAAGAAATATGCCTTCAAAGTTGAGCCCTTGGAAAAGCACAGCGGGCACCCCAAAACCTTGAAAATAATAGCTGAATAATAATATAAGTAATGGCTTGTTAGGGAATTAAAAGTTCTAAGAAACTATTCAGCTGCTTAAATTACCATCCTTCTCTTCCAAGCACTCCAATGGGTAATAAACGTTTGCAAGAAATGCAATGGGATGTATCCAAAAGTGTCCCTTCACACTGACAGAAGGCTCTTTGGTCCAGTGGAGACTTCATTCTGTGGAAAGGGGACACAATTTCTGCAGATTCTGCCTCCCCACAGTGGCCCCTTTCCAAGTCATTTCCAATGGGTCCCCCCCTTTCACCTTCCAGAGTTTTGAGGAGTGCAAAAGTCACACACATACACACAACCTTTACAACCCCCTTCAGAAAATACAACATGAAAAATAGCTTAAATCTCAGTTTTGCTCCAGTTTTGACGAAAGTTGGCTCTCCCAAAAAATGCAGAAGAGGGAAGGCAGTTCCTTCACCTTCCTGGTGTTATATCTATTCCTCCACCACTACCCATCGTAAAAAGTTTGGGGGAAAATTTTGGCCCAGAACTGCCATTTATTGCACACCACAGCAGCTTCCCCCACTCCCCGTGAACCAAAAAACAATCAAAATTCTTCAATACACATAAAACACACACACTGTGTGAACCCCAGTGTGAGCAACAGCTGTGGTTCTTGTAGGAACCATTGCTCATGTGCTTCAAGCAAAGAGGATTCAAAGATAAGATGCATGAGAAATGAACTCTGTCAGTAGTCACACAGTGGAAGGGGGAGGTGTTTAAAAGCCCTTTATCCAATCAAGGAGATAAGAAGCTAAACTGCATAAAGGGAGCATCGTGCCAAAGCCTCTTTTGCATTTTACACTGGAAAAAACTTTTGCCTACATTTTGTTTCATGCCAGTCAGTCAATGTCAAGACCAATAATACTATGCTTTTCTTCCTATATATGAAGGTGACTTTTGCCACCACCATGCATATGTCGGGGGGGGGGGGATGCACTCCCAAAACACAATGAAAAGCAACTTGCCAGTGGCATATTCTCACACACTTCTGACAATAATCAGGGGTGTCCTGAGCCAGAAGAAATGGTCAGATGCATATAGAGAACTATGCCTAATTTATGTGCATATCTTCCACAGCCTTGAGAAAACTCAGTCTCATCAGTCTCCCAAGTTATTGGCCACAAAAGATGGCAAAACCTGGCCAACTGTAAAAGTAAATGGACTCTACTGAACTTCATACCTTCACTGTGACAGCGGCAACAATCCTTTCACCAAGCTGCACCCACACTACTCTGTTGTTAGTGGGTCATATGATGTGGGGGGAGCTTAACAAAAATGGAAGCACTGTTAAATACACAAGACTGTTAAATATGTGTTGAAAGCTTTAACTTTTTTGGCATGGCTTTTCTGCGTCTACAGGCATATTGTCATTGGCTAGGAAGTGATTCAGCACTTACAGGTAGTTTTAAGTCTTGTAAATTTCTTCAAACATCCCAAGAACTACCATTTCTAGTATTATTTATACTAGAATTCCCAAGTCAGGAATGATTATCCCGTGGGCTCTCCCGTTATTGGACTACAACTCCCATCATTCCTGAATCCATTTGGCCATATTGGCTGGAGATGATGTGAGCTGATGTCCAACAACTTACAGTTCCCCATCCCAGCATTAGTTCATGCTACTTTTGCAAAATAGCCATCAGTGATCATTTTCTTCCCTACCGCGCTTTAATCCACAATCATACAAACACATACAAAGGGTCCAACATTGCAAAATATAGTCAAAACAACTGAATGATTCCAGAAGGATTCACTCTACACAAAACAACAATAAAAACAGGCCAGCTTCACAGCATGAAGATTTTTTCATTCTAATGGTTGATATTGCAGCTTGCGAAGGAAAGCAGTACACTACATGCCAACTGTAAAGCAAACTAACAAAAAAACCTGTTTTCTTTGGAATTGGTAGGAAATTGGGCATTTGCATGGGTATTACCAATAACATTTATATACCAAGTATATAAAAAAGAAAATAACAGCTTTTAGATGTTTCAATTAGTGTCCCAATAGAGCAATTATCCTTTACTTAAAATGCAATGGCAATTCCCTTCAAACCCCATAGCAAGTTGCATTTTTACAAGAAAGAAATATTTGACAAGGAACATATAGAAAATGCTTGAACAGTTACTGCATATTATCCTAAACAATCCTCAACAATCTGCTTTTAGCCCCGTGGTTTTCTAAGCTTCCCCCAAATACACAGTCCAAACCAGGAAATTTATCAGCTCCACACTCCATGCATTTGAGACTTGCGTCCCACCCAGAATATTTTGATTTAATTACAGCAGCTAGGAAGGGTAGGGCAGAGAACTTTGAATGAAAATAGTGCCTGAATACATTATACAAAAGTCCCAAATAAAACCTATGCTGCTGATTCTTTAAGCTGAAACTACTCCTGTAAGAACTTCTGGGCAAGGTTCTCAATTTAGTGCTACAAAATGTTAAGGAAACAGAGTATTAAGAGTTAACTTCTCCCTCCTACAGTATCATGTACTTTTACCTATCCTACAGCCACATGTGATCTGTGCCGTTATTACTGTAGTCTAGCAAAGATATTTAGAAGGTACAAATAAATAGGTAGACATATACCTTCTTACTTGGTCACATTAAAACTGCATCCTCTGAGCAAGGATGAAAGTGGAAGTTGAAAATATTGAAAGGAGTTGCTCCTCCAAATGCAAAGCAAAATTAGCCAATGTAAATCTACTTCTTGTGCAAGGGAGCGGGTGGTGCTGTGGTCTAAACCACTGAGCCTCTTGGGCTTGCTGATCGGAAGGTCAGCTGTTCAAATCCGCGTGAGAGTAATGAGCTTCCATTGCTCTGTCCCAGCTAATGTCAACCCAGCAGTTCAAAAGCACACCAGTGCAAGTAGATAAAACAGGTACTGTTGCGGCGGAAAGGTAAACGGCGTTTCCGTGCACTCTGGCACTTGGTCACGGTGTCCCGTTGTACCAGAAGTGGTTTAGCCATGCTGGCTACATGACCCAGAAAGCTGTCTGTGGACAAACACTGGCTCCCTTGGCCTGAAAAGCGAGATGAGTGCCACACCCCATAGTCACCTTTGACTGGACTTAACCGTCCAGGGGCCCTTTACCTTTTACCTTACTTCTTGTGCATAATTTGGGAAGAGATAGGTAAGGCAAATTAGCAGCCCTACTCTAGCCTTAGAGCACTTGCTGATTTTTTTTCAAGCATTGTCATACTTTTGCTGGAAACTGGCATGGTGACACAGCAAGCACCCACAAGCTTAATGTTGTCATAGTTCAAATGTAGACAATATGCTGCCCTCCAGATGTCACTGACTACAACTACCATCATTTCTTACCATTAGCCATGCTGTCTGGGGCTCATGGGAGGTGAAGTCCAACAACATCTGTATGGCACAATGGCTACCCCTGCCTAGTTAATCAAGTTCTGACTTATTTTGTAATGCAACTCATTGCCCAATGAGTAGATCAGCAATTTGGTTTCTTAGCTTATTTTTTCCAACGAAGTTTCTCGTCTCTGTCATTCCAGAGATATTAGGCAAAGTATTATTCCCAATTGCTCAGCAAGAAGAAAACCTTGCTCCCTCCTGCCATCATCCTCACCAACTGGTGAACGTCACAGCAATATATCTTGCTTTATATTTACCTCTGTTGAACACACTGATCAATGAAGAAGATATAAGCAGGATTTCAATTGCCCTCCTTATCCATAATAGCAGATTGGCAAGGATTTTAATTGGATTTAATACAGAGCAGCACAGTGTGAACAGCTTTTCCCTAGATTGATCTTCAAAAAGAGAAAGTCCTCGGTGTAACATAGTGGCACAGAGCTATTCCCTTTATTACTGCTTCACATAGTGCAATAGAAAATGAGAGGAATGTTTGGGGAGGCTTGGCTCATTTAAATATAAATCAGAACAACTGGTATGGGACTATTCCTTTTATAGAACCCAGTTGCAAAGACTCATTTTGCCAAGTCTCCCTAACATTCTATACATCCCCCAAATACACTGAACGATTAAGGAACTTGTGATCCTACAAAAGTTGTTGAAATACAACTCCCATCAACCCTGACCATACGTCAAGCTGGTTGGGGCTGATGGAAACTGCATTCCAACAATATCTGGCCACAGGTTCCCCATCCCTGCTCTAAAGTGAGAATCGGGGCCATAACTACAATGGAATGATGGGTGCAATCACACACACAGAGGTGTCTGTGGGGGGCAGCAAGGGCTAAGATAACTCATCCAAGTAAGCCAACAACAGACTTGTGTATGGCGGGGGGGGTGCAAAGGGATGGAGGCAAGGAAGTATGTTTCATTCAGCACTGTATCTCACACTTGAATGAATTACATCCACCTGAGGACTCCAACTACGGTATAACATGAACTACTCATAACTGTCAGAACATAAAACAGATCAGCTGGCATCCTGCAATCCTCATTCCTAGCATCACATTAAAACCACTCTAAGAAAATCCTTTAGAAACCAATATGTAGATTTTTGTGCATGCATCGAACTCTTGGAACTGATCCCCCGCAGAAGATGTGATCATACTATACTAAAAGCCAGCGGACATGAAACAGAGACAGTTAAGTGGTGATGTGTATGCAGGATTATAGAAGTATGTTGTTCACAAGGACTAATTCTTATTAGCGTGTTAGCAGCCTGCTAATCCCTTCCCCCACTAAAAGTAGAGTGCAAACAATTAAACACACCCACAAACCGAGCCCACATTAGAAGCATCTCTCATCTTTTATTTATTTTCTACAGTTTCTGGGCTGAAGGCATAATTCACTTCTAATGTTATAAAAATACAGTAATTCAATCTTCATTGCAAGTAAACTTGCAGAAATGTTTTAAAACAAGCAGCTTGGAAATACTATAAAAATTCAATACTACAGCTTTGCGTTTGTAAATGTTGCCTAAAGGAGGGGAGCAACGCTTTGCTGTTTAGCTTAAATCCCTCATCAAGCATTCCAGATTCAACGTCTAGAGACATACTTACGAGACATATTTCAGAATGAACACGTTTACTGCCCTCCCCTAAAAAAAATCTTAAAGAGGATTATTACTCTTGCATTTAAATCCCAAACTTTAGAAAGTTTTGTGGGAGGGAATACCACTAACTCAAAATGGAATTGAAATCCAGTTTTGAAAAGGAGCACCCAGCACGGTAATTTTGAAAGATTCTACCTTCAGGAAACCCTTTCCACATTAGCTTTTCTCCCAAGGAATCCCTATTATTAGAGGATTTTGAGGCATGTCATAGTGTGTGGTGTTCATTATGGTACATACCAGGCCTGCTGGTCCTTGCTTCTGTCCTGCGTGAACACGGAATACAGCTGCATAGTATTGCTGAGCAAGTTGTGTCTCTGGGAGTACTGACCTTCATTACTTTTCCCCTGATAAGCTTCCAAGGGATTTCAGACCTCCCTAGACTACACTTTGAAAGCCATTGCCCTACCAGAACACATACCGGTACAAAACACAAGTCTCTATCAACATATTAACACTACTGATTCATCTGGGTAGTACTTATGAAATTACCTGTAACTGTAACTTATATAAACTGCTTTCCTCTGAGGTTTCTTTCTACTGTATATCAGTGAGATAGAGAATACCTATTTAGTATGTCAGATTTTATCAACTACCTCTACCAGGCATGTTGGGTTAATCTGGCGCCTGTGGCAGTTCATTTCCTGAGGTAAAATCCTTAAAAAAAAACCTCAACTACTTCAATCCTTAAAAAAGCTCAACAACTTTAGGGTAAAATCCTAGGTAAACAACTTTGGTCAGCCCTTACAGCCCTTCACTTCATCAAATCTGGCCCTGGGAAAAGTTTGGACACCACTGCATCTAAACGAACCCCACTGAATCATCAGAACACTTTTCCAGTTTCATGTGTTTAAACCTAAACATGGTCATCTGGATAGTTCTTCAAAATGCTGTAGAATATTGGGGGGAATCTGGTTGGAGATTTGAAATTGAGTTTTGCACCAAAGGAACATACCTCCATGATAGCATTACATGTCTGAATTTTTACAAAAAAAGTATGAAGCAAATATAGCATCTAGCACAGAGCTAGACTTTTACTCCCAAAACGGTCGTTCTTAAACGGCGGCATACTGCACACAGCTAGTCTGGTTTGCATATACTTTAACAAATTTACTTCTACATTATGCCCATTCTATATGAACCCAATTTGAAAAGTTTCCAAATTAAAACTCTGCTTCTTCTGTATTTAGTGAAGCTATATTACACACTCCAACTATCTGTTACTTTACCAAAGCTTCCTGTTTACTTCCCCCACCCACCTATACATCAGTGTGCACTAGGAATTGGAAAGGAATTCAGCACATCCCTCTAATATTTTGTTGTAGACCCAGATGCCACCTGAAAATGCACTGCAGTATGTTTCCTCTGAAGCTGGGTAGGAATAGAGGTACAGTATAACTGTCCATTATCTCTGAAATCTTCATAATCTCTTGTATTGCTGAACTAACAGTTCAATGGAGAAGTAATTTTCCAATGAACAAACATTTCTATATTCAGTTAAGATAGTAGCTAATAATTGCAAAAACAAATATACTTATCTTCTTCAGCAACCAGTTTTATTTTAATATAGGGGTTCTCAAAGAGTGTGACACACCACATTGGTGTGGCTGAAGAGGATGGCAAGTGTGGCAGGAAGATTAAAGGAGGACAATTCTAGCTGTGATCCAGAATCACCACTCAAACAGAGAGCTGAAGAAGACTAGTTTAATTCGACACCAGTAGCAGGCCCAAGCAAATCTCCAAAAAAGAAAGTTTGTCAACAATATGTGGATAACTACCATATCTTGTTTGTATCCTTTGCTCCCATGCAGGCTACACAAGTCCTGCTCAGGCCACACAAGTCCTAAATGAAATTAATGAACATGACTAAGTTAGAACCATTAATTTCAACAGGTCTACTCTAAGAAAAATTTACCGTAGTTGAATACTACCCATATTACTAGAAATCTGGAGCACGTTCCTCCAAATTAGAGAATATGAACTTTGCTTAATACTTCTGGCAATTTGAACATATAGAAGCATGCAGATCAACTATCCTGCTTCCCTTATCCTTTCACTGTTTACCCACTAAATCTCTTGGAAGTATGGTCCCTTTATAAACCAGCAAGATCACGAGACATAGTCCCCAGGCACTGCAAACCCAAAGATTACACAACATTCTTTTTTTTTTCTTTTTTTTTTTTAAAGAAAAAACTTTATTTCAATTATACAACGATACAAAATAGACAAAGCAAAATCAAATAGACAATTAACAAATTAACAAATCAATAAACAAATTGGCAAAACAACAAATAACAAATTAACAAAATTAACAAAATAAAGAAATTAGCATAATATAAAGAAATTAACATAACATAACCTATCTTAATCCGAACCTTTACTCAAACCATAATTTCGATATTTCAATTAAGACTTAAGTAGTAAAGGAACGAGGATAGATCTAAAATACTTACTTATAATACATAAAATACACAAAAAAAAGAAAATAAAAATACAGCAAAAATACTTCCTACTATTCATGCATCGCTTTCCTTCTTTCTTTCCCTCTGTTCTTGCTTTAACTTACTTCTCACTCTTTATTTCATTAATTACATCATTATATCTAATAAAATTTCCTGCTTCTTTTTCAATTTAGACAAATCACCAAATCAATATTAAATTTTTCTTTTTTGAAATACTCCTCTACACCTTTCCATTCAATCATATATTTTTGTTTGGGGATGTTTCTAATTACCGCGGTCATTTTGGCCAAATTCATAAACTCTACTAATTTTTCCTGCCATTCATAGATTGATGGTACTTTCCCTCCTTTCCAATTTCTGGCTATAAGTAATCTAGCTGCTACAATTGCATACAACAATACATTCTTTTTCTCTTCTGGGATGTTATTCGGGACCATATTCAATAGGAATAATTCAGGTTTTTTTTCAAACGTTAATTTCAGCATCTTTTTCAGTTTTTCATAAACATTGTTCCAAAACTTCCGAATTTCGTCGCATTCCCACCAACAGTGGTAATAGGTGCCAATTTCCTTATTACATTTCCAGCATATGTTGGAATTCTTTTTGCAAATTTTCGCAATTTTGGCTGGTGTTATGTGCCATCTGTAAAACAGCTTTAATATATTTTCTTTTATACTTGAGCACGCCGTGAATCTTGTCCCTTCCTTCCACATTTTTTCCCATTGGCAGCTATATATGGGCCTTCCTATATCCTGGGCCCATCTCACCATTGTAACCTTTACCACCTCATCCTTAAGTTCCCATTCGAGAAGGTAATTGTATAATTTAGACATTGCCTTGTCCCCATTTCCCAATAATAATTCTTGCAACTTTGATTTATTCCCCAGAAAGCCAATTTTCTTATGTTTTTCGAAAATACTTTGAATTTGATTATAATGTAGCCAGCTTGTACACTCCTGTTTTATCTGTTGGTATGATTTTAACTTTATCTGTTCTCCATTTTTTTCCAGAATGTCTGAATAAGTCGGCCAGGTCTTTCGTCTGCTGTCTTTGATCATCATGGTCATTTCTACTGGAGATGCCCACCAGGGCGTTTTCGGCTCCAGAATGTTTTTGTGTTGGGCCCATATTTTTAATAAAGATTTCTTGAAAACATGATTTGTTATTTCTTTATATCCCCCTTTCCTTTCTTCTAATAAATAATTATGCCAGCCCCAGATATTATTGAAACCCTCTAGATCTAGAATTTCTTTGTTTCTCAATTCAACCCAATCTTTTATCCAGCACAAGCCCGCAGCATCATAATACAGTTTTAGGTCCGGTACTCCCCATCCACCTCTATCTTTTGTATCCGTTAATAATCTATACTGTATCCTTGGTGTTTTTTTTTCCCATATAAATTTACTTAGGCTTTTCCTCCATTTCTCAAAACATTCCTTCCTGTCAATAATTGGTAACATCTGAAATAGGAACAATAATTTAGGCAATACTGTCATTTTGATTGCCGCTATTCTCGCGGACAGGGTCAGATGCAAATTGCTCCACCTTTCTAAATCTTTTTCTATTTCTTTCCATTTCTTTTCATAATTATTTTCAAACAAATTTACATTTTTAGCTGTTATTTCAATTCCTAAATATTTGACCTTTCTCGCTATTTCCCATCCTGTTTTCTCCTCTAATTCCTTCTTATCTTTTTCCCTTAAATTTTTTGTAATGATTTTGGTTTTCCCCTTATTTATTTTAAAGCCCGATATTTTTCCATAATTATTCAAGATTTCTTTCAAATAATGTATATTTTCTAGGGGATCCTCCAATATTATGACCACATCGTCTGCAAAGGCTCGTGCTTTATAGGTATTTTCTCCTACTTTTATTCCTTTAATCTTTTTATCTTCTTTTATCTCTTTTAGCAGACTTTCAATTGTCAAAATGAATAAGAGTGGTGAAAGCGGACACCCTTGCCGAGTGCCCCTCGATATCTCTATCTCTCCGGAGATGTCCCCGTTTACAATCAATATTCCTTTTTGCTTTTGATATATTGTGTTTATGCCTTTAAAAAAATTTCCTTCTATGCCCAATTCTCTCACCGTCCTTTTCATAAAGTCCCAATTCACGTTATCGAAAGCCTTCTCGGCATCTAGGAATATCAGGGCAGTTTCCCGACCGGGGTTCCAATCTAAATACTCTATCAAATTTATCAAAATCCTGACATTATTGTTCATTTTTCTTTTAGGGAGAAAACCCTGTTGTTCACAAAGATTACACAACATTCAGCTAATTCAGTCTGTTCTCAATACCAGATGTATTTCTGGAGACTGTATCATAAAAAAAAAATCACAGTAGGACTTGCAAAGCTAACTTGGATCACTTTAAAAGACAGACCTATTTTACGACTCAGCAAAGGACTTCAGTTTTAACACAGCAACGTCTATTCCTTTTGCAGGTAGCGAGACTGACAGATTAACAACCTACCCCCTGAGTGTAACTGTTACTGCTCCCTTGATCTCGAACTTACTCTGACTTTACAATTCTAAATACATTGATTCATATCCAGAGATTCCCATGAATGGAGTTCTGCTTATAGATCTCCCACTGGCAGAAGCAAGCTAAACTATGGGATTCGCTCCCACAGGAGGCTGGGATGGCCACCTACTTGAACGGCTTTTAAAAAAGGATTGGAAAAATTCATGGAGGATAAGAATATCAATGCCTTCTAGCCTGGGTGTCTGTGTTCTTCTGCCTTCCACAGTTACAGACAGTGTGGTTCTCAAGACTAGTTGCTGCAACGAGGAGCGCTTTTGTGTTCGGGTCTTGCTTGCATGCTTCTCATAGGTATCTAGTTAGAGACTATGAGAACAGGATCCTGGACTAGATGGACCACTGGCCTGACCCAGCAAACTCTTCTTATACTCTTATGTAACATTCTCTAGGAAAAAATAAAGATTCCATAGCAGAAAGTCAATAAATCGTTGCATGAGCAGACTTCTGCTCATGCAATGGGACTTCACTTTCTTCTCCTCCCCACTACAGCCCCAAATTTGGTCTGAAGAGTTCCCAAACCCTCTGAAGCAGACAGGGGTGTAGCATGGAGGGGGGTGCAGCCGGGGCAATTGCCCAGGGCAAATTTGGGGCTGGGCGCGTGCTGCTCACACTGCCCTCCAAGTCAGCCCTGCGTGGCTTTGTGAGGCTGGGAAAAGGCACTCAGGGAGAGGAGCATGAGAAGGGCCTCAGTCTTGCAAAGGTGAGGCTGGGATCAAAGGGCGCATAGTTGTTGTGCGCTTCTCACACGCCCTCCCCAAGCAGCTTTGCAAGGAGTGTTTCCATGGCGGGGCACAGAGGGTGAACGGAGCCCGCTGCGCTAGGCAAGCCCTCACCACCGAAGCGGCAATCTGGAGCAGCAGGCTTTGTTCGCCCTCTGCGCCCCGCCATGGAAACACTCCTTGCAAAGCCGCTCGGGGAGGGCGCATGAGAAGGGTACAGAGCTGTTGTGGCGAACATTCTAACAGCAAGGACTGGCCATGTACAACTGGCTCCTTCACCCTCTGTGCCCCGCCCCAGGCTCCATGGAAACATGCTCCACCACTGGGAGCAGATTCTGATGGCATGCACAGGAGCTGCAGGGAGGATGAAGTCCACCTGTATGCACTGAAGACCATTCTGCTTGTTTGTGTACAGCTTTGCATACAACCCACTGATTCACTAAAGCTTCTCCTGCACGGTTTGTTTTTACACGCTGTTCTCTTGTTTTTGTTTTGAAGTGCTTTGATTATTTTTAAGTAAAAAAGTTTATGATTTTGGATTCCAAGAATCTTGAGTAGAAGAGAGCTTGCAAAATAAATTTTCAGCTCCCTGCACTCCTTGAATAAATTATCCAGAGGGTCGGTAGCCCCCTTTGAATAGCATGGAATGCAGTGCAGTGGCTGCTGGGAAAGGACAAAAGTGATCAGTGGCATCTTCCACAAAGTTCCTTCCACTTGTAGTTCTGAGCATCCATGCCTATATAAATGTAATACTGTAATAATAATACTCAATTGTGTGAATCTTCATATCAGCAAGCTTTTACAAGTCCAGCTTCCCGATGAGGGTAACAGACAAGGTGAATTTCTAATGAATTAGCAGAAATGTGGGCAAGCTTTTTTATTTAAATGCGCCACTGCTAACTTCAAATACTGCAAGTACACACATACTGAAACATGCTAATATATCTGAAACATGCTGATATGTCTGTCTGTGTAGGCATGATGAAAGGGTATGCATATTTCTGTGGCACTTACTTTCTCACACACACGAAAACAGAGAGAGCATGTGTCATCTTCATTTATCTGTCAACTTTGAGCAATTGTATAGAGTGTGCACAACTTGCCTTCTTCCCACCCTCAAAATATGAACTAGTCCCTACCAGTAGATACCGGATATCTGCTTGGCATGGGCTACATAAGCTGTCATTAAAAGCATTCTTACTAGTGCCACCTAAAGGATTTCCCATGAACTTTTGAGCCTCTCTTCCAATGTTGGTGTACATAGGCATTGGACAACAGACAGAGATAGTGCAGGAAATCGCAGTGGTGCACATTAGGAACATAAACTGTGGAACTTCATCCGAGTCTTCTTCCTTACTAGCTGCAGAACGTCTTAGTGTCATTTAAAGCAAAAGTGGCGTAACTTGTTAATGGTTATAATATATATTTACTGGAGCAAGAGATGATTTCTGAGTTTAATGCATTTTAAAATGCACATTTGAGTTGAGCCCAAATATCACTGAAATCATTGGAACTTGGTTTTTTTGTTTAAAGGTTTAAGACAGCAGTAACAGCTGGAATTACCAATGGGTGAAACAAGGCCTTGTTTTGTGTCTATCACCAGCAAGATACACTGTGAAAGGTGAGTGAGCAATGTGTCATGAAGGGGGAAAAATAGGGCAGAGGGAGGAAAAGCTATGAACACCATGTGTTTTGTGTATGGAATCCCTGAAGTGGCCGCAATGGCTCAAATGAAAATGCAGGGTGCTTTCATTATCACATTTCCAGAATAGCAAAGAAGTGTCAGAGTATATTAGGATGTGACTTTATCGCCATCCACTTTGAGATGCTGAACCTGTTTAATTCCTAGATATGAATAGTATAAATAGTTTGGAATACAAATATAACTGAGCTCAATGCGAAGCTCAATGTAAAGCAGTAGCATGTCTATTTCAACTCTGTTTGAGATGCTGCATTTTTTTAAAAAAAAGATCAGATGCAAGAACCAGTAACATTTGTTTAAAAAATTAAAAACTAAAGATTAATGCCCAAAATACTTCTACCCTTTCTGAGATAACATCGCAAGCTATTTAAAGCATTTTTTAAAAAAAAAATCAAGACAAGACTTGGCCAGTCAAGTTCACCACACGTTGGGAAGAATTAAACATCGCACTAAGGTGATCCTTTTCTAAATGCAAGCATTTCTGCTTGCTCAATGGAACAATCCCCGTCTCCTTTCTCAGCATGCTGTTCTAGGAGTTCTACTGACCCTCCAAACTAAATTTGAGGAAGGCACAGGGGTACACAGGGTGAGGAGAGATGGGAAATCCTGTTGCCCTAACAGGCGTTCTTGCACTCGCTTCTGCTAGTGTACCAGGTTAGTGGAATCTACGCCATCAGCCATATTCAAACATTACACAAAGTTATGGTTTAGCACAATCTGAATGAACAGGAGTACCTATGTGGATGAGCAGTTAAAAGGCCAAACCATGCTCCGGAATCAAATGTAGAGCCTAAGTAAATTGTGAATACCAGTTTACTTTATTGCTCAAAGAGCTTTCTAAGAGTGCAACACTGATTTTGACTAGCTGTGCATTTTCTCCCTCTTTTCCTAGCTGCTGAAAGAGAAAATGCAATGGAGGTGCAACTATACACCTACCTTTTCTGGCATGAAGATAGGGACTGTATTTCTACTAGCATGTGGTGGAGGGTGTAACTACCATGAAACATGCAGCCATGGCAGTAAAGTATAGGCACTATACCTAGCATAGGCAGGAATAGCAAAGGCAGGTACATCACACCACTTAAGATTTTTTCATTCCACTGTCAAGCCAAAAAAGGCTTCCATGGAGGCTTATAAATCACTGCAAACAAGACAATATGAATAGGATCCATACAGAGATGGCTCTAGATACTGAGCCATCTAACCATAAACAACTTTGGACCAAGATACTTAGTAGAATACCGCCCCTAGTCAATCTTTATGACCTCCTGAGAAGTCCCTGCTAGTTATTCCCTGACCAGCAGAATAGGTAAAGGTAAAGGACCCCTGTACAGTTAAGTCCAGTCAAAAGTGACTATGGGTATGGAGCTCATCTCCAGACCAAGGGAGCTGGCATTTGTCCACAGTCAGCTTTCCAGGTCATGTGACAAGCATGACTAAAATGCTTCTGGTACAACGGAATACCATGACGGAAAGCAGAGCAGAGCACACGGAAATGCTGTTTACCTTCCCACAGCAGAGGTACCTATTTATCTACTTGCACTGGCATGCTTTCAAATTGCTAGTTTGGAAGAACCACAGAGCCTAGGGCAGGCATCCCCAAACTTCGGCCCTCCAGATGTTTTGGACTGCAATTCCCATCTTCCCTGACCACTGGTCCTGTTGGCTAGGGATCATGGGAGTTGCAGGCCAAAACATCTGGAGGGCCGCAGTTTGGGGATGCCTGGCCTAGGGCTTGCCGATC